>NC_054469.1:73466701-73766928 GCF_017639515.1 Carcharodon carcharias | reverse complement strand
AGCTTTTTATCTGAATACTTTTTCTGTCCTGCCTCACCCAACCTTCCAAGTAGGCCAGGCAAGATCTGGGCAGTGCAGCATGTCTTTGGGCCCTAGCGTTGAGTGCAGCTCTGTTGAAGGGAAGGAGGCCATACCCCCTTTTTATGTCACTAGCTGCTGTAAAACCCAGGTAAGTTTAAGGGTCCAACCAAGATTAAAGGTCCTTGACAGGCAAGGGAAGAAGTAAGTGTCTAAGGTAAGCGGGTAGGATTTTGGGGGAGTGGGTGGGGTCGGCTGTGGGAGGGGTTGAGTCTGGTTGGCAGGAGGGGTCAGGTCAGGGGGGTCGGGTTGGGCCGTGGGGGCTATCAGGTAGGGTTGTTGGGGGGAGCTGGGTCAGGTCAGGTCGGCCTCGGGTAGGTAGGGGTGAGAGTCGGGCCTCGGGGGAGTGGGTCAGGTCGGGCCTCGGGGAGGGGGGGTGGGGGGGGTGGTAGGGTCAGGCCTCAGGGAGGTGGGTCAGGTTGGGCCAGGCCTCAGAAGGGGGTGGGGGTGAGAGTTGGGCCTCAGGGGGAGAGGGGCCAGGTCGGGCCTTGAGGGGTGGGTGTGTGGGTAGGGTCGAGTTGGGACTCCGGCGAGTCAGGTCAGGTTGAGCCTTGGTGGGGGGTTGGGAGGGAAACAGGGGTTGAGTCGGGCCTCAGGAGGATGGGGGAAGGGTCAGGTCTCAGGGGGTCGGGTCTTGCCTCAGGGTTTGGAGATGAGAGACGGGCCTGGCCAGGGATTAGGGGGAAGGTGCCCCGTGGGAGTGGGGGGATTTCCGTGGGTTGGGGAGTTCCTGTCAAGAGCTGTAGCCCCTTGGCGGTGGGTGAAGACTGGTGGGGGATGTATTGGGAATGAGGTATGTCCCATGATGGTTTAGGGGTTCTGGGGGAGTCCTGTGGTTGGTTGGTGTGTGACTGTGCAATAGTTACCCAGAAGTTAGAAGCGGTTTTAATTCTTCTAACCTTCTCTGGGTAACTATTGATGTAACACAGCTGGAACTGTCGGAAGTTTGCCATTTAAATCACATTTTTGCACAAATCCCAGTGCAGGGCAATTGCCCAGAAGAAGTTTGTACTTCCAGGCAAACTGGGAAGGGTTCCCCAATGAAGTTCTAGGTCATGGGAGTAACTTATGCACTTTTTCCTTCCTAAGCCCTATTGTGCATTTTTCAGGGCATATTTGTCTCATATATTTAACTGAAATATTTTCTGGCTTTATCTTAAAAACAAAATAGATCAGATTTATTCAATTTCAAACATTATCCTCCATGATATGTAATCAGTGTTATATCAATATTTTCCTTTATATCTTTTATACAGCAGTAGTGTGATATCAGACAGTCAAAATGTCTTATTGCTTCCCAAATTAATTCCCAATTTTTCTTTGTCTCCATGTTTGAATTTCTCCAGGATTTCCCCACCATACCACAGTACTGAAACATGACTGATAAAATTCCATGATCTGTGACTGTGACCACAGTGCATTTTCCCATATTCTTCTTGAGTTCCCTGTAACCTTTGACATAATTGACTATTCCATCCTCCTCTAATGCCCCTCCTCTATTATCCAGCTCTTACTCCCACTCTTATCAATCAATAGAGCTTTTCCAAAAATGTCTTCCTTCCCATGATCCCACGCCACACCTATTTTTCTTGGTATCTAAAATTCAATTCTGATCTCCCCCTACTCCTCTATACACTGTCCCTTGTGTGCTACCAGTAAAGAGTACAACTTCTCAGTTCCCGCCTAACCATAAAATAATGTGTATGGCATAGAAAGATTAACTGACTTTGGTGCATTAGTATCAACATTTCAAAGTCCTGTAATGCCATTTTCCCATGAAAATACTTCAAATCCTTAAGATGAACATGAAAAGTATTCATGACATACCTTTCAGTCATATTCTGTCAGCCTTTGAAGTGCACCATGTATAACGTGATGATCTGCATTAATGACAATCTATATTAGTATTTTGAGCTGTAGATTATAATTTATATTCCAAAATAATACACTTATTACCATTTTGCAAGACTTAAAACATTTATAGCCAACGTGAAATTTATGCAACATAATATATCCCTTCCGTATGCTGTTTTCAACTGATAATTAAAGGAATTTTAACTCAGCTTTTTTTCTTTCATGGTATGTGGGCATTGCTGGCAAGGTCAGCATTTGCTGCCCATCCCCAATTACCCTTGAACTAAATGGCTTTCAGAGGGCAGTTAAGAGACAACCACATTGCTATGCATCTGGAGCCACATGTAGGACAGACCAGGCAAGGGTGGCAGAATTCCCTCCCTAAAAGGCATTAGTGAACCAGATGGGTTTTCACAACAGTCAATAATAGTTTCATGGTCACTAATACTGATGCTAGTATTATATTCAAGATTTTTAAAATTTACACCAGCTGCTGAAGTGGGATTTGAACCCATGCCCCAGAGCAGTAGCTTGGGGCCCCTAAATTACAAGTCTAGCAACATTACCACTATGCCACCATTTCCCAAGTAGCACATGAAGCAGTGTGGCTAGTATATTCAATAATGTGCAACGATAAGTAGTATAGCTAAAAATTAAATAACGTGCAATTAATGTTAACTTTAATTCATTATGTTACATACCTTCACAACAGAGAAAGATTTTGCACTCCTCCCCTAAAATATATATAAAACTGTTTCATGTCTTTTCTCTTCTGCCTTTATTTGAATTATCATTGGTTAAAAGAATATAATAATTAATTCTCCCCATGTTTCCTGTACGCTGAGAACAATCACCTACATTTTAAAGTGATTGCTAGAGCTTTATTTTAAGCAAAATAATTTCAAAATCTAAATGATGCAGAAGATTTTTTTGACAATTTCTAGTGTAAACATCATTATCCTGATGGCTGTCTCTGAGAAAGGAGCAGTACAATGTGACATAAAGCAAATGCAAAAACTGATCAATTTACATGTCAAGGAAAGAAATCACATGCTAATAACTTGTGTTGGCTTAGGGTGACGGACTGGAATGGCTTATGCTGTATTTACTGGAATGAGAACAGTGAGGTATAATAGAACTTTTCATAATTATGAAATGAATAGACATAGTAGAGTGAAACATTATTTTCATTGCTTGATGGATCGCAAGTGGGCATAAATTTAAAATGAGGCCTAGAAGCATTGAGGTGAAGCTCAAGAGAATTGTTTTTTATTCATTCATGGGATGGAGGCATCACTGCCAAGGTTAGCCTTTATTGACCATCTCCAATTGCCCTTAGAAAGGTGGTGGTTCTTCTTGAACTGCTGCAGTCCATGCTCTGAAGGTAATTTTGCAGTGCTGTCAGGTAAGGAGTTACAGGCTTTGACTCAGTGACAATGAAGGAAGAGCGATATCATTCCAAGTCAGGATAATGTGCAACTGGGAGGGGAATTGGCGGTGGCAGTGTTCACTTGTGTCTGTTGCCCTAGTCCTTCCAGGTGGCAACAGTTCAACAGTTGCAGGTTTGCTGAAGGAGCCTTGGTGAGTTTCTGCAGTGCATCTTGTAGATGGTACATATGGGCTGCCACTGTGCACTGGTGCTGGAGGGAGTGAATGTTCAATCCAGTGGATGCTGTGCAAATCAAGTGGGCTGCTTTGTCCTGGATGGTGTCGAACTTAATTGAAACTGCATTTATCTAGATAATACTCTATCATGCCCCTGACTTGGGGAGTCAGGAGGTGAGTCACTCGCCACAGAATTCCCAGCCTTTAACCTGCTGTTGTAACCACTGTATTTTTGTGATGGACAAGTTAAGTTTTGTGAGGAACAGTAACCCCCAGAATGTTGATGCTAGGGGATTCAATGATGGTCATGCCTTTGAATGTGAAGAACAAAGTTGGCGTGAAGCCAACCCCCTTCAAGCTGGCCTGCCCCAGCGTCCTAATGCGCTGCGGGTGGGCTAAGCAGGGGCCAAGTGGGTCTTACGCCCCTCACTGGGGAGGAAGTCCCACCCTTGGGAGCTGCCAACCAATCCGCTTGGCTGGCAGCTCCATTCGTCCTGGCAGTACCAAGAGCACATTAGAGGGTGCTGCTGGATCTGCAACAGGGAACAAAAAGCAGGAGCAATGAATTCCTGGAAACAGGTAAGCCTGGAGTCTTGGGTGGGGAGTGCTTGGGCAGCTACATTCTTTACTTTTTCTTCATCTAGCAAGCCATGGAAATTAAAGGACGCAAAGTTTATACACTCTTTACCATTAACCACTATGTTGTGAGTTGGAGGGCCTGAGACAACATTATTGTTGAGGGAAGCAAGGGGAGTGGGCTGTTGGGTTTAAGGCTGCAGGTGAATAGGAAGAAAGGGAGTGGTTCTAAGGGGACCTGCTCCCCAATTTGCAAAGGACAAGTATGCTCAGCTCTTATTATCTATCACATGAAGTGAATTGATTTGGCTGAAGACTGACTTCTGTAATGGTGGAGTCTCCAGGAGGAGGCTGAGATGGATTAACCACTTTTACTTGTTTAATTGTTTACCAGCATGCTCCATTAACATTCCCATCCTCAGGAATGGTGCTGAGGACTTGTGCTCGAGAACTAGCTGTGCTTTTAGTCCAACTGTCCAGTGCAGCCACAACACTGGCATCTATCTGTTAAAGTGGAAAATTTCTCAGGAATGTCCTGTACACAAAAAGCAGGACAATACAATCCAGCCACGGACTACATCATCAGTCTGCATTCAATCATCGGGGGAAGGGATCACTGGGCTGAGCTGCACTGCTGGAGTTTTGTTCGGGATGTCTCAGAAGACTGAGGGAAAGGGCATTTGACAATCATTGGACATATGACTCAGTGAAGCGGGGAGAAGCAAGCCTACTGGAAGTTTGGAGTAATATTGGACTGGTTCCTGTAAAGACTGTGGCCAGAATCTTCCATTCTGGAGTCTAAGTTTGGTGACGGGCGCAGAAGTGGGAATGATTTCCACTGGTGTGGGTAGGGGCTGGTGGGATGGCTGACCATTTGCAATCTTGTGCTGTTCAGCTCATTAAATATGCAACTGCAAAGAGCTGGCAAATTCTTACAGCGGGGGCAGGGAGGAAGTTGCTGTCCCCACCGTTGCCTCATAAGGTCGAAGGTCTGGGCACCATATTTAAAACCACCCGGACAGCTTGCACTAACCCTTCCACCTTTGCCCTGAACCTGCTCCACCCTTCCCTCCTAACCCTTCCTCCCTTCCTTTGTCATCCTCCACCTAACTAACACTGCCACTATCCGGTCTCAAGCATAGGCATTTAGGGACACTCCCCAAAGCGGACAAGGCAACAGCAACTCACTGTTAATCATGGAAGGAATCCATCTCACCAGGTATGCGCCACTTATGTGCAGCCTTAAAAGTGAAAGTTCTAATTTTTCACTAGTGAGGAACTTAATTTGGAGGGGGAACATCATTCTGGTGAGCTGGCCTTTTAATGAGCATGCATGATATGCTAATACATGCAAAAGGGCTTCAAACATACAAACAAACACATTGCTTGTCAGGAAGCTCGACCTGCCTTTAACCTGCCTTCAAAGTCCCGAGAACTTAATTGCTAAAGTGCATCCCACCTTTGGGAAGCTGATTTTTGGCCTCCAGTCAAATAAAGTTTCCCTGCCTGACAAGCTTCCTGCTGCTGGCAGGGCTGGAAAATTTCACCCTGTAATCCTGTAGAGACTATGCTGTAATGTATAAATGCAGTGTGGGGGTATTGGTCGAGTTAAGAAACAAATAAAGGATAACTTTTTGGTAGTTCAGTATTGCCTACTAAGTAATGGGGTCACCCATTTAAGACAGAGATGAGGACAATTTTTTTCTCTCAGAGGATAGTGAATCTTTGAAACTCTCTTTCTCAAAAGGCAGGGAAAGCAGAATCTTCGAATGTTTTGAAGACAGAACTAGATAGATTCTTGATAAGCAAGGGGGTGAAAGGTTATTGGGGGTAGATGGGGTGTGGAATTGAGGTGACAATCACATCAGCCATGATCTTATTAATGGTGGAGTAGGCTGGAGGGGCCAAGTGGCCTACTCCTGCTCTTAATTCATATGTTATGTTTGTATTTGAGAATAATGTTGTGTAGCCTAAGATGTGTGGTGTTGTATATTATCAACTATATCTGAGTTTTTGTCAAGGTGATATGATTGCTTGGGAGTTTAGTTGAGCTTTGATATTTTCATTCTTGTTGGATTATGCTCACCCAAAATGTAAACTGATAACTTAAAGTATAAACAACGTTAATAGCATCTTGTCCTTTTCTGCCACCCTATGGTTTTAGTCTGTGTTTTGTCTACTGCCTGAATGTACCAGATTTCCCTATATGTGATATTTGTTTCTGTCTCAGTTAAATGAATTTCATTGTAAGCCTTTTAGAGGAGTATTCCTTCTCTGAATATCCAGCCTGATAAATGTCTTGTTCCGAATTACATGCCGGCTAAACGTGTGAATGGAGTTGTCTTGGGTTGGCCAAGAATCATGATATGAAGTCTCTTTTTCAGCAGCTCCTTCCCTGAAATGTTCATCACCCTGTCCTCTTCTCTCCTCTTACCTGCAAACTGGACTAGTCTGGGCAGTGGGAGAGGGAGATGGCATATCTGCATTGAACTTCAAAGTCCCCAGAGTATCAGCCTCAATGTAATGAAGAATTGTGCCCCACGTTAACTGTCAAGTGTAACATTTCTCTCAGGTGTAAACTCCAGCTCTACATCAGCAAAGTGTCAATTATAGCAAATGTTCAAGTTTTTGTTACGATGATCCATTAGCTGGTTATTCAGCATTATTATTTCTATAGTTTGATATGCACCAAATATGCACAAATTCCACCTGTCTTATTGTACCTCAGCAGATAATCCTTCTCTCACATAGTTTTTAATCAGGTTTCAATCCAATATAAACTTTCCATGACAGATGTTCTTTGCAAGTTTTAATAATCTGGCTTTTAGAAAGCCTCCTGTGGGAAATGAAACATGAGAATTAGTTACATTCCTTACTTAGAAGTTCCAACTATTGCTGGAAGCTGCAGAATTCTAGCAGTCAATCAATAGAACAAGTTTAAGAATGTCTCTAGGATTCTTCAAATTAAACAATAATAACATTTTAATTATGTTATAATCTATTACGGTTTTGCTTGCGTAAATGAGCCAGTTTGAATTAGAATAATGTTGCACAAATTTTTACCTTTAATTTTATATGAAAATTCCTTGAATGACCGGATTTAATGCAATCTTTTGTTCAATGGACATC
Source organism: Carcharodon carcharias (assembly GCF_017639515.1). Lineage (NCBI taxonomy): Eukaryota > Metazoa > Chordata > Chondrichthyes > Lamniformes > Lamnidae > Carcharodon > Carcharodon carcharias. Next base: position 73,759,686 of record NC_054469.1, on the reverse strand, counting down.
TAGTATGTAAAATACGTAAAAAAACACCTCAACATTCGCAACAAAACCTATCATAAGTTGTGATTGATTTTCGTAGGAAGAATGATGAGAAGCAAAATAAAGTTAATTATACAATTCTGAAGGGAGTGCAGGAACTGAGAGACCTGGGGGTATATGTGCACAAATCGTTGAAGCTGGCAGGACAGATTAAGAAATTGGCTAAAAGCCATATGGGATCCTGGGCTTAATATAAAGAGGCGTAGAGTACAAAGCAGGTTATGGTGAACTGGGATGCTCTGGTGTGCCCTCAACTGGAGTGTTGTGTCCTATTTTGGCCGCTGCATTTTAGGAAGGATGTGACGACTTTAGAGAGGGTGCAAAAAGGATTCATGAGAATGGTTCCAGGAATCAGGGCTTTCAATTATATGGATATATTGGAGAAGATAAGGTAGTTCTCCTTAGAGAGGAGAAGATTGAGAGGAGATTTAAGAGAGGTGTTCAAACTCATGACGATGACAGGAGGAAGACACAGTGAATGGGTTAGCACTTGGAATGCACTGTCTGAGATTGCTATGGAGGCAGATACAGTCACAACTTTCAAAAGTGAATTGGGTAAGCACCTGAAGAAATAGAATTGGAAGGGCTATGGGGAGTTGATATAGTTGGTCCAGAGGTTAAATGCTATTGTAACATGCCTTCCACGCTCTGACTCCTCTAAATAAAGTAACAAATGAGACGACAATGCATCCATCCCTTCAGGTGAAACAGAGGTCATGGTAAATGCCAATTTGAGGGGTAAATATTGCTTGAGGGATGGACATCAAAAGACTAAATGATCTTTTCTCATTTCTGCCTTGCCTTACACTCTTATGGGAGCGCCTGATCATCAATTACTTTTTATTTAAATTTGGTGCTGAAATTTTATTACAGTTCTTAGAAGCTTAATAGATCTACTTTAATTAAGTGGTCCGAATCGCTCCCACTCCCTGGGATCCAGACCTTGGACTTATTTGGGGGTTGTGACACTTTGCAGCAGACAACTGGTTTTGGTGCAAGAAAAAAATCTGGGTTTACTGAAGTCACAAATGAACTTATAACATTAGGATTACACTGAGATTATACAGACCTACAAAGTACACTTAGTTAAGAATGGGGAACACACGGCATAACGAGGGAAAATCACGCTACTAATCCCCTTACCCTTCTCCCATCCCCAAAACCTAACTAAATTGAACTAGGAGAGGTCAGGGATCATGCTCACCAACCAGGGCTCCTTGACAGTTCGAAATCCAGCCAGGTAAACCAGTTGCAGTTTTAGGGTATGCTCTTTGTGTCCTCTGGGGCCTGCTGTCCCCTCATGGTCCTGGCCTGTGGAATCTTTTGGTGCAAGATCCTTCAGTTGGGTGGAAAGTGCGGTTGTGGGTGGTTGATCTTCATGGAGGGCCGTGGTTGCGGCCTTGTTGGCTTCGGTTGAGCCTGCAACCCCGTGCCTCTCACCGTGATGTTGCCTGCGGGCCTGCAAACCTCCAGATCTCCTCCTTCCGCTTGGCTCTCCTTGCTTAAACTCTGCTTCAACTGCTCCAAAAACTGCTCACCCTCCCTCCTTCGTAACTGGTGGCCCAGTTATACTGTTTTTCAAATTTGTTATCTCAATCCAAGGCAAGGTTAGTTCTTTGTCTGATTTTGGTGGGCTTCTTCAGGTGATTGTTGTCTCGTTGTTTTTAATGCGCTTTCATGATGTTTCTCATTGTCTTCCTGTCCCCATAACTAGTCTTGAACTGCAAGCCATTGTATATGTGGAGTATTGATAGATTTGCATAATTTCATTGATTGCTGCCTTCCTGCCTTAGTAGTTAGTAGTGATTATTTATGCAAGATTTTGATTGGCTTTAGTTTTGTGTAAGATGAAGTCTTTCTCTGGGTTGATTGTTTTAAAGGGAAGAATGCATATTCTGTCTCCTCTCGTTGTCTGGTCCCAGGCAACAATCCACCCTGCACTCAACAAGCCCGGGCATGTCAGTCCCAGGCCTTCATGGGCCTAGCCTCCTGTTTGCAGGGTTAGCACAGCAGTTGGGTCCTCCGCCATAAAAGTCCAAAAGTTATATCCTTGTTCCAGTACAGCTACAACACTAGCATCTACCGGCTATGTGGAAAATTGCCCAGGTATGTCCTGTGCACAAAAAGCAGGGCAAATCCAACCCGGCCAATTACTGCCCCATTAGTCTACTCTCCATCATCAGTCAAGTAATGGGTCATTAAGAGTGCTATCAAGTGGCACTTGCTTAGCAGTAACCTGCTCAGTGATGCCCAGTTTGGGTTCCACCAGGGCCACTCAGCTCCTATCTCATTACAGTCTTGGTTCAAAGACGGACAAAAGAGCTGAACACCCAAGGTGAGGTGAGAATGACTGCCCTTGACATCAAGGCAGCATTTGACCGAGTGTGGCATCAAGGAGCCCTAGCAAAACTAGAGTCAATGGGAATCGGGGGAAAACTCTCCGCTGGTTGGAATCATACCTAGCACAAAGGAAGATGATTGTGCTTGTTGGAGGTCAGTCATCTCAGCTCCAGGGCATCATTGCAGGAGTTCCTCAGGGTAGTGTCCTCGCCCCAACCATCTTCAGCTGCTTCATCAATGACCTTCCTTCCATCATAAGGTCAGAAGTGGGGATGCTCGCTGATGATTGCACAATGTTCAGCACCATACGCAACTCCTCAGATACTGATTCAGTCTATGTTGAAATGCAGCAAGACCTGGACAATATCCAGGCTTAGACTGACACATAGCAAGTAACATTGACAATAACCAACAAGGGAGAATCCAACCATAGCCTCTTGATGTTCAATGGAATTACCATCTCCGAATCCCCCACTATTAATATCCTCGGGGGTTACCATTGACCAGAAACTGAACTGGAAGCTATATAAATACTGCGGCTACAAGAGCAGGTCAGAGACTATGAATAATGTGTCGAGTAACCCATCTCCTGACTCCCCAAAGCCTGTCCACTATCTACAAGGCACAAGTCAGGAGTGTGATGGAATGCTTGCCTGAATGAGTACAGCTCCCACAACACTCAGGAAGCTTGATACCATCCAGGACAAAGCAGCCCATTTGATTGGCACCACACACCCAAACATTCACTTCCTCCACCACTGACAAGGCAGTAGCAGCAGTGTGTACCATCTACAAGATGCCTGCAGGAATTCACCAAGGCTCCTTCGACAGTACCTTCCAAACCCACAACCACTACCACCTAGAAGGACAAGGGCAGCAGGCACATGGGAACACCACTACCCAGAAGTTCCCCTCCAAGTCACTCACAATCCTGATTTGGAAATATATTGCCGTTCCTTCACTGTAGCTGGGTCAAAATCCTGGAACTACCTTCCAACCAGCACTGTGGGTGCAGCGGTTCAGGAAAGCAGCTCACCACCATGTTCTCAAGGGTAACTAGTGATGAGCAATAAATGCTGGCCCAGCCAGCGAAGCCCACATCCCATGAATGAATAATAAAAAAAAAATAAAAACTGCAGGGTTAGGCAAATTCATGGGCATCAGAGGGACCCATGATTTTATTTGTGGAATTGGCACCTGACGAGGAGTTTCAAACAGCCAAACATGGACATGAGCCCAGGGGAAAACGAATACCTGAACTGGGGGCAGCACATTGTACATTGCAGCCTCTGGGGCCAGGCAGGTACCCAAGAAATGCCCTTAGAAGCATGGGCTCCCATCATCATCATTAGAATCCAAAATGAGACTCCCTCTGGCGCTGGAAATTCAGTGACAGAATTTCCTGGTGTTCACAATATTATTATAATTGCCAGGACTGTAGCTCATACATTTTCACGGACAATAAACTGAGCTGAGGAGTGACATCATTGGAAGGGATGATCTAACCCATGCAAAAGGACACCATGACCACCACAGAGGAGATGATGGAACCTATTATGAATAGAGATTAGTGATAATAAAGGCAGCAGATTAATGCCTAAGGACTGATATGGTGTGCTAGACCCAAGCTTGGACTAGCTTTTAGGTAAACAATTGCGAGAGAATGTGCTGATCGTCTTTAACACCCTGTAGGCCTTTTGAGGAATCCAAAACCAGAAACCAGAAGTAAAAGAATAAATCTAGGAAGAAATCAAGGAGAATCTTTACTCAATGAGTAAATGTAGAACTTGCTACTACATGGAGACGTTCGAAGACATAGCATGGGTGGAATTTTCCAGTCCACACCATCCATGGCGGGTTTAATGCGGCGGGAGCTGAAAAATCAGTTTCCTGACAGCGTGAAATGATGGCGGGAACGTATGTTCCTGTTTATTGTGGCAAGTCACCATCCTGACAGAGGCCATCGTGAAACCATTTTGCATCCTGTTCATGTGATGCAGATGAAGGCCTGATGAGAATTTCCCCCTCCTGTCCAATCATTCACACTGTCAGTGGGATTTCACTCGGGTCCAGAACACATCCAGCCCAATGTGATGTGCACATTTTGGGAGTTACCTGGAAGAAGGCCTGCAGAAATCAGAAGATGGAGGCCTCCAGTGACCCAGGGCCCTGGAACACTATGTGCAGCAGTGAAGCATCCACCATGTGGGTCTCCAAGCTGCAGCAGTTTCCAGGAGGTGGATCTTCATGCTGCAGGTGGACAGCTGCAGGAGATACTGTTGGGAGCAAATGGTCTGTACTGGGGGAAGGGGAGTAGGCAAGGATGAGAGGAATGAAGAGGAGGGGCAGGTGTGGAGGCCTAGAGAGTGGTTGGGGATGGTAGGGGAAAGAAAGTGATGCAGCGGGGGTGGTGGAATGGGTGACCTGTTATGGAGTGGGAGAATGGTAAGGACCGTGATGGAGTGCAGGCATGGGGTGGTTGTAAAGATGTAAAAAGACATTGGGAAATGTGCAGGTGTGAACAGGCAATGGGGAGTGTGCAGGTATGGACAGGCATTAGGAAGTGTGCAGGTGTGAATGTATACTGGGAAGTGTGCAGTGTGAATGGACATAGGGAGGTGTGCAGGTGTGAATGGGCATAAGGTTTTGTGCAGGTGTGAACAGGCATTGGGAAGTGTGCAGGTGTGAATGTACTTTGGGAAGTGTGCAGATGTGAACAGGCATTGGGAATTGTGCAGGTGTGAACAGGTATGTGGAAGTGTGCAGGTGTGAACGGACATGGGGAAGCATGCAGGTGTGAATGGGCAGGGGGTTTTGTGCAAGTGTGAACAGGCATTGGGAAGTATGTAGGTGTGAATGGGCATTGGGAAGTGTGCAAGCATGAATGACTATGGGGCTTTGTGCAGGTGTGAACAGACATTGGGAAGTGGTGCAGATGTGAATGTATGTTGGGATGTGAGCAGGTCTGAACAGGCATTGCGAAGTGTGCAGGTGTGAACAGGCATTAGGAAGTGTGCAAGTGTGAACGGACATGGGGAGGAGTGCAAGCGTGAATGGGCATTGTGAAGTTTGATGTTGTGAATGGGCATTGGGAAGTGTGCAGGCGCGAATGTGCATGGGGAAGTGTGCAGGTCTGAACAGGCATTGGGAAGCGTGCAGTTGTGAACGGACATGGGGAGATGTGCAAGTGTGAATGGCCATGGGGTTTTGTGCAGGTGTGAACAGGCATTGGGAAGTGTGCAGTTGTGAATGGGCATTGAGAAGTTTGCAGGTGTGAATGGGCATTGGGGAGTGTGCACATGTGAACAGGCATTGGGAAGTGTGCAGGTGTGAATGGACATTGGGAAGTGTGTACATGTGAACAGGCATTGGGAAGTGTGCAGGTGTGAATAGACATTGGGAAGTGTGCTGATGTGAACAGGCATTGGGAAGTGTGCAGGCGTGACAGCCATTGGGAAATGTGCAGGTGTGAACGGGCATTGGGAAGTGCGCAGGTGTGAATGGGCATTGGGAAGTGTGCAGGCGTGAACGGGCATTGGGAAGTGTGCAGATGTGAACAGCCATTAGAGAGTGTACAGGCATGAATGGGCATTGGGAAGTGTCCAGATGTGAACAGGCATTGGGAAGTGTGCAGATGTGAACAGGCATTGGGAAGTGTGCAGGTGTGAATGGACATTGGGATGTGTGCAGGTGTGAACAGGCATTGGGAAGTGTGCAGGTGTGAATGGGCATTGGGAAGTGTGCCGGAATGAACGGGCAACGGGAACTGTGCATATGTGAACAGGCATTAGGAAGCATGCAGGCGTGAGTGGGCATTAGGAAGTGTGCAGATGTGAACAGGCATTGGGAATTGTGCAGGTGTAAACAGGCATTGGGAACTGTGCAGGTGTCAACAGTCATGGGGAGGTGTGCAGGTGTGAATGGGCAGGGGGGTTTGTGCAGGTGTGAACCGGCGTTGAGAAATGTGGAGGTGTGATTGGGCAATGGGAAGTGTGCAGGTGTGAACAGGCATTGGGAAGTGTGCAGCTGTGAACAGGTATTTGGAAGTGTGCAGGTGTGAATGTAAATTGAAAAGTGTGCAGGTGTGAAAGTACAATGGGAAGTGTGCAGGTGTGAATGGACATTGGGAAGTGTGCAGATGTGAACAGGCTTTGGGAAGTGTGCACATGTGAACAGGCATTGGGAAGTGTGCAGGTGTGAATGGCCATGGGGTTTTGTGCAGGTGTGAACACGCATTGGGAAGTGTGCAGATGTGAATGTACATTTGGATGTGAGCAGGTCTGAACAGGCATTGCGAAGTGTGCAGGTCCGAACAGGCATTGGGAAGTGTGCAGGTGTGAACGGACATGGAGAGGTGTGCAAGTGTGAATGGGCATTGGGAAGTGTGCAGGCATGAACGGGCATTAGGAAGTGTGCAAATGTGAACAGCCATTAGAGAGGGTACAGGCATGAATGGGCATTGGGAAGTGTCCAGATGTGAACAGGCATTGGGAAGTGCGCAGGAGTGAATGGGCGTTCGGAAGTGTGCAGGCATGAACGGGCATTGGGAAGAGTGCAGATGTGAACAGGCATTGGGAATTGTGCAGGTGTGTACAGACATGGGGAGGTGTGCAGGTGTGAATGGGCAGGGTGGTTTGTGCAGGTGTGAACCGGCGTTGGGAAATGTGTAGGTGTGATTGGGCAATGGGAAGTGTGCAGGTGTGAACAGGCATTGGGAAGTGTGCAGGTGTGAACAGACATGGGGAGGTGTGCAATTGTGAATGGGCATTGGGAAGTGTGCAAATGTGAACTGCCATTAGAGGGGGTACAGGCATGAATGGGCATTGGGAAGTGTGCAGGTGTGAATGTACATTGGGAATTGTGCAGATGTGAACAGGTATGGGGAAGTGTGCAGGTGTGAACAGGCATTGGGAAGTGTGCAGGTGTGAACAGGCATTGGGAAGTGTGCACATGTGAACAGCCATTAGAGAGGGTACAGGCATGAATGGGCATTGGAAAGTGTCCAGATGTGAACGGGCATTGGGAAGTGTACAGGAGTGAATTTGCATGCAGAAGTGTGCAGGCATGAACGGGCTTTGGGAAGAGTGCAGATGTGAACAGGCATTGGGAAGTGTGCAGGTGTCAACAGACATGGGGAGGTGTGCAGGTGTGAAAGAGCAGGGGGTTTTGTGCAGGTGTGAACAGGCATTGGGAACTGTGCAGGTATCAACAGACATGGGGAGGTTTGCAGGTGTGAATTGGCAGGGGGGTTTGTGTAAGTGTGAACCGGCGTTGGGAAATGTGGAGGTGTGAATGGGCAATGGGACGTGTGCAGGTGTGAACAGGCATTGCGAAGTGTGCAGCTGTGAACAGGCATTGGGAAGTGTGCAGGTGTGAACGGACATGGGGAGGTGTGCAAGTGTGAATGGGCATTGGGAAGTTTGCAGTTGTGAATGGGTATTGGGAAGTGTGCAGGCATGAATGGGCATTGGGAAGTGTCCAGATGTGAACAGGCATTGGGAAGTGTGCAGGTGTGAACAGGCATTGGGAAGTGTGCAGGCATGAATGGCCATGGGGTTTTGTGCAGTTGTGAACAGTCATTGGGAAGTGTGCAGATGTGAATGTACATTGGGATGTGAGTAGGTCTGAACAGGCGTTGCGAAGTTTGCAGGTATGAACAGGCATTGGGAAGCGTGCAAGTGTGAATGGACATGGGGAGGAGTGCAAGTGTGAATGGGCATTGGGAAGAGTGCAGGCGCGAATGTGCATGGGGAAGGGTGCAGGTCTGAAAAGGCATTGGGAAGTGTGCAGATGTGGACAGGCATTGGGAAGAGTGCAGTCGTGAGTGGTCATTAGGATGTGTGCAGAGGTGAACCGGCATTGGGAATTGTGCAGGTGTGAATGGACATTGGGAAGTGTGCAGGTGTAAACAGGCATTGGGAAGTGTGCAGGTGTGAATGGGCATGGGGAAGTGTGCTGGAATGAATGGGCAATGGGAAGTGTGCAGGTGTGAACAGGTATTGGGAAGAGTGCAGGTGTGAACGGACATGGGGAGGTGTGCAGTTGTGAATGGGCAGGGGGATTTGTGCAGGTGTGAACAGGCATTGGGAAGTGTGCAGGTGTGAATGGTCATTGGGAAGTGTGCAGGCATGAATGACCATGGGGTTTTGTGCAGGTGTGAACAGGCGTTGCGAAGTGTGCAGGTATGAACAGGCATTGGGGAGCGTGCAAGTGTGAATGGACATGGGGAGGAGTGCAAGTGTGAACAGGCATTGGGAAGTTTGCAGTTGTGAATGGGTATTGGGAAGTGTGCAGGTGCGAATGTGCATGGGGAAGTGTGCAGGTCTGAACAAGCATTGGAAAGTGTGCAGGTGTGAACGGACATGGGGAGGTGTGCAAGTGTGAATGGCCATGGGGTTTTGTGCAGGTGTGAACAGGCATTGGGAAGTGTGCAGCTGTGAATGTACATTGGGAAGTTTGCAGGTGCACATGGGCATTAGGAAGTGTGCAGATGTGAACAGGCATTGGGAATTGTGCTGGAGTGAATGGGCATTGGGAAGTTTGCTGGTGTGAGCAGGCATTGGGAAATGTGCTGATGTGAACAGGCATTGGGAAGTGTGCACATGAGAACAGGCATTGGGAATTGTGCAGGTGTGAATGGACATTGGGAAGTGTGGAGATGTGAACAGACATTGGGAAATGTGCAGGTGTGAATGTACATAGGGAAGTGTGCATATGTGAACAGGCATTTGGAAGTGTGCAGGTGTGAACAGGCATTGGGAAGTGTGCAGGTGTGAACAGGCATTGGGAAGTGTGCAGGTGTGAATGGGCATTGGGAAGTGTGCAGGCATGAACAGGCATTGGGAAGTGTGCAGATGTGAACAGCCATTAGGGAGGGTACAGGCATGAATGGGCATTGGGAAGTGTGCAGAGGTGGACAGGCATTGGGAAGTGTGCAGGTGTGATCAGGCATAGGGAAGTGTGCAGTTGTGAAGAGACATGGAGAAGTGTGCAGGTGTGAATGGGCATGGGGTTTTGTGCAGGTGTGAACAGGCATTGGGAAGTGTGCAGGTGTGAGTGGACATTGGGCAGTGTGCCATTGTGAACAGGCATTAGGAGGTGTGCAGGTGTGAATGTACATTGGGAAGTGTGCAGGTGTTAATGTACATTGGGATGTGTGCAGGTGTGAAAGGACATTGGGAAGTGTGCAGATGTGAATGTACATTGGAAAGTGTGCAGATGCGAAAAGGCATTGGAAAGTGTGCTGATGTCAACAGGCATTGGGAAGTGTGCAGCTGTGAATGTACATTGGGAAGTATGCCCATGTGAACAGGCATTGGGAAGTGTGCAGGTGTGAACAGGCATTGGGAAGTGTGCAGGTGTAAACCACCATGGGGTGGTGTGCAGCTGTGAATGGATAGGGGATTTTTTTTTTCAGGTGTGGACAGGCATTGGGAAGTGTGCAGGTGTGAATGGGCATTGGGAAGTGTACAGATGTGAACAGCCATTAGGGAGGGTACAGGCATGAATGGGCATTGGAAAGTGTCCAGATGCGAACAGGCATTGGGAAGTGTGCAGGAGTGAATGGGCATTCGGAAGTGTGCAGGCATGAACTGGCATTGGGAAGAGTGCAGATGTGAACTGGCATTGGGATGTGTGCTGGTGTGAATGTACATTGGGAAGTTTGCAGGTGTGAGCAGGCATTGGGAATTGTGCAGGTGTCAACAGACATGGGGAGGTGTGCAGCTGTGAATAGGCAGGGGGTTTTGTGTAATTGTGAACCGGCGTTGGGAAATGTGGAGGTGTGAATGGGCAATGGGAAGTGTGCAGGTGTGAACAGGCATTGGGAAGTGTGCAGCTGTGAACAGGCATTGGGAAGTGTGCAGGTGTGAATGTACATTGAGAAGTGTGCAGGTGTGAATGTACATTGGGAAGTGTGCAGGCATGAACAGGCATTGGGAAGTGTGCAGATGTGAACAGCCATTAGAGAGGGTACAGGCATGAATGGGCATTGGGAAGTGTCCAGGTGTGAACAGGCATTGGGAAGTGTGCAAGAGTGAATGGGCATTGGGAAGTGTGCAGGCATAAATGACCATGGGGTTTTGTGCAGGTGTGAACAGTCATTGGGAAGTGTGCAGATGTGAATGTACATTGGGATGTGAGCAGGTCTGCACAGGCGTTTTGAAGTTTGCAGGTATGAACAGGCATTGGGAAGCGTGCATGTGTGAATGGACATGGGGAGGAGTGCAAGTGTGAATGGGCATTGGGAAGAGTGCAGGCGTGAATGTGCATGGGGACGTGTGCAGGTCTGAACAGGCTTTGGGAAGTGTGCAGGTGTGAACAGGCATTGGAAAGAGTGCAGTCATGAGTGGTCATTAGGAAGTGTGCAGATGTGAACCGGCATTGGGAATTGTGCAGGTGTGAATGGACATTGGGAAGTGTGCAGGTCTGAACAGGCATTGGGAAGTGTGCAGGTGTGAATGGGCATGGGGAAGTGTGCCGGAAAGAACGCGCAATGGGAAGTGTGCATATGTGAACAGGCATTAGGAAGAGTGCAGGCGTGAGTGGGCATTGGGAAGTGTACGGATGTGAACAGGCATTGGGAATTGTGCAATTGTGCAGGTGTGAACGTACATTGGGAAGTGTGAATGTGTGAACAGGCATTGGGAAGTGTGCAGGTGTGAAATTGTATTGGGAAGTGTCCTGATGTGAAAAGGCATTGGGAAGTGTGCAGGTGTGAATGTACATTGGGAAATGTGCAGTTGCGAACTGGCATTGGGAAGTGTGCAAATGTGAACAGGTATTGCGAAGTGTGCATGTGTGAACAGGCATTGGGAAGTGTGCATGTGTGAACAGGCATTGGGAAGTGTGCAGGTGTGAATGGACATTGGGAATTGTGGAGAGGTGAACAGGCATTGGGAAGTGTGCAGGTGCGAATGTTCATTGGGAAGTACACAGTTGCGAACAGGCATTGGGAAGTGAGCAGGTGTGAACAGGCATTGGGAAGTGTGCAGGTGTGCATGGACATTGGGAATTGTGGAGAGGAGAACAGGCATTGGGAAGTGTGCAAGTGTGTAAGTCCATTGGGATGTGTGAAGATGTGGACAGGCAGTGGGATGTGTGCAGTTGTGAACCGTCATGGGGAGGTGTGCAGCTTTGAATGGGCAAGGGGTTTTGTGCAGGTTTGAACGGGCATTGGGAAATGTGCAGATGTGAACAGGCATTAAGAAGTGTGCAGGTGTGAATGGGCATTGGGATGTGTGCAGATGTGAACAGGCATTGGGAAGTGTGCAGGTGCGAATGGGCATTGGTAAGTGTGCAGATGTGAACAGGAATTAGGAAGTGTGCAGGTGTGAATGTACGTTGGGAAGTGTGCAGGTGCGAACAAGCATTAGGAAGTGTGCAGGTGTGAAATGGCATTGGGAAGTGTGCAGATGTGTACAGGCTTTGGGAAGTGTGCAGGTGTGAATGTACATTGGGGAGTGTGCAGTTGCGAACAGGCATTAGGAAGTGTGCAGGACTGAACAGACATGGGGAGGTGTGCAGGTGTGAATGGGCATTGTGTTTTGTGTAGATGTGAACAGGCATTGGGAATTGTGCAGCTGTGAAAGAGTATTGGGAATTGTGCAAGTGTTAACGGCATTGGGAAGTGTGCTTCTGTGAATGTAAATTGGGAAGTGTACCCATGTGAACAGGCATTGGGAAGTGTGCAGGTGTGAACAGGCATTGGGATGTGTGCAGGTGTGAACCAACATGGGGTGGTGTGCAGCTGTGAATGGGCAGGGGTTTTTGGTCAGATGTGGACAGGCATTGGGAAGTGTGCAGGTGTGAATGGGCATTGATAAGTGTGCAAATGTGAACAGGCTTTGGGAAATGTGCAGTGGTGAACCGGCATTGGGAAGTGTGCAGGTGTGAACCGATATGGGGAGGTGTGCAGGTGTGAATGGACAGGGGATTTGTGCCGGTGTGAACAGGCATTGGGAAGTGTGGAGGAGTGAATGGGCATTGGGAAGTGTGCAAGTGTGAACAGGCATTGGGTAGTGTGCAGATGTGAAAAAGACATTAGGAAATGTGCAGTTGTGAATGCGCATTGGGAAGTGTGCAGATGTGAACAGGCATTGGGAAGTGTGAAGGAGTGAATGTACATTCGGAAGTGTGAGGTGTGATCAGGCATAGGGAAGTGTGCAGTTGTGAAGAGACATGGAGAAGTGTGCAGGTGTGAATGGGCATGGGGTTTTGTGCAGGTGTGAACAGGCATTGGGAAGTATGCAGGTGTGAGTGGACATTGGGCAGTGTGCCATTGTGAACAGGCATTAGGAGGTGTGCAGGTGTGAATGTACATTGGGAAGTGTGCAGGTGTTAATGTACATTGGGATGTGTGCAGGTGTGAAAGGACATTGGGAAGTGTGCAGATGTGAATGTACATTGGAAAGTGTGCAGATGCGAAAAGGCATTGGAAAGTGTGCTGATGTCAACAGGCATTGGGAAGTGTGCAGCTGTGAATGTACATTGGGAAGTATGCCCATGTGAACAGGCATTGGGAAGTGTGCAGGTGTGAACAGGCATTGGGAAGTGTGCAGGTGTAAACCACCATGGGGTTGTGTGCAGCTGTGAATGGATAGGGGATTTTTTTTTTCAGGTGTGGACAGGCATTGGGAAGTGTGCAGATGTGAATGGGCATTGAGAAGTGTGCAAACGTGAACAGTCTTTGGGAAATGTGCAGTGGTGAACCGGCATCGGGAAGTATGCAGGTGTGAACCGATATGGGTAGGTGTGCAGGTGAGAATGAACAGGGGGTTTTGTGCCGGTGTGAACGGGCATTGGGAAGTGCGCAGTTGTGAACAGGCATTTGGAAGTGTGCAAGTGTGAACAGGCATTGGGAAGTGTGCAGATGTAAACGGGCAATGGGAAGTGTGCAGGAGTGAATGTACATTCGGAAGTGTGAGGTGTGATCAGGCATTGGGAAGTGTGCAGTTGTGAACAGACATGGAGAGGTGTGCAGGTGTGATTGGGCATGGGGTTTTGTGCAGTTGTGAACAGGCATTGGGAAGTGTGCAGGTGTGAGTGGGCATTGGGAAGTGTGCAGGCGTGAACGGGCATTGGGAAGTGTGCAGATGTGAACAGGCATTAGCAAGTGAGCAGGTCTTAATGTACATTGGGAAGTGTGCAGGTGCGAACAGGCATTGGGAAGTGTGCAGATGTGAACAGGCATTAGGAGGTGTGCAGGTGTGAATGTACATTGGGAAGTGTGCAGATGTGAACAGGCATTAAGAAGTGTGCAAGGGTGTGGGCATTGGGCAGTGTGCAGATGTGAAAGGGCATTGGGAAGTGTGCAGGTGTGAATGGGCATTGGGAAGTATGCTGGAATGAACGGGCATTGGGAAGAGTGCAGATGCGAACAGGCATTGGGAAGTGTGCAGGTGCGAACAGGCATTAGGAAGTGTGCAGGTGTGAAATGGCATTGGGAAGTGTGCAGATGTGAACATGCATTAGCAAGTGAGCAGGTGTGAATGTACATTGGGAAGTGTGCAGGAGCGAACAGGCATTGCGAAGTGTGCAGATGTGAATGTACTTTGGGAAGTGTGCAGATGTGTACAGGCATTGGGAAGTTTGCAGATGTGAACAGGCATTAGGAAATGTGCAGTTGTGAATACGCATTTGGTAGTGTGCAGATTTGAACAGGCATTGGGAAGTGTGCAGGTGTGAATGTACCTTCGGAAGTGTGAGGTGTGATCAGGCATTGGTAAGTGTGCAGTTGTGAAAAGACATGAAGAGGTGTGCAGGTGTGAATGGGCATGGGGTTTTGTGCAGGTGTGAACAGGCATTGGGAAGTGTGCAGCTGTGAGTGGGCATTGGGGAGTGTGCCGGTGTGAACAGGCATTAGGAAGTGTGCAGGTGTGAAAGTACATTGGGAAGTGTGCAGGTGCAAACAGGTATTGGGATGTGTGCAGGTGTGAACATGCATTGGGAAGTGTGCAGATGTGAACAGGCATTAGTCAGTGTGCAGGTGTGAATGTACTTTGGGATGTGTGCAGGTGTGAAAGGACTTTGGGAAGTGTACAGATGTGAATGTATATTGGAAAGTGTGCAGGTGCGAACAGGCATGGGAAAGTGCTGATGTCAACAGGCATTGTGAAGTGTGCAAGTGTGAATGTGCATTGGGAAGTGTGCAGGTGTGAATGGACGTTGGGAATTGTTAAGAGGTGAGCCGGCATTGGGAAATGTGCAACTTGTGAATGTACATTGGGAAGTGTGCCCATGTGAACAGGCATTGGGAAGTGTGCAGGTGTGAACAAGCATTGGGAAGTGTGCAGGTGCGAACAGGAATGGAGTGGTGTGCAGCTGTGAATGGGCAGTGTTTTTTTTTCAGGTGTGGACAGGCATTGGGAAGTGTGCAGGTGTGAATGGGCATTGATAAGTGTGCAAATGTGAACAGGCTTTGGGAAATGTGCAGTGGTGAACCGGCATTGGGAAGTGTGCAGGTGTGAACCGATATGGGGAGGTGTGCAGTTATGAATGGACAGGGGGTTTTGTGCCCGTGTGAACGGGCATTGGGAAGTGTGCAGGTGTGAATGGGGATTGGGAAATCTGCAAGCCTGAACAGGCATTGGGAAGTGTGCAGATGTGAACAGGCATTGGGAAGTTTGCAGGTGTGAATGTACATTCGGAAGTATGAGGTGTGATCAGGCATTGGGAAGTGTGTAGTTGTGAACAGACATGGAGAGGTGTGCAGGTGTGAATGGGCATGGAGTTTTGTGCAGGTGTGAACTGGTATTGGGAAGTGTGCAGGTGTGAGTGGGCATTGGGAAGTGTGCAGGTGTGGACAGGCATTGGGAAGTGTGCAGGTGTGAATGGGCATTGATAAGTGTGCAAATGTGAACAGGCTTTGTGAAATGTGCAGTGGTGAACCGGCATTGGGATGCGTGCAGGTGTGAACCGATATGGGGAGGTGTGCAGGTGTGAATGGATAGAGGTTTTTTTTTCCAGGTGTGGACAGGCATTGGGAAGTGTGCAGATGTGAATGGGCATTGAGAAGTGTGCAAACGTGAACAGGCTTTGGGAAATGTGCAGTGGTGAACCGGCATCGGGAAGTATGCAGGTGTGAACCGATATGGGTACGTGTGCAGGTGAGAATGAACAGGGGGTTTCGTGCCGGTGTGAACGGGCATTGGGACGTGTGGAGGTGTGAATGGGCATTGGGAAGTGTGCAAGTGTGAACAGGCATTGGGTAGTGTGCAGATGTGAAAAAGGCATTAGGAAATGTGCAGTTGTGAATGCGCATTGGGAAGTGTGCAGATGTGAACAGGCATTGGGAAGTGTGAAGGTGTGAATATACATTCGGAAGTGTGAGGTGTGATCAGGCATTGGGAAATGTGCAGTTGTGAAGAGACAGGGAGAAGTGTGCAGGTGTGAATGGGCATGGGGTTTTGTGCAGGTGTGAACAGGCATTGGGAAGTATGCAGGTGTGAGTGGACATTGGGCAGTGTGCCATTGTGAACAGGCATTAGGAAGTGTGCAGGTGTGAATGTACATTGGGAAGTGTGCAGGTGTGAATGTACATTGGGATGTGTGCAGGTGTGAAAGGACATTGGGAAGTGTGCAGATGTGAATGTACATTGGAAAGTGTGCAGGTGCGAAAAGGCTTTGGAAAGTGTGCTGATGTCAACAGGCATTGGGAAGTGTGCAGCTGTGAATGTACATTGGGAAGTATGCCCATGTGAACAGGCATTGGGAAGTGTGCAGGTGTGAACAGGCATTGGGAAGTGTGCAGGTGTAAACCACCATGGGGTGGTGTGCCGCTGTGAATGGATAGGGTTTTTTTTTACCAGGTGTGGACAGGCATTGGGAAGTGTGCAGATGTGAATAGGCATTGAGAAGTGTGCAAACGTGAACAGGCTTTGGGAAATGTGCAGTGGTGAACCGGCATCGGGAAGTATGCAGGTGTGAACCGATATGGGTAGGTGTGCAGGTGAGAATGAACAGGGGGTTTTGTGCCGGTGTGAACGGGCATTGGGAAGTGCGCAGTTGTGAACAGGCATTTGGAAGTGTGCAAGCGTGAACAGGCATTGGGAAGTGTGCAGATGTGAACAGGCAATGGGAAGTTTGCAGGAGTGAATGTACGTTCGGAAGTGTAAGTGTGATCAGGCGTTGGGAAGCGTGCAGCTGTGAACAGACATGGAGAGGTGTGCAGGTGTGATTGGGCATGGGGTTTTGTGCAGTTGTGAACAGGCATTGGGAAGTGAGCAGGTCTGAATGTACACTGGGAAGCGTGCAGGTGCGAACAGGCATTGGGAAATGTGCAGATGTGAACAGGCATTAGGATGTGTGCAGGTCTGAATGTACATTGGGAAGTGTGCAGATGTGAACAGGTATTAGCAAGTGAGCAGGTGTGAATATACATTGAGAAGTGTGCAGGTGCGAACAGGCATTAAGAAGTGTGCAAGGGTGAATGGGCATTTGGCAGTGTGCAGATGTGAAAGGGCATTGGGAAGTGTGCAGGTGTGAATGGGCATTGGGAAGTATGCTGGAATGAAATGGCATTGGGAAGTGTGCAGATGTGAACAGGCATTAGCAAGAGAGCAGGTGTGAATGTACATTGGGAAGTGTGCAGGTGCAAACAGGCATTGGGAAGTGTGCAGAAGTGAACAGGCATTAGGAGGTGTGCAGGTGTGAATGTACTTTGGGAAGTGTGCAGATGTGTACAGGCATTGGGAAGTTTGCAGATGTGAACCGGCATTAGGAAATGTGCAGTTGTGAATGCGCATTTGTTAGTGTGCAGATTTGAACAGTCATTGGGAAGTGTGCAGGTGTGAATTTACCTTCGGAAGTGTGAGGTGTGATCAGGCATTGGTAAGTGTGCAGTTGTGAAAAGACATGAAGAGGTGTGCAGGTGTGAATGGGCATGGGGTTTTGTGCAGGTGTGAACAGGCATTGGGAAGTGTGCAGCTGTGAGTGGGCATTGGGGAGTGTGCTGATGTGAAAAGGCATTAGGAAGTGTGCAGGTGTGAATGTACATTGGGAAGTGTGCAGTTGCAAACAGGTATTGGGAAGTGTGCAGGTGTGAACATGCATTGGGAAGTGTGCAGGTATGAACAGGCATTAGTAAGTGTGCAGGCGTGAATGTACTTTGGGATGTGTGCAGGTGTGAAAGGACTTTGGGAAGTGTACAGATGTGAATGTACATTGGAAAGTGTGCAGGTGCGAACAGGCATGGGAAAGTGCTGATGTCAACAGGCATTGTGAAGTGTGCAAGTGTGAATGTGCATCGGAAAGTGTGCAGGTCTGAATGGACGTTGGAAATTGTAGAGAGGTTAACAGACATTGGGAAATGTGCAACTTGTGAATGTACATTGGGAAGTGTGCCCATGTGAACAGGCATTGGGAAGTGTGCAGGTGTGAACAAGCATTGGGAAGTGTGCAGTTGCGAACAGGAATGGAGTAGTGTGCAGCTGTGAATGGGCAGTGTTTTTTTTTCAGGTTTTGGACAGACATTGGGAAGTGTGCATGTGTGAATGGGCATTGAGAAGTGTGCAAACGTGAACAGGCTTTGGGAAATGTGCAGTGGTGAACCGGCATCGGGAAGTGTGCAGGTGTGAACCGATATGGGGAGGTGTGCAGGTGTGAATGGACAGGGGTTTTTGTGCCGGTTTGAACGGGTATTGGGAAGTGCGCAGGTGTGAATGGGGATTGGGAAGTGTGCAAGCGTGAACAGGCATTGGGAAGTGGGCAGATGTGAACAGGCATTGGGATGTGTGCAGGTGTGAATGTACATTCGGAAGTATGAGGTGTGATCAGGCATTGGGAAGTGTGCAGTTGTGAACAGACATGGAGAGGTGTGCAGGTGTGAAGGGCATGGAGTTTTGTGCAGTTGTGAACAGGTATTGGGAAGTGTGCAGGTGTGAGTGGGCATTGGAAAGTGTGCAGGCGTGAACGGGCATTGGGAATTGTGCAGATGGGAACAGGCATTAGGAAGTGAGCAGGTGTGAATGTACATTCGGAAGTATGAGGTGCGAACAGGCATTGGGAAGTGTGCAGAAGTGAACAGGCATTAGGAGGTGTGCAGGTGTGAATGTACTTTGGGAAGTGTGCAGATGTGTACAGGCATTGGGAAGTTTGCAGATGTGAACAGGCATTAAGAAATGTGCAATTCTGAATGCGCATTTGTTAGTGTGCAGATTTGAACAGGCATTTGGAAGAGTTCAGGTGTGAATGTACCTTCGGAAGTGTGAGGTGTGATCAGGCATTGGTAAGTGTGCAGTTGTGAAAAGACATGAAGAGGTGTGCAGGTGTGAATGGGCATGGGGTTTTGTGCAGGTGTGAACAGGCATTGGGAAGTGTGCAGCTGTGAGTGGGCATTGGGAAGTGTGCTGATGTGAACAGGCATTAGGAAGTGTGCAGTTGTGAACAGACATGGAGAGGTGTACAGGTGTGAATGGGTATGGAGTTTTGTGCAGGTGTGAAGAGGCATTGGGAAGTGTGCAGGTGTGAGTGGGCATTGGAAAGTGTGCAGGCGTGAACGGGCATTGGGAAGTGTGCAGATGGGAACAGGCATTAAGAAGTGTGCAGGGGTGAATTGGCATTGGGCAGTGTGCAGATGAACAGGCATTGGGAAGTGTGCAGGTGTGAATGGGCATTGGGAAATATGCTGGCATGAACGGGCATTGGGAAGAGTGCGGATGCGAAGAGGCATTGGGAAGTTTGCAGATGTGAATGTACATTGTGAAGTATGCAGGTGCCAACAGGCATTGGGAA
This sequence comes from Carcharodon carcharias, assembly GCF_017639515.1. Classification (NCBI taxonomy): domain Eukaryota; kingdom Metazoa; phylum Chordata; class Chondrichthyes; order Lamniformes; family Lamnidae; genus Carcharodon; species Carcharodon carcharias. The sequence continues at coordinate 73,740,579 of NC_054469.1, read as the reverse complement.
GTGTGCTGGTGTGAGTGGGCATTGGGGAGTGTGCCGATGTGAACAGGCATTAGGAAGTGTGCAGGTGTGAATGTACATTGGGAAGTGTGCAGGTGCGAACAGGTATTGGGAAGTGTGCAGCTGTGAACATGCATTGGGAAGTGTGCAGATGTGAACAGGCATTAGTACGTGTGCAGGTGTGAATGTACTTTGGGATGTGTGCAGGTGTGAAAGGACATTGGGAAGTGTACAGATGTGAATGTATATTGGAAAGTGTGCAGGTACGAACATGCATGGGAAAGTGCTGATGTCAACAGGCATTGTGAAGTGTGCAAGTGTGAATGTGCATCGGGAAGTGTGCAGGTGTGAATGGACGTTGGGAATTGTAGAGAGGTGAGCCGGCATTGGGAAATGTGCAGCTTGTGAATGTACATTGGGAAGTGTGCCCATGTGAACAGGCATTGGGAAGTGTGCAGGTGTGAACAAGCATTGGGAAGTGTGCAGGTGCGAACAGGAATGGAGTGGTGTGCAGCTGTGAATGGGCAGTGTTTTTTCTTCAGGTGTGGACAGGCATTGGGAAGTGTGCAGGTGTGAATGGGCATTGGGAAGTGTGCAGGTGTGACTGGAAATTGGGAATTGAAGAGAGGTGAACAGGCATTGGGAAGTGAGCTGCTATGAATGTACATTGGGAAGTGTGCCCATGTGAACAGGCTTTGGGAAAGGTGCAGTGGTGAACCAGCATTGGGAAGTGTGCAGGTGTGAACCGATATTGGGAGGTGTGCAGATGTGAATGGACAGGGGTTTTGTGCCGGTGTGAACAGGCATTGGGAAGTGTGCAGGTGTGAATGGGCATTGGGAAGTGTGCAAGCGTGAACAGGCATTGGGAAGTGTGCAGATGTGAACAGGCATTAGGAAATGTGCAGTTGTGAATGCTCATTGGGAAATGTGCAGATGTGAACAGGCATTGGGATGTGTGAAGGTGTGAAGGTACATTCGGATGTGTGAGATGTGATCAGGCATTGGGAAGTGTGCAGTTGTGAACAGACATGGAGAGGTGTGCAGGTGTGAATGGGCATGGAGTTTTGTGCATGTGTGAACAGGCATTGGGGAGTGTGCAGTTGTGAACAGGCATTAGGAAGTGTGCAGGTGTGAATGTACATTGTTAAATGTGCAGGTGTGAATGTACATTGGGAATTGTGCAGGTGTGAAAGGACATTGAGAAGTGTGCAGATGTGAATGTACATTGGAAAGTGTGCAGTGCGAACAGGCATTGGAAAGTGTGCTGACGTTAACAGGCATTGGGAAGTGTGCAGGTGTGTATGCACATTGGGAAGTGTAGAGGTGTGAATGGACATTGGGAATTGTGGAGAGGTAAACAGGCATTGGAAGTGTGCAGCTGTGAATGTACATTGGGAAGTATGCCCATGTGAACAGGCATTGGGAAGTGTGCAGGTGTGAACAGGCATTGGGAAGTGTGCAGGTGTGAACCACCATGGGGTGGTGTGCAGCTGTGAATGGGCAGGGGTTATTGTTTCAGGTGTGGACAGGCTTTGGGAAGTGTGCAGATGTGAATGGGCATTGAGAAGTGTGCAAACGGGAACAGGCTTTGGGAAATGTGCAGTGGTGAACCGGCATCGGGAAGTATGCATGTGTGAATCGATATGGGGAGGTGTGCCAGTGAGAATGAACAGGGTGTTTTGTGCTGGTGTGAACGGGCATTGGGAAGTGCGCAGTTGTGAACAGGCATTTGGAAGTGTGCAAGCGTGAACAGGCATTGGGAAGTGCGCAGATGTGAACAGGCATTGGGAAGTGTGCGGGTGTGAATGTACATTCGGCAGTATGAGCTGTGATCAGGCATTGGGAAGTGTGCAGTTGTGAACAGACATGGAGAGATGTGCAGGTGTGAATGGGCATCGAGATTTGTGCAGGTGTGAACAGGCATTGGGAAATGTGCAGGTGTGAGTGGGCATTGGAAAGTGTGCAGGCGTGAACGGGCATTGGGAAGTGTGCAGATGGGAACAGGCATTAGGAAGTGAGCAGGTGTGAATGTACATTGGGCAGTGTGCAGGTGCGAACAGGCATTGGGAAGTGTGCAGATGTGAACAGACATTAGGAGGTGTGCAGGTGTGAATGTACTTTGGGAAGTGTGCAGATGTGTACAGGCATTGGGAAGTGTGCAGATGTGAACAGGCATTGGGAAGTGTGCAGGTGTGAATGTACCTTCGGAAGTGTGAGGTGTGATCAGGCATTGGGAAGTGTGCAGTTGTGAACAAACATGGAGAGGTGTGCAGGTGTGAATGGGCATGGAGTTTTGTGCAGGTGTGAACAGGCATTGGGAAGTGTGCAGGTGTGAGTGGGCATTGGGAAGTGTGCAGGTGTGGACTGGCATTGGGAAGTGTGCAGTTGTGAACGGACATTGGGATGTGTGCAGGTGTGAAAGGGCATGGGGTTTTGTGCAGGTGTGATCAGATATTGTGAATTGTGCCGGTGAGAAAGTGCATTGGGAATTGTGCAGGTGTGAAAGTACATTAGGAAGCGAGCAGGTGCGAACAGGCATTAGGTAGTGTGCAGGTGTGAAATGGTATAGGGAAGTGTGCAGGTGTGAACAGGCATTGGGAAGTGTGCAGGGTGAATGTACATTGGGAATTGTGCATGTGTGAACAGACATTGGGAAGTTTGCAGGTGTGGACCGGCATTGGGAAGTGTGCAGTTGTGAACGGAAATTGGGATGTGTGCAGGTGTGATCAGCTATTGTGAATTGTGCAGGTGAGAAAGTGCATTGGGAATTGTGCAGGTGTGAAAGGATATTGGGAATTGAGCTGGCGTTAACGGCATTGGGAAGTGTGCAGATGTGAACAGGCATTCGGAGGTGTGCAGGTGTGAATGGGCATGGAGTATGGTGTAGGTGTGAACAGGCATTGGGAATTGTGGAGATGTGAAAGGACATTCGGAATTGTGCAGGTGATAACGGGCATTGGGAAGTGTGCCGATGTGAACAGGCATTAGGAAGTGTGCAGGTGTGAATGTACATTGGGACGGGTGCAGGTGTGAAAGGACATTGGGAAGTGTGCAGATGTGAATGTACATTGGGAAGTGTGCAGTTGTGAACAGGCTTTGGGAAGCGTGCAGGTGTGAACTGGCATTTGGAAGTGTGCAGGTGTGAACAGGCATTGAGAAGTGTGCAGGTGTGAATGGGCATGGGATTTTTTGCAGGGGTGAACAGGCATCGGGAAGTGTGCAGGTGTGCGTGGGCATTGGGAAGTGTGCAGGCGTGAAAGGGCATTGTGATTTGTGCAGATGTGAACAGGCATTAGGAGGTGTGCAGGTGTGAATGTACATTGGGAAGTGTGCAGGTGTGAATGTACATTGGGAAGCGTGCAGGTGTGAACAGGCATTAGGAAGTGTGCAGGTGTGAATGTACATTGGGAAGTGTGCAGTTGCGAACAGGCATTGGGAAGTGTGCAGGTGTGACCAGGCATTGGGAAGTGTGCAAATGTGAACAGGTATTGCGAAGTGTGCATGTGTGAACAGGCATTGGGAAGTGTGCAGGTGCGAATGTACATTGGGAAGTATGCAGTTGCGAACAGGCATTGGGAAGTGAGCAGGTGTGAATAGGCATTGGGAAGTGTGCAGTTGTGAATGGACATTGGGAATTGTGGAGAGGAGAACAGGCATTGGGAAGTGTGCAGGTGTAAATGTCCATTGGGATGTGTGAAGATGTGAACAGGCATTGGGATGTCTGCAGTTGTGAACCGACATGAGGAGGTGTGCAGCTGTGAATGGGCAAGGGGTTTTGTGCAGGCTTGAACAGGCATTGGGAAGTGTGCAGGCTTGAACTGGCATTGGGAAATGTGCAGATGTGAACAGGCATTAAGAAGTGTGCTGGTGTGAATGGGCATTGGGATGTGTGCAGATGTGATCAGGAATTGGGAAGTGTGCAGTTGTGAACAGACATGGAGAGGTGTGCAGGTGTGAATGGGCATGGAGTTTTGTGCAAGTGTGAACAGGCATTAGGAAGTGGGCAGTTGTGAGTGGGCATTGGAAAGTGTGCAGGCGTGAACGGGCATTGGGAAGTGTGCAGATGGGAACAGGCATTAAGAAGTGTGCAGGGGTGAATTGGCGTTGGGCAGTGTGCAGATGAACAGGCATTGGGAAGTGTGCAGGTGTGTGCAGGGATTAGGAAGTGTGCAGGTGTGAATTTACGTTGGGAAGTGTGCAGGTGCTAACAAGCATTAGGAAGTGTGCAGGTGTGAAATGGCATTGGGAAGTGTGCAGATGTGTACAGGCTTTGGAAAGTGTGCAGGTGTGAATGTACATTGGGAAGTGTGCAGTTGCGAACAGGCATTAGGAAGTGTGCAGGACTGAACAGACATGGGGAGGTGTGCAGGTGTGAACCGATATGGGGAGGTGTGCAGGTGTGAATGGACAGGGGGTTTTGTGCCGGTGTGAACGGGCATTGGGAAGTGCGCAGGTGTGAATGGGAATTGGGAAATCTGCAAGCCTGAACAGGCATTGGGAAGTGTGCAGATGTGAACAGGCATTGGGAAGTGTGCAGGTGTGTATGTACATTCGGAAGTATGAGGTGTGATCAGGCATTGGGAAGTGTGCAGTTGTGAACAGACATGGAGAGGTGTGCAGGTGTGAATGGGCATGGAGTTTTGTGCAAGTGTGAACAGGCATTGGGAAGTGTGCAGTTGTGAGTGGTCATTGGAAAGTGTGCAGGCGTGAACGGGCATTGGGAAGTGTGCAGATGGGAACAGGCAATAAGAAGTGTGCAGGGGTGAATTGGCATTGGGCAGTGTGCAGATGAACAGGCATTGGGAAGTGTGCAGGTGTGAATGGGCATTGGGAATTATGCTGGCATGAACGGGCATTGGGAAGAGTGCAGATGCGAAGAGGCATTGGGAAGTATGCAGATGTGAATGTACATTGTGAAGTATGCAGGTGCCAACAGGCATTGGGAAGTGTGCAGGTGCGTACAGGCATTAGGAAGTGTGCAGGTGTGAAATGGCATTGGGAAGTGTGCAGATTTGAACAGGCATTAGGAGGTGAGCAGGTGTGAATGTACATTGGGAAGTGTGCAGGTGTGAATGGAAATTGGGAATTGTGGAGAGGTGAACAGGCATTGGGAAGTGTTCTGCTGTGAATGTACATTGGAAATTGTGCCCATGTGAACAGGCATTGGGAAGTGTGCAGGTGTGAACAGGCATTGGGATGTGTGCAGGTGTGAACCAACATGGGGTGGTGTGCAGCTGTGAATGGGCAGAGGGTTTTGTTCAGGTGTGGACAGGCATTGGGAAGTGTGCAGGTGAGAATTGGCATTGAGAAGTGTGCAAATGTGAACAGGCTTTGGGAATTGTGCAGTGGCGAACCAGCATTGGGAAGTGTGCAGGTGTGGACCGATATCGGGAGGTATGCAGGTGTGAATGGACAGGGGGTTTTGTGCCGGTGTGAACAGGCATTGGGAAGTGGGCAAATGTGAACAGGCATTGGGAAGTGTGCAGGTGTGAATGGACATTGGGAATTGTGGAGAGATGAACAGGCATTGGGAAGGGTGCAGGTGTGAATGTCCATTGGCAAGTGTGTAGATGTGAACAGGCATTGGGATGTGTGCAGTTGTGAACAGGCATTGGGAAGTGTGCAGGTGTGAACCGACATGGGGAGGTGCGCAGCTGTGAATGGGCAGGGGGTTTTGTGCAGGTTTGAACAGGCATTTGGAAGTGTGCAGGCGTGAACGGGCATTGGGAAATGAGCAGATGTGAACAGGCAATGGGAAGTGTGCATGTGTGAGTGGGCATTGGGAAGTGTGCAGGTGTGAACAGGCATTGGGAATTGTGCAGTGGCGAACCGGCATTGGGAAGTGTGCAGGTGTGGACCGATATCGGGAGGTATGCAGGTGTGAATGGACAGGGGGTTTTGTGCCGGTGTGAACAGGCATTGGGAAGTGTGCAGGTGAGAATTGGCATTGAGAAGTGTGCAAATGTGAACAGGCTTTGGGAATTGTGCAGTGGCGAACCAGCATTGGGAAGTGTGCAGGTGTGGACCGATATCGGGAGGTATGCAGGTGTGAATGGACAGGGGGTTTTGTGCCGGTGTGAACAGGCATTGGGAAGTGGGCAAATGTGAACAGGCATTGGGAAGTGTGCAGGTGTGAATGGACATTGGGAATTGTGGAGAGATGAACAGGCATTGGGAAGGGTGCAGGTGTGAATGTCCATTGGCAAGTGTGTAGATGTGAACAGGCATTGGGATGTGTGCAGTTGTGAACAGGCATTGGGAAGTGTGCAGGTGTGAACCGACATGGGGAGGTGCGCAGCTGTGAATGGGCAGGGGGTTTTGTGCAGGTTTGAACAGGCATTTGGAAGTGTGCAGGCGTGAACGGGCATTGGGAAATGAGCAGATGTGAACAGGCAATGGGAAGTGTGCATGTGTGAGTGGGCATTGGGAAGTGTGCAGGTGTGAACAGGCATTGGGAATTGTGCAGTGGCGAACCGGCATTGGGAAGTGTGCAGGTGTGGACCGATATCGGGAGGTATGCAGGTGTGAATGGACAGGGGGTTTTGTGCCGGTGTGAACAGGCATTGGGAAGTGTGCAGATGTAAACAGGCATTCGGAAGTGTGCAGGTGTCAATGTACATTCGGAAGTGTGAGGTGTGATCAGGCGTTGGTAAGTGTGCAGTTGTGAACAGACATGGAGAGGTGTGCAGGTGTGAATGGGCATGGGGTTTTGTGCAGGTGTGAAAAGGCATTGGGATGTATGCAGATGTGAATGTACATTATGAAGTGTGTAGGTGCGAACAGGCATTAGGAAGTGTTCAAGTGTGAAATGGCAATGGGAAGTGTGCTGATGTGAACAGGCATTGGGAAGTGTGCAGGTGCGAATATAAATTGGGAACTGTGCAGGTGTCAACATTCATTGGGAAATGTGCAGGTGTGAACGGACATGGGGAGGTGTGCAGGTGTGAATGGGCAAGGGGGTTTTGTGCAGGTTTGTACAGGCATTGGGAAGTGTGCAGGCGTGAGTGGGCATTGGGAAATGAACAGATGTGAACAGGCAATGGGAAGTGTGCATGTGTGAGTGGGCATTGGGAATTGCGCAGGTGTGAACAGACTTTGGTAAGTGTGCAGATATGAACAGGCATTAGGACGTGTGCAGGTGTGAATGTACATTGGGAAGTGTGCACGTGTGAACAGGCATTGGGAATTGTGCAGGTGATAACGGGCATTGGGAAGTGTGCCGATGTGAACAGGCATTAGGAAGTGTGCAGATGTGAATGTAAATTGGGAAGTGTGCAGATGGGAACATGCATTAGTAAGTGTGCGGGTGTGAACAAGCATTGGGAAGTGTGCAGGTGCGAACAGGAATGGAGTGGTGTGCAGCTGTGAATGGGCAGTGTTTTTTTTTCAGGTGTGGACAGGCATTGGGAAGTGTGCAGGAGTGAATGGGCATTGAGAAGTGTGCAAACGTGAACAGGCTTTGGGAAATGTGCAGTGGTGAACCGGCATTGGGAAGTTTGCAGGTGTGAACCGATATGGGGAGGTGTGCAGGTGTGAATGGACAGGGGGTTTTGTGCCGGTGTGAACGTGCATTGGGAAGTGCGCAGGTGTGAATGGGAATTGGGAAATCTGCAAGCCTGAACAGGCATTGGGAAGTGTGCAGTTGAGAACAGGCATTGGGAAGTGTGCAGGTGTGTATGTACATTCGGAAGTATGAGGTGTGATCAGGCATTGGGAAGTGTGCAGTTGTGAACAGACATGGAGAGGTGTGCAGGTGTGAATGGGCATTGGGCAGTGTGCAGATGAACAGGCATTGGGAAGTGTGCAGGTGTGAATGGGCATTGGGAATTATGCTGGCATGAACGGGCATTGGGAAGAGTGCAGATGCGAAGAGGCATTAGGAAGTATGCAGATGTGAATGTACATTGTGAAGTATGCAGGTGCCAACAGGCATTGGGAAGTGTGCAGTTGCGTACAGGCATTAGGAAGTGTGCAGGTGTGAAATGGCATTGGGAAGTGTGCCGATGTGATCAGGCATTAGGAGGTGTGAAGATGTGAATGTACATTGGGAAGTGTGCAGGTGCGAACAGGCATTGGGAAGTGTGCAGATGTGAACAGGCATTAGGAGGTGTGCAGGTGTGAATGTACATTGGGAAGTGTGCAGGTGTGAATGGAAATTGGGAATTGTGGAGAGGTGAACAGGCATTGGGAAGTGTTCTGCTGTGAATGTAAATTGGAAATTGTGCCCATGTGAACAGGCATTGGGAAGTGTGCAGGTGTGAACAGGCATTGGGAGGTGTGCAGGTGTGAACCAACATGGGGTGGTGTGCGGCTGTGAATGGGCAGAGGGTTTTGTTCAGGGTTGGACAGGCATTGGGAAGTGTGCAGGTGAGAACTGGCATTGAGAAGTGTGCAAATGTGAACAGGCTTTGGGAATTGTGCAGTGGCGAACCGGCATTGGGAAGTGTGCAGGTGTGGACCGATATCGGGAGGTATGCAGGTGTGAATGGACAGGGGGTTTTGTGCCGGTGTGAACAGGCATTGGGAAGTGTGCAGGTGTGAATTTTCATTGGGACATGCGCAGGTGTGAAAGGACATTGAGATGTGTGCAGATGTGAATGTACATTGGGAATTCGGCAGTTGTGAACCATCTTTCGGAAGTGTGCAAGTGTGAACAGGCATTTGGAAGTGTGCAGGTGTGAACGGACATGGGGAGGTGGCAAGGTGTGAATGGGCATTGGGTTTTGTGTAGGTGTGAACAGGCATTGGGAATTGTGCAGGTGTGAGTGGGCATTGGGAAGTGTGCAAGCGTGCATGTACATTGGGAAGTGTGCCTATGTGAACAGGCATTGGGAAGTGTGCCAGTGTGAACAGGCATTGGGAGGTGTGCAGGTGTGAACCAACATGGGGTGGTGTGCAGCTGTGAGAGGCAGAGCGTTTTGTTCAGGTGTGGACAGGCATTGGGAAGTGTGCAGGTGTGAATGGCCATTGAGAAGTGTGCAAATGTGAACAGGCTTTGGGAAATTTGCAGTGGCGAACCGGCATTGGGATGTGTGCAGGTGTGGACCGAAATGCGGAGGTGTGCAGGTGTGAATGGACAGGGGGTTTTGTGCCGATGTGAACAGGTATTGGGAAGTGGGCAAGGGTGAACGGGAATTGGGTAGTTTGCAGATGTGAACAGGCATTAGGAAATGCGCAGTTGTGAATGCACATTGGGAAGTGTGCAGGTGTGAACAGGCATTGGGATGTTTGCAGGTCTGGTCTGGCATTGGGCAGTGTGCAGTTGTGAACAGACATTGGTATGTTTGCAGGTATGAAAGGGCATGGGGTTTTGTGCAGGTGTGAACCGACATTGGGAATTGTGCAGGTGAGAAAGTGCATTGGGAATTGTGCAGGTGTTAATGGCATTAGGAAGTTTTCAGATGTGCACAGACATTAGGAAGTGTGCAGGTGTGAATGTACATTGGGAAGTGTGCAGTTGCGAACAGGCATTGGGAAGTGTGCAAATGTGAACAGGCTTTGGGAAGTGTGCAGGTGTGAACAGGCATTGGGAAGTGTGCAAATGTGAACAGGCTTTGGGAAGTGTGCAGGTGTGAACAGACTTTGGGAAGTGTGCAGGTGTGAACAGACATTAGGAAGTGTGCAGGTGTGAATGTACATTGGGAAGTGTGCAGTTGCGAACAGGCATTGGGAAGTGTGCAAATGTGAACAGGCTTTGGGAAGTGTGCAGGTGTGAACAGGCTTTGGGAAGTGTGCAGGTGTGAACAGGCATTAGGAAATGTGCAGTTGCAAATGCGCATTGGGAAGTGTGCAGATGTAAACAGGCATTCGGAAGTGTGCAGGAGTCAATGTACATTCGGAAGTGTGAGGTGTGATCAGGCATTGGGAAGTGTGCAGTTGTGAACAGACATGGAGAGGTGTGCAGGTGTGAATGGGCATGGGGTTTTGTGCAGGTGTGAAAAGGCATTGGGATGTATGCAGATGTGAATGTACATTGTGAAGTGTGCAGGTGCAAACAGGCATTAGGAAGTGTTCAAGTGTGAAATGGCAATGGGGAGTGTGCTGATGTGAACAGGCATTAGGAAGTGTGCAGATGTGAATGTAAATTGGGAAGTGTGCAGATTTGAACAGGCATTGGGAAGTGTGCAGGTGTGAATTTTCATTGGGACATGCGCAGGTGTGAAAGGACATTGGGATGTGTGCAGATGTGAATGTACATTGGGAATTCGGCAGTTGTGAACCATCTTTCGGAAGTGTGCAGGTGTGAACAGGCATTTGGAAGTGTGCAGGTGTGAACGGACATGGGGAGGTAGCAAGGTGTGAATGGGCATGGGATTTTGTGCAGGTTTGAACAGGCATCGAGAAGTGTGCAGGTGTGAGTGGGCATTGGGAAGTGTGCAAATGTGAACAGGCTTTGGGAAATTTGCAGTGGCGAACCGGCATTGGGATGTGTGCAGGTGTGGACCGATATGCGGAGGTGTGCAGGTGTGAATGGACAGGGGGTTTTGTGCCGATGTGAACAGGTATTGGGAAGTGGGCAAGGGTGAACAGGAATTGGGTAGTTTGCAGATGTGAACAGGCATTAGGAAATGCGCAGTTGTGAATGCACATTGGGAAGTGTGCAGGTGTGAACAGGCATTGGGATGTTTGCAGGTCTGCTCTGGCATTGGGCAGTGTGCAGTTGTGAACAGACATTGGTATGTTTGCAGGTATGAAAGGGCATGGGGTTTTGTGCAGGTGTGAACCGACATTGGGAATTGTGCAGGTGAGAAAGTGCATTGGGAATTGTGCAGGTGTTAATGGCATTAGGAAGTTTTCAGATGTGAGCAGACATTAGGAAGTGTGCAGGTGTGAATGTACATTGGGAAGTGTGCAGTTGCGAACAGGCATTGGGAAGTGTGCAAATGTGAACAGGCTTTGGGAAGTGTGCAGGTGTGAACAGGCATTGGGAAGTGTGCAGGTGTGAATGGACATTGGGAATTGTGAAGAGGTGAACAGGCATTGGGAAGTGTGCAGGTGTGAATGTCCATTGGCAAGTGTGCAGATGTGAACAGGCATTGGGATGTGTGCAGTTGTGAACAGGCATTGGGAAGTGTGCAGGTATGAACCGACATGGGGAGGTGTGCAGCTATGAATGGGCAAGGGGTTTTGTGCAGTTTTGAACAGGCATTGGGAAGTGTGCAGGCGTGAACGGGCATTGGGAAATGGGCAGATGTGAACAGGCAATGGGAAGTGTGCATGTGTGAATGGGCATTGGGAAGTGTGCAGGCGTGAACAGACTTTGGTAAGTGTGCAGATATGAACAGGCATTAGGATGTGTGCAGGTGTGAATGTACATTGGGAAGTGTGCAGGTGTGAACAGGCATTGGGAAGTGTGCCGGTGTGAACAGACATGGGAAGGTGTGCAGGTGTGAATGGGCATTGGGTTTTGTGTAGGTGTGAAAAGGCATTGGGAATTGTGCAGGTGTGAAAGGGTATTGGGAATTGTGCAGGTGTTAACGGCATTGAGAAGTGTGCAGATGTGAGCAGGCATTCGGAGGTGTGCAGGTGTGAATGTACATTGGGAAGTGTGCAGGTTCGAACAGGCATTGGGAAGTGTGCAGATGTGAATGTACATTGGGAAGTGTGCAGGTTCGAACAAGCATTGGGAAGTGTGCAGATGTGAATGTACATTGGGAAGTGTGCAGGTGTGAATGGACATGGGGAATTGCGGAGAGGTGAACTGGCATTGGGAAGTGTGCAGCTGTGAATGTACTTTGGGAAGTGTGCCCATGTGAACAGGCATTGGGAAGTGTGCAGGTGTGAACAGGCATTTGGAACTGTTGAGGTGTGAACTGATATGGGGAGGTGTGCAGGTGTGAATGGACAGGGGGTTTTGTGCCGGTGTGAACAGGCATTGGGATGTGTGCAGGTGTGAATGGGCATTGGGAAGTGTGCAAGCTTGAACGGGCATTGGGAAGTGTGCAGATGTGAACAGGCATTAGGAAATGTGCAGTTGCAAATGCGCATTGGGAAGTGTGCAGATGTAAACAGGCATTCGGAAGTGTGCAGGTGTCAATGTACATTCGGAAGTGTGAGGTGTGATCAGGCATTGGGAAGTGTGCAGTTGTGAACAGACATGGAGAGGTGTGCAGGTGTGAATGGGCATGGGGTTTTGTGCAGGTGTGAAAAGGCATTGGGATGTATGCAGATGTGAATGTACATTGTGAAGTGTGCAGGTGCGAACAGGCATTAGGAAGTGTTCAAGTGTGAAATGGCAATGGGAAGTGTGCTGACGTGAACAGGCATTGGGAAGTGTGCCAGTGTGAACAGGCATTGGGAGGTGTGCAGGTGTGAACCAACATGGGGTGGTGTGCAGCTGTGAATGGGCCGAGCATTTGTTCAGGTGTGGACAGGCATTGGGAAGTGTGCAGGTGTGAACAGGCTTTGGGAAGTGTGCAGGTGTGAACAGGCATTGGGAAGTGTGCAGGTGTGAATGGATATTGTGAATTGTGAAGAGGTGAACAGGCATTGGGAAGTGTGCAGGTGTGAATGTCCATTGGCAAGTGTGCAGATGTGAACAGGCATTGGGATGTGTGCAGTTGTGAACAGGCATTGGGAAGTGTGCAGGTATGAACCGACATGGGGAGGTGTGCAGCTATCAATGGGCAAGGGGTTTTGTGCCGTTTTGAACAGGCATTGGGAAGTGTGCATGTGTGAATGGGCATTGGGAAGTGTGCAGGTGTGAACGGGCATTGGGAAATGGGCAGATGTGAACAGGCAATGGGAAGTGTGCATGTGTGAATGGGCATTGGGAAGTGTGCAGGTGTGAACAGACTTTGGTAAGTGTGCAGATATGAACAGGCATTAGGAGTGTGCAGGTGTGAATGTACATTGGGAAGTGTGCAGGTGTGAACAGGCATTGGGAAGTGTGCTGGTGTGAACAGACATGGGGAGGTGTGCAGGTGTGAATGGGTATTGGATTTTGTTTAGGTGTGAAAAGGCATTGGGAATTGTGCAGGTGTTAACGGCATTGAGAAGTGTGCAGATTTGAGCAGGCATTTGGAGGTGTGCAGGTGTGAATGTACATTGGGAAGTGTGCAGGTTCGAACAGGCATTGAGAAGTGTGCAAATGTGAATGTACATTGGGAAGTGTGCAGGTGTGAATGGACATGGGGAATTGCGGAGAGGTGAACTGGCATTGGGAAGTGTGCAGCTGTGAATGTACATTGGGAAGTGTGCCCATGTGAACAGGCATTAGGAAATGTGCAGTTGCAAATGCTCATTGGGAAGTGTGCAGATGTAAACAGGCATTCGGAAGTGTGCAGGTGTGAATGTACATTGGGAAGTGTGCAGTTGTGAACAGACATGGAGAGCTGTGCAGGTGTGAATGGGCATGTGGTTTTGTGCATGTGTGAAAAGGCATTGGGATGTATGCAGATGTGAATGTACATTGTGAAGTGTGCAGGTGTGAACAGGCATTAGGAAGTGAGCAGGTGTGACATGGCATTGAGAAGTGTGCTGATGTGAACAGGCATTGGGAAGTGTGCAGGTGTGAATATAAATTGGGAACTGTGCAGGTGTCAACAGTCATTGGGAAATGTGCAGGTGTGAACGGACATGGGGAGGTGTGCAGGTGTGAATGGGCAAGGGGTATGGTGTAGGTGTGAAGAGGCATTGGGAATTGTGCAGGTGATAACGGGCATTTGGAAGTGTGCCGATGTGAACAGGCATTAGGAAGTGTGCAGATGTGAATGTAAATTGGGAAGTGTGCAGTTGCGAACAGGTATTGGGAAGTGTGCAGGTGTGAACATGCATTGGGAAGTGTGCAGATTTGAACAGGCATTGGGAAGTGTGCAGTTGTGAATTTTCATTGGGACATGTGCAGGTGTGAAAGGACATTGGGATGTGTGCAGATGTGAATGTACATTGGTAATTCGGCAGTTGTGAACAGTCTTTGGGAAGTGTGTAGGTGTGAACAGGCATTTGGAAGTGTGCAGGTGTGAACGGACATGGGGAGGTAGCAAGGTGTGAATGGGCATGGGATTTTGTGCAGGTTTGAACAGGCATCGAGAAGTGTGCAGGTGTGAGTGGGCATTGGGAAGTGTGCAGGCGTGAAAGGTCATTGGGAATTGTGCAGATTTGAACAGGCATTAAGAAGTTTGCAGGTGTGAATAGGCAATAGGAAGTGTGCAAATGTAAACAGACATTGAGATGTGTGCAGGTGTGAATGAGCACTGGGACGTGTGCAGGCGTGAACGGGCATTGGGAAGTGTGCCGATGTGAACAGGCTTTGGGAAGTGTGCAGGTGTGAACAGGGCATTGGGAATTGTGCAGCTGTTAACGCATTGGGAATTGTGCAGATGTGAACAGGCATTAGGAGGTGTGCAGGTATGAATGTACATTGGGAAGTGTGCAGGTGTGAATGGACATTGGGAATTGTGGAGAGGTGAACAGGCATTGGGAATTGTGCAGCTGTGAATGTACATTGGTAAGTGTGCCCATGTGAAGAGGCATTGGGAAGTGTGCAGGTGTGAACAGGCATTGGGAAGTGTGCAGATCTGAACCAACATGGGATGGTGTGCAGCTGTGAATGGGCAGGGGATTTTGTTCAGGTTTGGACAGGCATTGGGAAGTGTGCAGGTGTGAATGGGCATTGGGAAGTGTGCAAGCGTGCATGTACATTGGGAAGTGTGCCTATGTGAACAGGCATTGGGAAGTGTGCCAGTGTGAACAGGCATTGGGAGGTGTGCAGGTGTGAACCATCATGGGGTGGTGTGCAGCTGTGAATGGGCAGAGCGTTTTGTTCAGGTGTGGACAGGCATTGGGAAGTGTGCAGGTGTGAATGGCCATTGAGAAGTGTGCAAATGTGAACAGGCTTTGGGAAATTTGCAGTGGCGAACCGGCATTGGGATGTGTGCAGGTGTGGACCGATATGCGGAGGTGTGCAGGTGTGAATGGACAGGGGGTTTTGTGCCGATGTGAACAGGTATTGGGAAGTGGGCAAGGGTGAACAGGAATTGGGTAGTTTGCAGATGTGAACAGGCATTAGGAAATGCGCAGTTGTGAATGCACATTGGGAAGTGTGCAGGTGTGAACAGGCACTGGGATGTTTGCAGGTCTGGTCTGGCATTGGGCAGTGTGCAGTTGTGAACAGACATTGGTATGTTTGCAGGTATGAAAGGGCATGGGGTTTTGTGCAGGTGTGAACCGACATTGGGAATTGTGCAGGTGAGAAAGTGCATTGGGAATTGTGCAGGTGTTAATGGCATTAGGAAGTTTTCAGATGTGAACAGACATTAGGAAGTGTGCAGGTGTGAATGTACATTGGGAAGTGTGCAGTTGCGAACAGGCATTGGGAAGTGTGCAAATGTGAACAGGCTTTGGGAAGTGTGCAGGTGTGAACAGGCATTGGGAGGTTTGCAGGTATGAATGTACATTGGGAAGTGTGCAGGTATGAATGGACATTGGGAATTGTGGAGAGGTGAACAGGCATTGGGAAGTGTGCTGCTGTGAATGTACAGTGGCAAGTGTGCCCATGTGAAGAGGCATTGGTAAGTGTGCAGGTGTGAACAGGCATTGGGAAGTGTGCAGATCTGAACCAACATGAGATGGTGTGCAGCTGTGAATGGGCAGGGGATTTTGTTCAGGTGTGGACAGGCATTGGGAAGTGTGCAGGTGTGAATGGGCATTGGGAAGTGTGCAAGCGTGATCGGGCATTGGGAAGTGTGCAGATGTGAATGGGCATGGGGTTTTGTTCAGGTGTGAATGGGCATTGGGACATGTGCAGATGTGAATGTACCTTGGGAAGTGTGCAGCTGTGAATGGACATTGGGAATTGTGGAGAGGTGAACAGGCATTGGGAAGTGTGCAGCTGTGAATGTACATTGGGAAGTGGGCCCATGTGAACAGGCATTGGGAAGTGTGCAGGTGTGAACAGGCATTGGGAAGTGTGCAGATGTGAACAGGCATTGGGATGTTTGCAGGTCTGGTCTGGCATTGGGCAGTGTGCAGTTGTGAACGGTATGTTTGCAGGTATGAAAGGGCAAGGGGTTTTGTGCAGGTGTGAATCGACATTGGGAATTGTGCAGGTGAGAAAGTGCATTGGGAATTGTGCAGGTGTTAATGGCATTAGGAAGTTTTCAGATGTGAACAGACATTAGGAAGTGTGCAGGTGTGAATGTACATTGGGAAGTGTGCAGTTGCGAACAGGCATTGGGAAGTGTGCAAATGTGAACAGGCTTTGGGAAGTGAGCAGGTGTGAACAGGCATTGGGAAGTGTGCAGGTGTAAATGGACATTGGGAATTGTGAAGAGGTGAACAGGCATTGGGATGTGTGCAGTTGTGAACAGGCATTGGGAAGTGTGCAGGTATGAACCGACAAGGGGAGGTGTGCAGCTATGAATGGGCAGGGGGTTTTGTGCGGTTTTGAACAGGCATTGGGAAGTGTGCAGGCGTGAACGGGCATTGGGAAATGGGCAGATGTGAACAGGCAATGGGAAGTGTGCATGTGTGAATGGGCATTGGGAAGTGTGCAGGCGTGAACAGACTTTGGTAAGTGTGCAGATATGAACAGGCATTAGGATGTGTGCAGGTGTGAATGTACATTGGGAAGTGTGCAGGTGTGAACAGGCATTGGGAAGTGTGCAGGTGTGAATGGGCATTGGGAATTGTGAAGAGGTGAACAGGCATTGGGATGTGTACAGTTGTGAACAGGCATTGGGAAGTGTGCAGGTATGAACCGACAAGGGGAGGTGTGCAGCTATGAATGGGCAGGGGGTTTTGTGCGGTTTTGAACAGGCATTGGGAAGTGTGCAGGCGTGAACGGGCATTGGGAAATGGGCAGATGTGAACAGGCAATGGGAAGTGTGCATGTGTGAATGGGCATTGGGAAGTGTGCAGGCGTGAACAGACTTTGGTAAGTGTGCAGATATGAACAGGCATTAGGATGTGTGCAGGTGTGAATGTACATTGGGAAGTGTGCAGGTGTGAACAGGCATTGGGAAGTGTGCAAATGTAAACAGACATTGAGATGTGTGCAGTTGTGAATGAGCACTGGGACGTGTGCAGGCGTGAACGGGCATTGGGAAGTGTGCCGATGTGAACAGGCTTTGGGAAGTGTGCACGTGTGAATGTACATTGGGAAGCATGCAGGTGCGAACAGGATTTAGGAAGTGTGCAGGTGTGAATGTGCATTGGGAAGTGTGCAGGTGTGAACAGGCAATGGGAAGTTTGCAGGTGTGGACTGGCATTGGGAAGTGTGCAGTTGTGAACGGACATTGGAATGTGTGCAGGTGTGAAAGGGCATGGGGTTTCGTGCAGGTTTGAACAGGCATTGTGAAGTGTGCAGATGTGACCTGGCACTAAGAAGTGTGCAGGTGTGAATGGGCATTGGGATGTGTGCAGATGTGAACAGGCATTGGTAAGTGTGCAGATGTGAACAGGCATTAGGAAGTATGCAGGTGTGAATGTACATTGGGAAGTGTGCAGGTGTGAATGTACATTGGGAAGTGTGCAGGTGTGAACAGGCATCGGGAAGTGTGCAGGTGTGAACTGGCATTAGGAAGTGTGCAGGTGTGAACGGACATGGGGAGGTGTGCAAGTGTGAATTGGCATTGGGTTTTGTGTAGGTGTGATCAGGCATTGGGAATTGTGCGGGTGTGAAAGGGTATTGGGAATTGTGCAGCTGTTAACGGCATTGGGAAGTGTGCAGATGTGAACAGGCATTAGGAGGTGTGCAGGTATGAATGTACGTTGGGAAGTGTGCAGGTGTGAATGGACATTGGGAATTGTGGAGAGGTGAACAGGCATTGGGAAGTGTGCAGCTGTGAATGTACATTGGTAAGTGTGCCCATGTGAACAGGCATTGGGAAGTGTGCAGGTGTGAACAGGCATTGGGAAGTGTGCAGATCTGAACCAAAATGGGATGGTGTGCAGCTGTGAATGGTCAGGGGATTTTGTTCAGGTGTGGACAGGCATTGGGAAGTGTGCAGGTGTGAATGGGCATTGGGAAGTGTGCAAGCGTGATCGGGCATTGGGAAGTGTGCAGATATGAATGGACATGGGGTTTTGTTCAGGTGTCAATGGGCATTGGGAAGTGTGCAGATGTGAATGTACATTGGGAAGTGTGCAGCCGTGAATGGACATTGGGAATTGTGGAGAGGTGAACAGGCATTGGGAAGTGTGCAGCTGTGAATGTACATTGGGAAGTGAGCCCATGTGAACAGGCATTGGGAAGTGTGCATGTGTGAACCAATATGGGATGCTGTGCAGCTGTGAATGGCCAGTGGGTTTTGATCAGGTGTGGACAGGCATTGGGAAGTGTGCAGCTGTGAATGGGCATTGAGAAGTGTGCAAACGTGAACAGGCTTTGGGAAATGTGCAGTGGTGAACCGGCATTAGGAAGTGTGCAGGTGTGAATGGACTGGGGGTTTTGTGCCTGTGTGAACTGGCACTGGGAAGTGTGCAGGTGTGAATGGGCATTGGGACGTGTGCAAGCGTGAACGGGCATTGGGAAGTGTGCAGATGTGAATGGGAATGGGGTTTTGTGCAGGTGTGAATGGGCATTGGGAGGTGTGCAGATGTGAATGTACATTGGGAAATGTGCAGCTGTGAATGGACATTGGGAATTGTGGAGAGGTGAACAGGCATTGGGAAGTGTGCAGGTGTAAGTGGGCATTGGGGAGTGTGCCGATGTGAACAGGCATTCGGAAGTGTGCAGATGTGAATGTACATTGGGAAGTGTGCAGGTGCGAGCAGGTATTGGGAAGTGTGCAGATGTGAACCTGCATTGGGAAGTGTGCAGATGTGAACAGGCATTAGTAACTGTGCAGGTGTGAACAAGCATTGGGAAGTGTGCAGGTGCGAACAGGAATGGAGTGGTGTGCAGCTGTGAATGGGCAGTGTTTTTTTTCAGGTGTGGACAAGCATTGGGAAATGTGCAGTGGTGAACTGGCATTGGGAAGTGTGCAGGTGTGAACCGATATCGGGAGGTGTGCAGGTGTGAATGGACAGGGGGTTTTGTGCCAGTGTGAACGGGCATTGGGAAGTGCGCAGGTGTGAATGGGAATTGGGAAATCTGCAAGCCTGAACAGGCGTTGGGAAGTGTGCAGATGTGAACAGGCATTGGGAAGTGTGCAGGTGTGTATGTACATTCGGAAGTATGAGGTGTGATCCGGCATTGGGAAGTGTGCAGTTGTGAACAGACATGGAGAGGTGTGCAGGTGTGAATGGGCATGGAGTTTTGTGCAAGTGTGAACAGGCATTAGGAAGTGTGCAGTTGTGAGTCGGCATTGGAAAGTGCAGGCGTGAACGGGCATTGGGAAGTGTGCAGATGGGAACATGCCTTAAGAAGTGTGCAGGGGTGAATTGGCATTGGGCAGTGTGCAGATGAACAGGCTTTGGGAAGTGTGCAGGTGTGAACAGGCATTGGGAGGTGTGCAGGTGTGAACCAACATGGGGTGGTGTGCAGCTGTGAATGGGCAGAGGGTTTTGTTCAGGTGTGGACAGGCATTGGGAAGTGTGCAGGTGTGAATTGGCATTGAGAAGTGTGCAAATGTGAACAGGCTTTGGGAATTGTGCAGTGGCGAACCGGCATTGGGAAGTGTGCAGGTGTGGACCGATATCGGGAGGTATGCAGGTGTGAATGGACAGTGGGTTTTGTGCCGGTGTGAACAGGCATTGGGAAGTGTGCAGGTGTGAATGGGCATTGGGAAGTGTGCAGATGTGAACAGGCATTAGGAAAGGTGCAGTTGTGAATGCACATTGGGAAGTGTGCAGTTGTGAACGGACATTGAGATGTTTGCAGGTATGAATGCGCATGGGGTTTTGTGCAGGTGTGAACAGACATTGGGAATTGTGCAGGTGAGAAAGTGCATTGGGAATTGTGCAGGCGTTAATGGCATTGGGAAGTGTGCAGATTTGAACAGACATTGGGAAGTGTGCAAATGTGAACAGGCATTGGGATGTGTGCAGGTGTGAACAGGCATTGGGAAGTGTGCAGGTGTGAATGGATATTGGGAATTGTGGAGAGATGAACAGGCATTGGGAAGTGTGCAGGTGTGAATGTCCATTGGCAAGTGTGCAGATGTGAACAGGCATTGGGATGTGTGCAGTTGTGAACAGGCATTGGGAAGTGTGGAGGTGTGAACCGACATGGGGAGGTGTGCAGCTGTGAATGGGCAGGGGGTTTTGTGCAGGATTGAACAGGCATTGGGAAGTGTGCAGGCGTGAACGGGCATTGGTAAATGAGCAGATGTGAACAGGCAATGGGAAGTGTGCATGTGTGAGTGGGCATTGGGAAGTGCGCAGGCGTGAACAGACTTTGGTAAGTGTGCAGATATGAACAGGCATTAGGACGTGTGCAGGTGTGAATGTACATTGGGAAGTGTGCAGGTGTGAACAGGCATTGGGAAGTGTGCCAGTGTGAACAGACATGGGGAGGTGTGCAGGTGTGAATGGGCATTGAGTTTTGTGTAGGTGTGAAAAGGCATTGGGAATTGTGCAGGTCAGAAAGGGTATTTCGAATTGTGCTGGTGTTAACGGCATTGGGAAGTGTGCAGATGTAAGCAGGCATTAGGAGGTGTGCAGGTGTGAATGTACATTGGGAAGTGTGCAGTTTCGAACAGGCAGTGGGAAGTGTGCAGATGTGAATGGACATTGGGAAGTGTGCAGGTGCGAACAGGCATTAGGAAGTGTGCAGGTGTGAATGTGCATTGGGAAGTGTGCAGGTATGAACAGGCAATGGGAAGTTTGCAGGTGTGGACTGGCATTGGGAAGTGTGCAGTTGTGAAACGGACATTGGAATGTGTGCATGTGTGAATGGGCATTGGGATGTGTGCAGATGTGAACAGGCATTAGGAAGTGTGCAGGTGTGACTGAACATTGGGAAGTGTGCAGGTGTGAATGTACATTGGGAAGTGTGCAGGTGTGAACAGGCATCGGGAAGTGTGCAGGTGTGAACTGGCACTAGGAAGTGTGCAGGTGTGAACAGGCATCGGGAAGTGTGCAGGTATGAACAGGCATTAGGAGGTGTGCAGGTATGAATGTACATTGGGATGTGTGCAGGTGCGAACAGACATTTGGAAGTGCGCAGATGTGAATGTACATTGGGAAGTGTGCAGGTGTGAATGGACATTGGGAATTTTGGACAGGTGAACAGGCATTGGGAAGTGTGCAGCTGTGAATGTACATTGGGAAGTGAGCCCATGTGAACAGGCATTGGGAAGTGTGCCGGTGTGGACAGGCATTGGGAAGTGTGCAGGTGTGAATGGGCATTGAGAAGTGTGCAAACGTGAACAGGCTTTGGGAAATGTGCAGTGGTGAAACGGCATTGGGAAGTGTGCAGGTGTGAACTGATATGGGGAGGTGTGCAGGTGTGAATGGACAGCGTGTTTTGTGCCGGTGTGAACGGGCATTGGGAAGTGCGCAGGTGTGAATGGGAATTGGGAAATCTGCAGGCGTGAACAGGCATTGGGAAGTGTGCAGATGTGAACAGGCATTGGGAAGTGTGCAGGTGTGTATGTACATTCGGAAGTGTGAGGTGTGATCAGGCATTGGGAAGTGTGCAGTTGTGAGTGGGCATTGGAAAGTGTGCAGGTGTGAACGGGCATTGGGAAGTGTGCAGATGGGAACAGGCATTAAGAAGTGTGCAGGGGTGAATTGGCATTGGGCAGTGTGCAGATGAACAGGCATTGGGAAGTGTGCAGTTGTGAATGGGCATTGGGAAGTATGCTGGCATGAACGGGCATTGGGAAGAGTGCGGATGCGAAGAGGCATTGGGAAGTATGCAGGTGTGGACCGACATCGGGATGTACGCAGGTGTGAATGGATAGGGGGTTTTGTGCAGGTGTGAACAGGCATTGGGAAGTGTGGAGGTGTGAATGGGCATTGGGAAGCATGCTGTCATGAACGGGCATTGGGAAGAGTGCAGATGCGAAGAGGCATTGGGAAGTGTGCAGGTGTGGACCGATATCGGGAGGTATGCAGGTGTGAAAGGACAGGGGGTTTTGTGCCGGTGTGAACAGGCATTGGGAAGTGTGCAGGTGTGAATGGTCATTGGGAAGTGGGCAAGCGCGAACGGGCATTGGGAAGTGTGCAGATGTGAACAGGCATTAGGAAAGGTGCAGTTGTGAATGCACATTGGGAAGTGTGCAGTTGTGAACGGACATTGAGATGTTTGCAGGTATGAATGCGCATGGGGTTTTGTGCAGGTGTGAACAGACATTGGGAATTGTGCAGGTGAGAAAGTGCATTGGGAATTGTGCAGGTGTAAATGGCATTGGGAAGTGTGCAGATGTGAACAGACATTAGGAAGTGTGCAGGTGTGAATGTACATTGGGAAGTGTGCAGTTGCGAACAGGCATTGGGAAGTGTGCAAATGTGAACAGGCATGGGGAAGTGTGCAGGTGCGAACAGGCATTGGGAAGTGTGCAGGTGTGAATGGATATTGGGAATTGTGGAGAGGTGAACAGGCATTGGGAAGTGTGCAGGTGTGAATGTCCATTGGCAAGTGTGCAGATGTGAACAGGCATTGGGATGTGTGCAGTTGTGAACAGGCATTGGGAAATGTGGAGGTGTGAACCGACATGGGGAGGTGTGCAGCTGTGAATATGCAGGGGGTTTTGTGCAGGATTGAACAGGCATTGGGAAGTGTGCAGGCGTGAACGGGCTTTGGTAAATGAGCAGATGTGAACAGGCAATGGGAAGTGTGCATGTGTGAGTGGGCATTGGGAAGTGCGCAGGCGTGAACAGACTTTGGTAAGTGTGCAGATATGAACAGGCATTAGGACGTGTGCAGGTGTGAATGTACATGTGGAAGTGTGCCGGTGTGAACAGGCATTGGGAAGTGTGCCAGTGTGAACAGACATGGGGAGGTGTGCAGGTGTGAATGGGCATTGGGTTTTGTGTAGGTGTGAAAAGGCATTGGGAATTGTGCAGGTCTGAAAGGGTATTTCGAATTGTGCAGGTGTTAACGGCATTGGGAAGTGTGCAGATGTGAGCAGGCAATGGGAAGTTTGCAGGTGTGGACTGGCATTGGGAAGTGTACAGTTTCGAACAGGCATTAGGAAGTGTGCAGGTGTGAATGTGCATTGGGAAGTGTGCAGGTATGAACAGGCAATGGGAAGTTTGCTGCTGTGGACTGGCATTGGGAAGTGTGCAGTTGTGAGCGGACATTAGAATGTGTGCAGGTTTGAAAGGGCATGGGGTTTCGTGCAGGTTTGAACAGGCATTGTGAAGTGTGCAGGCCTGAACAGGCATTGAGAAATGTGCAGATGTGACCTGGCATTAAGAAGTGTGCAGGTGTGAATGGGCATTGGAACGTATGCAGATGTGAACAGGCATTGGGAAGTGTGCAGGTGCGAATGGGCATTGGTAAGGGTGCAGGTGTGAACAGGCATTGGTAAGTGTGCAGATGTGCACAGGCATTAGGAAGTGTGCAGGTGTGACTGAACATTGGGAAGTGTGTAGGTGTGAACAGGCATCGGGAAGTGTGCAGGTGTGAACTGGCATTAGGAAGTGTGCAGGTGTGAACAGGCATCGGGGAGTGTGCAGGTATGAACAGGCATTAGGAGGTGTGCAGGTATGAATGTACATTGGGAAGTGTGCAGGTGCGAACAGGCATTAGGAAGTGCGCAGATGTGAATGTACATTGGGAAGTGTGCAGGTGTGAATGGACATTGGGAAGTGAGCCCATGTGAACAGGCATTGGGAAGTGTGCAGCTGTGAATGTACATTGGGAAGTGAGCCCATGTGAACAGGCATTGGGAAGTGTGCCGGTGTGAACAGGCATTGGGAAGTGTGCAGTTGTGAACCAACTTGGGATGGTATGCAGCTGTGAATGCGCAGGGGATTTTGTTCAGGTGTGGACAGGCACTGGGAAGTGTGCAGGTGTGAGTGGGCATTAGGGAGTGTGCCGATGTGAACAAGCATTGGGAAGTGTGCAGGTGCGAACAGGAATGGAGTGGTGTGCAGCTGTGAATGGGCAGTGTTTTTTTTTCAGGTGTGGACAGGCATTGGGAAGTGTGCAGGAGTGAATGGGCATTGAGAAGTGTGCAAATGTGAACAGGCTTTGGGAAATGTGCAGTGGTGAACCGGCATTGGGAAGTGTGCAGGTGTGAACCGATATGGGGAGGTGTGCAGGTGTGAATGGACAGGGGGTTTTGTGCCGGTGTGAACAGGCATTGGGAAGTGTGCAGGTGTGAATGGGAATTGGGAAGTGGGCAAGGGTGAACGGGAATTGGGTAGTGTGCAGATGTGAGCAGGCTTTGGGAAGTGTGCAGGTGTGAATGTACATTGGGAAGCGTGCAGGTGCGAACAGGCTTTAGGAAGTGTGCAGGTGTGAATGTGCATTGGGAAGTGTGCAGGTGTGAACAGGCAATGGGAAGTTTGCAGGTGTGGACTGGCATTGGGAAGTGTGCAGTTGTAATCGGACATTGGGATGTGTGCAGGTGTGAAAGGGCATGGGGTTTTGTGCAGGTTTGAACAGGCATTGGGAAGTGTGCAGATATGACCTGGCACTAAGAATTGTGCAGGTGTGAATGGGCATTGGGATGTGTGCAGATGTGAACAGGCATTGGGAAGTGTGCAGGTGCGAATGGGCATTGGTAAGTGTGCAGATGTGAACAGGCATTAGGAAGTATGCAGGTGTGAATGTACATTGGGAAGTGTGCAGGTGTGAATGTACATTGGGAAGTGTGCAGGTGTGAACAGGCATCAGGAAGTGTGCAGGTGTGAACTGGCATTAGGAAGTGTGCAGGTGTGAATGGACATGGGGAGGTAGCAGGTGTGAATGGGCATTGGATTTTGTGTAGGTGTGATGAGGCATTGGGAATTGTGCAGGTGTGAAAGGGTATTGGGAATTGTGCAGCTGTTAATGGCATTGGGAAGTGTGCAGATGTGAACAGGCATTAGGAGGTGTGCAGGTATGAATGTACATTGGGAAGTGTGCAGGTGTGAATGGACATTGGGAATTGTGGAGAGGTGAACAGGCATTGGGAAGTGTGCAGCTGTGAATGTACATTTGGAAGTGTGCAGGTGTGAACAGGCATTGGGATGTTTGCATGTCTCGTCTGGCATTGGGCAGTGTGCAGTTGTGAACAGACATTGGTACGTTTGCAGGTATGAAAGGGCATGGGGGTTTGTGCAGGTGTGAAACGACATTGGGAATTGTGCAGGTGAGAAAGTGCTTTGGCAATTGTGCAGGTGTTAATGGCATTAGGAAATTTTCAGATGTGAACTTACATTAGGAAGTGTGCAGGTGTGAATGTACATTGGGAAGTGTACAGTTGCGAACAGGCTTTGGGAAGTGTGCAAATATGAACAAGCTTTGGGAAGTGTGCAGGTGTGAACAGGCATTGGGAAGTGTGCAGGTGTGAATGGACATTGGGAATTGTGAAGAGGTGAACAGGCATTGGGAAGTGTGCAGGTGTGAATGTCCATTGGCAAGTGTGCAGATGTGAACAGGCATTGGGATGTGTGCAGTTGTGAACAGGCATTTGGAAGTGTGCAGGTATGAACCGACATGGGGAGGTGTGCAGCTATGAATGGGCAGGGGGTTTTGTGCAGTTTTGAAAGGCATTGGGAAGTGTGCAGGCGTGAACAGACTTTGGTAAGTGTGCAGATATGAACAGGCATTAGGATGTGTGCAGGTGTGAATGTACATTGGGAAGTGTGCAGGTGTGAACAAGCATTGGGAAGTGTGCCAGTGAGAACAGACATGGTGAGGTGTGCCGGTGTGAATGGGCATTGGGTTTTGTGTAGGTGTGAAAAGGCATTGGGAATTGTGCAGGTCTGAAAGGGTATTGGGAATTGTGCAGTTGTTAACGGCATTGAGAAGTGTGCAGATGTGAGCAGGCATTAGGAGGTGTGCAGGTGTGAATGTGCTTTGGGAAGTGTGCAGGTTCGAACAGGCATTGGGAAGTGTGCAGATGTGAATGTACATTGGGAAGTGTGCAGGTGTGAATGGACATGGGGAATTGCGGAGAGGTGAACTGGCATTGGGAAGTGTGCAGCTGTGAATGTACTTTGGGAAGTGTGCCCATGTGAACAGGCATTGGGAAGTGTGTAGGTGTGATCAGGCATTGGGAATTGTGCAGGTGTGAAAGGGTATTGGGAATTGTGCAGCTGTTAACGGCATTGGGAAGTGTGCAGATGTGAACAGGCATTAGGAGGTGTGCAGGTATGAATGTACATTGGGAAGTGTGCAGGTGTGAATGGACATTGGGAATTGTGGAGAGGTGAACAGGCATTGGGAAGTGTGCAGCTGTTAACGGCATTGGGAAGTGTGCCCATGTGAACAGGCATTGGGAAGTGTGCAGGTGTGAACAGGCATTTGGAACTGTTGAGGTGTGAAGCGATATGGGGAGGTGTGCAGTTGTGAATGGACAGGGGGTTTTGTGCCGGTGTGAACAGGCATTGGGATGTGTGCAGGTGTGAATGGGCATTGGGAAGTGTGCAAGCTTGAACGGGCATCGGGAAGTGTGCAAATGTGAACAGGCATTAGGAAATGTGCAGTTGCAAATGCGCATTGGGAAGTGTGCAGATGTAAACAGGCATTCGGAAGTGTGCAGGTGTCAATGTACATTCGGAAGTGTGAGGTGTGATCAGGCATTGGGAAGTGTGCAGCTGTGAACAGACATGGAGAGGCGTGCAGGTGTGAATGGGCATGGGGTTTTGTGCAGGTGTGAAAAGGCATTGGGATGTATGCAGATGTGAATGTACATTGTGAAGTGTGCAGGTGCGAACAGGCGTTAGGAAGTGTTCAAGTGTGAAATGGCAATGGGAAGTGTGCTGATGTGTACAGGCATTGGGAAGTGTGCAGGTGTGAACGGACATTGGGAGGTGTGCAGGTGTGAATGGGCACTGGGACGTGTGCAGGCGTGAACGGGCATTGGGAAGCGTGCAGGTGCGAACAGGCTTTAGGAAGTGTGCAGGTGTGAATATGCATTGGGAAGTGTGCAGGTGTGAACAGGCAATGGGAAGTTTGCAGGTGTGGACTGGCATTGGGAAGTGTGCAGTTGTGAACGGACATTGGAATGTGTGCAGGTGTGAAAGGGCATGGGGTTTTGTGCAGGTTTGAACAGGCATTGGGAAGTGTGCAGATGTGACCTGGCACTAAGAAGTGTGCAGGTGTGAATGGGCATTGGGATGTGTGCAGATGTGAACAGGCATTGGGAAGTGTGCAGGTGCGAATGGGCATTGGTAAGTGTGCAGGCGTGAACAGGCATTGGTAAGTGTGCAGATGTGAACAGGCATTAGGACATATGCAGGTGTGAACGGACATGGGGAGGTGTGCAGTTGTGAATGGGCATTGGGTTTTGTGTAGGTGTGATCAGGCATTGGGAATTGTGCAGGTGTGAAAGGGTATTGGGAATTGTGCAGCTGTTAACGGCATTGGGAAGTGTGCAGATGTGAACAGGCATTAGGAGGTGTGCAGGTATGAATGTACATTGGGAAGTGTGCAGGTGTGAATGGACATTGGGAATTGTGGAGAGGTGAACAGGCATTGGGAAGTGTGCAGCTGTTAACGGCATTGGGAAGTGTGCAGATGTGAACAGGCATTAGGAGGTGTGCAGGTATGAATGTACATTGGGAAGTGTGCAGGTGTGAATGGACATTGGAAATTGTGGAGAGGTGAACAGGCATTGGGAAGTGTGCAGCTGTGAATGTACATTGGTAAGTGTGCCCATGTGAACAGGCATTGGGAAGTGTGCAGGTGTGAACCAATATGGGAATGCTGTGCAGCTGTGAATGGGCAGGGGTTTTTGTTTAGGTTTGGACAGGCATTGGGAAGCTTGCAGGTGTGAATGGGCATTGAGAAGTGTGCAAACGTGAACAGGATTTGGGAAATGTGCAGTGGTGAACCGGCATTGGGAAGTGTGCAGGTGTGAACCGATACGGGGAGGTGTGCAGGTGTGAATGGACAGGGGGTTTTGTGCATGTCTGAACAGGCACTGGGAAGTGTGCAGGTGTGAATGGGCATTGGGAAGTGTGCAAGCGTGAACGGGCATTGGGAAGTGTGCAGATGTGAATGGGAATGGGGTTTTGTGCAGGTGTGAATGGGCATTGGGAGGTGTGCAGATGTGAATGTACATTGGGAAGTGTGCAGCTGTGAATGGACATTGGGAATTGTGGAGAGGTGAACAGGCATTGGGAAGTGTGCAGGTGTGAGTGGGCATTGGGGAGTGTGCCGATGTGAACAGGCATTAGGAAGTGTGCAGGTGTGAATGTACATTGGGAAATGTGCAGGTGCGAGCAGGTATTGGGAAGTGTGCAGATGTGAACCTGCATTGGGAAGTGTGCAGATGTGAACAGGCATTAGTAAGTGTGCAGGTGTGAACAAGCATTGGGAAGTGTGCAGGTGCGAACAGGAATGGAGTGGTGTGCAGCTGTGAATGGGCAGTGCTTTTTTTTCAAGTGTGGACAGGCATTGGGAAGTGTGCAGGAGTGAATGGGCATTGAGAAGTGTGCAAACGTGATCAGGCTTTGGGAAATGTGCAGTGGTGAACCGGCATTGGGAAGTGTGCAGGTGTGAACCGATATGGGGAGGTGTGCAGGTGTGAATGGACAGGGAGTTTTGTGCCGGTGTGAACGGGCATTGGGAAGTGCGCAGGTGTGAATGGGAATTGGGAAATCTGCAAGCGTGAACAGGCATTGGGAAGTGTGCAGATGTGAACAGGCATTGGGAAGTGTGCAGGTGTGTATGTACTTTCGGAAGTATGAGGTGTGATCAGGCATTGGGAAGTGTGCAGTTGTGAACAGACATGGAGAGTTGTGCAGGTGTGAATGGGCATGGAGTTTTGTGCAAGTGTGAACAGGCATTAGGAAGAGTGCAGTTGTGAGTGGGCTTTGGAAAGTGTGCAGGCGTGAACGGGCATTGGGAAGTGTGCAGATGGGAACAGGCATTAAGAAGTGTGCAGGGGTGAATTGGCATTGGGCAGTGTGCAGATGAACAGGCATTGGGAAGTGTGCAGATGTGAATGGGCATTGGGAAGTATGCTGGCATGAACGGGCATTGGGAAGAGTGCAGATGCGAAGAGGCATTGGGAAGTATGCAGATGTGAATGTACATTGTGAAGTATGCAGGTGCCAACAGGCTTTGGGAAGTGTGCAGGTGCGAACAGGCATTAGGAAGTGTGCAGGTGTGAATGTACATTGGGAAGTGTGCAGGTGTGAATGGAAATTGGGAATTGTGGAGAGGTGAACAGGCATTGGGAAGTGTTCTGCTGTGAATGTACATTGGGAAGTGTGCCCATGTGAACAGGCATTGGGAAGTGTGCAGGTGTGAACAGGCATTGGGAGGTGTGCAGGTGTGAACCAACATGGGGCGGTGTGCAGCTGTGAATGGGCAGAGGGTTTTGTTCAGGTGTGGACAGGCATTGGGAAGTGTGCAGTTGAGAATTGGCATTGAGAAGTCTGCAAATGTGAACAGGCTTTGGGAATTGTGCAGTGGCGAACCGGCATTGGGAAGTGTGCAGGTGTGGACCGATATCGGGAAGTATGCAGTTGTGAATTTACAGGGGCTTTTGTGCCGGTGTGAACAGGCATTGGGAAGTGTGCAGGTGTGAATGGGCATTGGGAAGTGGGCAAGCGCGAACGGGCATTGGGAAGTGTGCAGATGTGAACAGGCATTAGGAAAGATGCAGTTGTGAATGCACATTGGGAAGTGTGCAGGTGTGAACAGGCATTGGGATGTTTGCAGGTCTGGTCTGGCGTTGGGAAGTGTGCAGTTGTGAACGGACATTGAGATGTTTGCAGGTATGAATGCGCATGGAGTTTCGTGCAGGTGTGAACAGACATTGGGAATTGTGCAGGTGAGAAAGTGCATTGGGAATTGTGCAGGTGTTAATGGCATTGGGAAATGTGCAGATGTGAACAGACATTAGGAAGTGTGCAGGTGTGAATGTACATTGGGAAGTGTGCAGTTGCGAACAGGCATTGGGAAGTGTGCAGATGTGAACAGGCATTGGGAAGTGTGCAGGTGTGAACAGGCCTTGGGAAGTGTGCAGGTGTGAATGTCCATTGGCAAGTGTGCAGATGTGAACAGGCATTGGGATGTGTGCTGTTGTGAACAGGCATTGGGAAGTGTGCAGGTGTGAACCAACATGGGGAGGTGTGCAGCTGTGAATGGGCATGGGGTTTTGTGCAGGTTTGAACAGGCATTGGGAAGTGTGCAGGCGTGAACGGGCATTGGTAAATGAGCAGATGTGAACAGGCAATGGGAAGTGTGCATGTGTGAGTGGGCATTGGGAAGTGCGCAGTTGTGAACAGACTTTGGTAAGTGTGCAGATATGAACAGGCATTAGGACGTGTGCAGGTGTGAATGTACATTGGGAAGCATGCTGGCATGAACGGGCATTGGGAAGAGTGCAGATGCGAAGAGGCATTGGGAAGAGTGCAGATGTGAATGTACATTGTGAAGTATGCAGGTGCCAACAGGCATTGGGAAGTGTGCAGGTGCGAACAGGCATTAGGACGTGTGCAGGTGTGAAATGGCATTGGGAAGTGTGCAGATGTCAACAGGCATTAGGAGGTGTGCAGGTGTGAATGTACATTGGGAAGTGTGCAGGTGTGAATGGAAATTGGGAATTGTGGAGAGGTGAACAGGCATTGGGAAGTGTTCTGCTGTGAATGTACATTGGGAAGTGCTCCCATGTGAACAGGCATTGGGAAGTGTGCAGGTGTGAACAGGCATTGGGAGGTGTGCAGGTGTGAACCAACATGGGGTGGTGTGCAGCTGTAAATGGGCAGAGGGTTTTGTTCAGGTGTGGACAGGCATTGGGAAGTGTGCAGGTGAGAATTGTAATTGAGAAGTGTGCAAATGTGAACAGGCTTTGGGGATTGTGCAGTGGCGAACCGGCATTGGGAAGTGTGCAGGTTTGGACCGCTATCGGGAGGTATGCAGGTGTGAATGGACAGGGGGTTTTGTGCCGGTGTGAACAGGCATTGGGAAGTGTGCAGGTGTGAATGGGCATTGGGAAGTGGGCAAGCGTGAACGGGCATTGGGAAGTGTGCAGATGTGAACAGGCATTAGGAAATGTGCAGTTGTGAATGCACATTGGGAAGTGTGCAGGTGTGAACAGGCATTAGGAAGTGTTCAAGTGTGAAATGGCAATGGGAAGTGTGCTGATGTGAACAGGCATTGGGAAGTGTGCAGGTGTGAATATAAATTGGGAAGTGTGCAGTTGTCAACAGTCATTGGGAAATGTGCAGGTGTGAACGGACATGGGGAGGTGTGCAGGTGTGAATGGGCATGGGGTATGGTGTAGGTTTGAAGTGGCATTGGGAATTGTGCAGGTGATAACGGGCATTGGGAATTGTGCTGATGTGAACAGGCATTAGGAAGTGTGCAGATGTGAATGTAAATTGGGAAGTGTGCAGTTGCAAACAGGTATTGGGAAGTGTGCAGGTGTGAACATGCATTGGGAAGTGTGCAGATTTGAACAGGCATTGGGAAGTGTGCAGGTGTGAATTTACATTGGGACATGCGCAGGTGTGAAAGGACATTGGGATGTGTGCAGATGTGAATGTACATTTGTAATTCAGCAGTTGTGAACAGTCTTTGGGAAGTGTGCAGGTGTGAACAGGCATTTGGAAGTATGCAGGTGTGAACGGACATGGGGAGGTAGCAAGGTGTGAATGGGCATGGGATTTTGTGCAGGTTTGAACAGGCATCGAGAAGTGTGCAGGTGTGAGTGGGCATTGGGAAGTGTGCAGGCGTGAAAGGTCATTGGGAATTGTGCAGATTTGAACAGGCATTAAGAAGTTTGCAGGTGTGAATAGGCAATAGGAAGTGTGCAGGTGTGAACAGGCATTGGGAAGTGTGCAAATGTAAACAGACATTGAGATGTGTGCAGGTGTGAATGAGCATTGGGACGTGCGCAGGCGTGAATGGGCATTGGGAAGTATGCCGATGTGAACAGGCTTTGGGAAGTGTGCAGGTGTGAATGTACATTGCGAAGCGTGCAGGTGCGAACAGGCTTTAGGAAGTGTGCAGTTGTGAATGTGCATTGGGAAGTGTGCAGGTGTAAACAGGCAATAGGAAGTTTGCAGGTGTGGACTGGCATTGGGAAGTGTGCAGTTGTGAACGGACATTGGAATGTGTGCAGGTGTGAAAGGGCATGGGGTTTTGTGCAGGTTTGAACAGGCATTGTGAAGTGTGCAGATGTGACCTGGCACTAAGAAGTGTGCAGGTGTGAATGGGCATTGGTAAGTGTGCAGATGTGAACAGGCATTAGGAAGTATGCAGGTGTGAATGTACATTGGGAAGTGTGCAGGTGTGAATGTACATTGGGAAGTGTGCAGGTGTGAACAGGCATCGGGAAGTGTGCAGGTGTGAACTGGCATTAGGAAGTGTGCAGGTGTGAACGGACATGGGGAGGTGTGCAGTTGTGAATGGGCATTGGGTTTTGTGTAGGTGTGATGAGGCATTGGGAATTGTGCAGGCGTTAAAGGGTATTGGGAATTGTGCAGCTGTTAACGGCATTGGGAAGTGTGCAGATGTGAACAGGCATTAGGAGGTGTGCAGGTATGAATGTACATTGGGAAGTGTGCAGGTGTGAATGGACATTGGGAATTGTGGAGAGGTGAACAGGCATTGGGAAGTGTGCAGCTGTGAATGTACATTGGTAAGTGTGCCCATGTGAAGAGGCATTGGGAAGTGTGCAGGTGTGAACAGGCATTGGGAAGTGTGCAGGTGTGAATGGGCATTGGGAAGTGGGCAAGCCTGAACTGGCATTGGGAAGTGTGCAGATGTGAACAGGCATTAGGAAAGGTGCAGTTGTGAATGCACATTGGGAAGTGTGCAGGTGTGAACAGGCATTCGGGATGTTTGCAGGTCTGGTCTGGCGTTGGGAAGTGTGCCGTTGTGAACGGACATTGAGATGTTTGCAGGTATGAATGGGCATGGGGCTTTGTGCAGGTGTGAACAGATAATGGGAATTTTGCAGATGAGAAAGTGCATTGGGAATTGTGCAGGTGTTAATGGCATTGGGAAGTGTGCAGATGTGAACAGACATTATGAAGTGTGCAGGTGTGAATGCACATTGGGAAGTGTGCAGTTGCGAACAGGCAGTGGGATGTGTGCAAATGTGAACAGGCATTGGGAAGTGTGCAGGTGTGAACAAGCATTGGGAAGTGTGCAGGTGTGAATGGACATTGGGAATTGTAGAGAGGTGAACAGGCATTGGGAAGTGTGCAGGTGTGAATGTCCATTGGCAAGTGTGCAGATGTGAACAGGTATTGGGATGTTTGCAGGTCTGGTCTGGCGTTGGGAAGTGTGCAGTTGTGAACGGACATTGAGATGTTTGCAGGTATGAATGGGCATGGGGCTTTGTGCAGGTGTGAACAGATATTGGGAATTTTGCAGATGAGAAAGTGCATTGGGAATTGTGCAGGTGTTAATGGCATTGGGAAGTGTGCAGATGTGAACAGGCATTGGGATGTGTGCAGTTGTGAACAGGCATTGGGAAGTGTGCAGGTGTGAACCGACATGGGGAGGTGTGCAGCTGTGAATGGGCAGGGGGTTTTGTGCAGGTTTGTACAGGCATTGGGAAGTGTGCAGGCGTGAACGGGCATTGGGAAATGAGCAGATGTGAACAGGCAATGGGAAGTGTGCATGTGTGCGTGGGCATTGGGAAGTGCGCAGGCGTGAACAGACTTTGGTAAGTGTGCAGATATGAACAGGCATTAGGACATGTGCAGGTGTGAATGTACATTGGGAAGTGTGCAGGTGTGAACAGGCATTGGGAAGTGTGCCGGTGTGAACAGACATGGGGAGGTGTGCAGGTGTGAATGGGCATTGGGTTTTGTGTAGGTGTGAAAAGGCATTGGGAATTGTGCAGGTCTGAAACGGTATTGGGAATTGTGCAGGTGTTAATGGCATTGGGAAGTGTGCAGATTTGATCAGGCATTAGGAGGTGTGCAAGTGTGAATGTACATTGGGAAGTGTGCAGGTTCGAACAGGCAGTGGGAAGTGTGCAGATGTGAATGGACATTGGGAAGCGTGCAGGTGCGAACAGGCATTAGGAAGTGTGCAGGTTTGAATGTGTATTGGGAAGTGTGCAGGTATGAACAGGCAATGGGAAGTTTGCTGGTGTGGACTGGCATTGGGAAGTGTGCAATTGTGAGCGGACATTGGAATGTGTGCAGGTGTGAAAGGGCATGGGGTTTCGTGCAGGTTTGAACAGGCATTGGGAAGTGTGCAGATGTGACCTGGCACTAAGAAGTGTGCAGGTGTGAATGGGCATTGGGATGTGTGCAGGGGTGAAAGGGCATGGGGTTTTGTTCAGGTTTGACCAGGCATTGGGAAGTGTGCAGGCCTGAACAGGCATTGAGAAATGTGCAGATGTGACCTGGCATTAAGAAGTGTGCAGGTGGGAATGGGCATTGGAACGTGTGCAGATGTGAACAGGCATTGGGAAGTGTGCAGGTGCGAATGGGAATTGGTAAGTGTGCAGGCGTGAACAGGCATTGGTAAGTGTGCAGATGTGCACAGGCATTAGGAAGTGTGCAGGTGTGATTGTACATTGGGAAGTGAGCAGGTGTGAATGTACATTGGGAAGTGTGCAGGTGTGAACAGGCGTCGGGAAGTGTGCACATGTGAACAGGCATTAGGAAGTGTGCAGGTGTGAACAGGCATCGGGAAGTGTGCAGGTGCGATCTGGCATTAGGAGGTGTGCAGGTATGAATGTACATTGGGAAGTGTGCAGGTGCGAACAGGCATTGGGAAGTGCGCAGATGTGAATGTATATTGGGAAGTGTGCAGGTGTGAATGGACATTGGGAATTGTGGAGAGCTGAACAGGCATTGGGAAGTGTGCAGCTGTGAATGTACATTGGGAAGTGAGCCCATGTGAACAGGCATTGGGAAGTGTGCAGTTGTGAACCAACATGGGATGGTGTGCAGCTGTGAATGGCCAGTGGGTTTTGTTCAGGTGTGGACAGGCATTAGGAAGTGTGCAGGAGTGAATGGGCATTGAGAAGTGTGCAAACGTGAACAGGCTTTGGGAAATGTGCAGTGGTGAACCGGCATTGGGAAGTGTGCAGGTGTGAACCGATACGGGGAGGTGTGCATGTGTGAATGGACAGCGTGTTTTGTGCCTGTGTGAACGGGCATTGGGAAGTGTGCAGGTGTGAATGTCCATTGGCAAGTGTGCAGGTGTGAACAGGCATTGGGATGTTTGCAGATGTGAATGGGCATGGGGTTTTGTGCAGGTGTGAATGGGCATTGGGATGTTTGCAGGTCTGATCTGGCGTTGGGAAGTGTGCAGTTGTGAACGGACATTGAGATGTTTGCAGGTATGAATGGGCATGGGGCTTTGTGCAGGTGTGAACAGATATTGGGAATTTTGCAGATGAGAAAGTGCATTGGGAATTGTGCAGGTGTTAATGGCATTGGGAAGTGTGCAGATGTGAACAGGCATTGGGATGTGTGCAGTTGTGAACAGGCATTGGGAAGTGTGCAGGTGTGAACCGACATGGGGAGGTGTGCAGCTGTGAATGGGCAGGGGGTTTTGTGCAGGTTTGTACAGGCATTGGGAAGTGTGCAGGTGTGAACGGGCATTGGGAAATGAGCAGATGTGAACAGGCAATGGGAAGTGTGCATGTGTGCGTGGGCATTGGGAAGTGCGCAGGCGTGAACAGACTTTGGTAAGTGTGCAGATATGAACAGGCATTAGGACGTGTGCAGGTGTGAATGTACATTGGGAAGTGTGCAGGTGTGAACAGGCATGGGGAGGTGTGCAGGTGTGAATGGGCATTGGGTTTTGTGTAGGTGTGAAAAGGCATTGGGAATTGTGCAGGTCTGAAAGGGTATTGGGAATTGTGCAGGTGTTAACGGCATTGGGAAGTGTGCAGATTTGATCAGGCATTAGGAGGTGTGCAAGTGTGAATGTACATTGGGAAGTGTGCAGGTTCGAACAGGCAGTGGGAAGTGTGCAGATGTGAATGGACATTGGGAAGCGTGCAGGTGCGAACAGGCATTAGGAAGTGTGCAGGTTTGAATGTGCATTGGGAAGTGTGCAGGTATGAACAGGCAATGGGAAGTTTGCTGGTGTGGACTGGCATTGGGAAGTGTGCAGTTGTGAGCGGACATTAGAATGTGTGCAGGTGTGAAAGGGCATGGGGTTTCGTGCAGGTTTGAACAGGCATTGG
Source organism: Carcharodon carcharias (assembly GCF_017639515.1). Taxonomy (NCBI): domain Eukaryota; kingdom Metazoa; phylum Chordata; class Chondrichthyes; order Lamniformes; family Lamnidae; genus Carcharodon; species Carcharodon carcharias. The sequence goes on along the minus strand of NC_054469.1, from coordinate 73,704,472 downwards.
GAAGTGTGCAGGCCTGAACAGGCATTGAGAAATGTGCAGATGTGACCTGGCATTAAGAAGTGTGCAGGTGGGAATGGGCATTGGAATGTGTGCAGATGTGAACAGGCATTGGGAAGTGTGCAGGTGTGAATGGGCATTGGTAAGTGTGCAGGCGTGAACAGGCATTGGTAAGTGTGCAGATGTGCACAGGCATTAGGAAGTGTGCAGGTGTGATTGTACATTGGGAAGTGTGCAGGTGTGAATGTACATTGGGAAGTGTGCAGGTGTGAACAGGTGTCAGGAAGTGTGCACATGTGAACAGGCATTAGGAAGTGTGCAGGTGTGAACAGGCATCGGGGAGTGTGCAGGTGCGATCTGGCATTAGGAGGTGTGCAGGTATGAATGTACATTGGGAAGTGTGCAGGTGCGAACAGGCATTGGGAAGTGCGCAGATGTGAATGTATATTGGGAAGTGTGCAGGTGTGAATGGACATTGGGAATTGTGGAGAGGTGAACAGGTATTGGGAAGTGAGCAGCTGTGAATGTGCATTGGGAAGTGAGCCCATGTGAACAGGCATTGGGAAGTGTGCAGTTGTGAACCAACATGGGATGGTGTGCAGCTTTGAATGGGCAGGGGATTTTGTTTTGGTTTGGACAGGCATTGGGAAGCTTGCAGGTGTGAATGGGCATTGAGAAGTGTGCAAACGTGAACAGGCTTTGGGAAATGTGCAGTGGTGAACCGGCATTGGGAAGTGTGCAGGTGTGAACCGATACGGGGAGGTGTGCATGTGTGAATGGACAGCGTGTTTTGTGCCTGTGTGAATGGGCATTGGGAAGTGTGCAGGTGTGAATGGGCATTGGGAAGTGGGCAAGTGTGAACGGGCATTGGGAAGTGTGCAGATGAGAATGGGCATGGGGTTTTGTGCAGGTGTGAATGGGCATTGGGAAGTGTGCAGCTGTGAATGTACATTGGGAATTGTGGAGAGGTGAACAGGCATTGGGAAGTGTGCAGCTGTGAATGTACATTGGGAAGTGAGCCCATGTGAACAGGCATTGGCAAGTGTGCAGGTGTGAATGCGCCTTGGGAAGTGTGCAAGCTTGAACAGGCATTGCTAAGTGTGCAGATGTGAATAGGCATTAGGAAATGTGCAGTTGTAAATGCTCATTGGGAAGTGTGCAGATGTGAACAAGTGTGCAGGTGTGAACGTACATTCGGAAGTGTGAGGTGTGATCAGGCATTGGGAAGTGTGCAGTTGTGAACAGACATGGTGAGGTGTGCAGGTGTGAATGGCCATGGGGTTTTGTGCAGGTGTGAATAGGCATTGCGAATTATGCAGATGTGAATGTACATTGTGAAGTGTGCAGGTGTGAGTGGGCTTTGGGAAGTGTGCTGGCGTGAACGGGCATTGGGAAGTGTGCAGATGTGAACAGGCATTAAGAAGTGTGCAGGTGTGAACATGCATTGGGCAGTGTGCAGATGTGAACAGGCAGTGGGAAGTAAGCAGGTATCAATGGGTATTGGGAAGTGTGCTGGCATGTAAGGGGATTGGGAAGAGTGCAGATGGGAACAGGCATTGGAGAGTATGCAGATGTGAATGTACATTGTGAAGTGTGCAGGTGTGAACAGGCTTTAGGAAGTGTGCAGGTGTGAAATGGCGTTGGGAAGTGTGCAGGTGTGAATGTGCATTGGGAAGTGTGCAGGTGCGAACAGGTATTGGTAAGTGTGCAGGTGTGAACATGCATTGGGAAGTGTGCAGATGTGAACATGCATTGGGAAGTGTGCAGATGTGAACAGGCATTGGGAAGTGTGCAGGTGTGAAATGGCGTTGGGAAGTGTGCAGGTGTGAATGTGCATTGGGAAGTGTGCAGGTGCGAACAGGTATTGGTAAGTGTGCAGGTGTGAACATGCATTGGGAAGTGTGCAGATGTGAACAGTCTTTGGTAAGCGTGCAGGTATGAATGTACATTGGGATATGTGCAGGTGTGAAAGGACATTGAGAAGTGTGCCGATGTGAATGTATGTTGGAAAGTGTGCAGGTGCGAACAGGCATGGGAAAGTGTGCAGATGTGAACAGGCATTGGGAAGTGTGCAGGTGTGAATGTACATTGGGAAGTGTACAGGCGTGAACGGACATGGGGAGGTGTGCAGGTGTGAATGGGCATGGGGTTTTGTGTAGGTGTGAACAGGCATTGGGAATTGTGCAGGTGTGAAAGGGTATTGGGAATTGTGCAGGTGTTAACGGCAATGGGAAGTGTGCAGTTATGAACAGGCATTAGGAGGTGTGCAGGTCTGAATGTACATTGGGAAGTGTGCAGGTGCGAACAGGCATTGGGAAGTGTGCAGCTGTAAATGTACATTGGGAAGTTTGCAGGTGTGAATGGACATTGGGAATTGTGGAGAGGTGAACAGGTATTGGGAAGTGTGCAGCTGTGAATGTACATTGGGACGTGAGCCCATGTGAACAGGCATTGGGAAGTGTGCAGGTGTGGATGAGCATTGAGAAGTGTGCAAACATGACCAGGCTTTGGGAAATGTGCAGTGGTGAAATGGCATTGGGAAGTGTGCAGATGTGAACCGATATTTGGAGGTGTGCAGGTGTGAATGGACAGGGGGTTTTTTGCCGGTGTGAACAGCCATTGGGAAGTGTGCAGGTGTGAATGGGCATTGGGAAGTGGGCAAGCGTGAATGGGCATTGGGAAGTGTGCAGATTTGCACAGATATTAGGAAATGTGCAGTTGTAAATGCGCATTGTGAAGTGTGCAGGTGTGAACAGGCTTTAGGAAGTGTGCAGGTGTGAAATGGCGTTGGGAAGTGTGCAGGTGTGAATGTGCATTGGGAAGTGTGCAGGTGCGAACAGGTATTGGTAAGTGTGCAGGTGTGAACATGCATTGGGAAGTGTGCAGATGTGAACAGTCTTTGGTAAGTGTGCAGGTATGAATGTACATTGGGATGTGTGCAGGTGTGAAAGGACATTGAGAATTGTGCCGAAGTGAATGTACGTTGGAAAGTGTGCAGGTGCGAACAGGCATAGGAATGTGTGCAGATGTGAACAGGCATTGGGAAGTGTGCAGGTGTGAATGTACATTGGGAAGTGTACAGGTGTGAACGAACATGGGGAGGTGTGCAGGTGTGAATGGGCATGGGGTTTTGTGTAGGTGTGAAAGGGTATTGGGAATTGTGCAGGTGTTAACGGCAATGGGAAGTGTGCAGTTGTGAACAGGCATTAAGAGGTGTGCAGGTCTGAATGTACATTGGGAAGTGTGCAGGTCTGAATGTACATTGAGAAGTGTGCAGGTGCGAACAGGCATTGGGAAGTGTGCAGCTGTAAATGTACATTGGGAAGTTTGCAGGTGTGAATGGACATTGGGAATTGTGGAGAGGTGAACAGGTATTGGGAAGTGTGCAGCTGTGAATGTACATTGGGAAGTGAGCCCATGTGAACAGGCATTGGGAAGTGTGCAGGTGTGGATGAGCATTGAGAAGTGTGCAAACATGACCAGGCTTTGGGAAATGTGCAGTGGTGAAATGGCATTGGGAAATGTGCAGATGTGACCCGATATTTGGAGGTGTGCAGGTGTGAACGGACAGGGGGTTTTTTGCCGGCGTGAACAGCCATTGGGAAGTGTGCAGGTGTGAATGGGCATTGGGAAGTGGGCAAGCGTGAATGGGCATTGGGAAGTGTGCAGATGTGAACAGATATTAGGAAGTGTGCAGTTGTAAATGTGCATTGGGAAGTGTGCAGGTGTGAACAGGCATTGGGAAGTGTGCAGTTGTGAACAGACATGGAGAGGTGTGCAGGTGTGAGTGGGCATTGGGAAGTGTGCCGGCGTGAACGGGCATTGGGAAGTTTGCAGATGTGAACAGGCATTAAGAAGTGTGCAGGTGTGAATGTGCATTGGGAAGTGTGCTGGCATGAAAGGGCATTGGGAAGAATGCAGATGTGAACAGGCATTGGAGAGTATGCAGATGTGAATGTACATTGTGAAGTGTGCGGGTGTGAACAGGCATTAGGGAGTGTGCAGGTTTGAAATGGCGTTGGGAAGTGTGCAGGTGTGAATATGCATTAGGAAGTGTACAGGTGTCAACAGGCATTGCGATGTGTGCAGGTGTGAGTGGCCATTGGGGAGTGTGCAGGTGCGAACAAGTATTGGGAAGTCTGCAGGTGTGAACATGCATTGGGAAGTGTGCAGTTGTGAACAGGCACTGGTAAGTGTGCAGTGTGAATTTACTTTGGGATGTGTGCAGGTGTGAAAGGACATTGGGAAGAGTGCAGATGTGAATGTACATTGGAAAGTTGGCAGCTGCGAACTGGCATGGGAAAGTGTGCAGATGTGAACAGGCATTGGGAAGTGTGCAGGCGTGAGTGGACATTGGGAATTGTGGAGAGGTGAACAGGCATTGGGAAATGTGCAGCCGTGAATGTACATTGGGAAGTGTGCCCGTGTGAATAGGCATTGGGAAGTGTGCAGGTGTGAACAGGCATTGGGAAGTGTGCAGGTGTGAACCAACATGGGGTGGTGTGCAGCTGTGAATGGGCAGGGGGTTTTGTTCAGGTGCGGACCGGCATTGGGAAGTGTGCAGGTGTGAATGGGCATTGGGAAGTGTGCAAACGTGAACAGGCTTTGGGAAATGTGCAGTGGTGAACTGGCATTGGGAAGTGTGCAGGTGTGAACCAATATGGGGATTTGTGCAGGTGTGAATGGACAGGGTGTCTTGTGCCTATGTGAACAGACATTAGGAAATGTGCATGTGTGAATGAGCATTGGGAAGAGTGCAAGCTTGAACGGGTATTGGGAAGTGTGCAGACGTGAACAGGCATTAGGAAATGTGCAGTTATAAATGCGCATTGGGAAGTGTGCAGATGTGAACAGGCATTGGGAAGTGTGCAGGTGTGAATGTACATTTGAAAGTGTGAGGTGAGATCAGGCATTGGGAAGTGTGCAGTTGTGAACAGACATGGAGAGGTGTGCAGGTGTGAAAGGGCATGGGGATTTGTGCAGGTGTGAACAGGCATTGGGAAGTATGCAGATGTGAATGTGAATTGGGAAGTGTGCAGGTGCGAACAGGTATTGGGAACTGTGCAGGTGTGAACATGCATTGGGAAGTGTGCAGGTGTGAATTTACATTGGGACGTGTGCATGTGTGAAAGGACATTGGGATGTGTGCACATGTGAATGTACATTGGGAAGTGTGCAGTTGTGAACAAGCTTTGGGAAGTGTGCCGGTGTGAACAGGCATTTCGAAATGTGTAGGTGTGAACGGACATAGGGAGGTGTGCAGGTGTGAATGGGCATGGGGTTTTGTGCAGATTTGAACAGGCATTGAGACGTGTGCAGGTGTGAATTGGCATTGGGAAGTGTGCAGGCGTGAACGGGCATTGGGAATAGTGCAGATGTGAACAGGCATTGGGAAGTGTGCATGTGTGAATGGGTATTGGGAAGTGTGCAGGCGTGACCGGGCATTGGTAAGTGTGCAGTTGTGAACAGGCATTAGGAAGTGTGCAGGTGTGAATGTACATTGGGAACTGTGCAGGTGCGAACAGGCATTAGAAAGTGAGCAGGTGTGAAAGGGCATTGGGAAGTGTGCTGATGTGAACAGGCATTGGGAAGTGTGCAGGTGTGAATATAAATTGGGAAGTGTGCAGGTGCCAACAGTCATTGGGAATTGTGCAGGTGTGAACGGACATGGGGAGGTGTGCAGGTGTGAACAGGCAATGGGAAGTTTGCAGGTGTGAACGGACATTGGGATGTGTGCAGGTTTGAACAGGCATTGGGAAATGTGCAGGTGATAACAGGCATTTGGAAGTGTGCCGATGTGAACAGGCATTAGGAAGTGTGCAGTAGTGAATGTAAATTGGGAAGTGTGCGGGTGCGAACAGGTATTGGGAAGTGTGCAGGTGTGAACATGCATTGGGAAGCGTGCAGGTTTGAACAGGCATTGGGAAGTGTGCAGGTGTGAATTTACATTGGGACATGCGCAGGTGTGAAAGGACATTGGGGTGTGTTCAGATGTGAATGTACATTGGGACGTGTGCAGTTGTGAACAGGCTTTGGGAAGTGTGCAGGTGTGAACGGTCATGGGGAGGTGGCAAGGTGTGAATGAGCATGGGTTTTTGTGCAGGTGTAAACAGGCATCGGGAAGTGTGCAGGTGTGAGTGGGTATTGGGAAGTGTGCAGGTAGGAAAGTGCATTGGGAATTGTGCAGATGTGAACAGGCATTAAGAAGTTTGCAGGTGTGAATAGGCTTTGGGAAGTGTGCAAATGTAAACAGAAATTGAGACGTGTGCAGGTGTGAATGAGCATTGGGACGTGTGCAGGCGTGAACGGGCATTGGGAAGTGTGCCGATGTGAACAGGCTTTGGGAAGTGTGCAGGTGTGAATGTACATTGGGAAGCGTGCAGGTGCGAACAGGCATTAGGAAGTGTGCAGGTGTGAAATGGTATTGGGAAGTGTGCTGATGTGAACAGGCATTGGGACGTTTGCAGGTGTGAATGTACATTGGGAAGTGTGCAGGTGTGAACAGGCATTGGGAAGTTTGCTGGTGTGAACGGACATTGGGATGTGTGCAGGTGTGAAAGGGCATGGGGTTTTGTTCAGGTTTGACCAGGCATTGGGAAGTGTGCAGGCCTGAACAGGCATTGGAAAATGTGCAGATGTGAACTGGCATTAAGAAGTGTGCAGGTGTAAATGGGCATTGGGAAGTGTGCAGGTGCGAATGGGCTTTGGTAAGTGTGCAGGCGTGAACGGGCATTCATAAGTGTGCAGATGTGAACATACATTGGGAAGTGTGCAGGTGCGAACAAGCATTAGGTAGTGTGCAGTTGTGAAATGGCATTGGGAAGCGTGCAGGTGTGTACAGGCTTAGAGAAGTGTGCAGGTGTGAATGTACATTGGGAAGTGTGCAGGTGTGAACAGGCATTGGGAAATGTGCAGGTGTGAATTGGCATTAGGAATTGTGCAGGTGTGAACGGACATGGGGAGGTGTGCAGGTATGAATGGCGTTGGGTTTTGTGTAGGTGTGAACAGGCATTGGGAATTGTGCAGGTGCGAAAGAGTATTGGGATTTGTGCAGGTGTTAACGGCATTGGGAAGTGTGCTGATGTGAACAGGCATTGGGAAGTGTGCAGGTATGAATGTACATTCGGAAGTGTGCAGGTGTGAACAGGTAATGGGAAGTTTGCAGGTGTGGACTGGCATTGGGAAGTGTGCAGTTGTAATCGGACATTGGGAGGTGTGCAGGTGTGAAAGGGCATGGGGTTTCGTACAGGTTTGAACAGGCATTGGGAAATGTGCAGATGTGAACTGGCATTAAGAAGTGTGCAGGTGTGAATGGGCATTGGGATGTGTGCAAATGTGAACAGGCATTGGGAAGTGTGCAGATGCGAATGGGCATTGGTAAGTGTGCAGGCGTGAACGGGCATTGCTAAGTGTGCAGATGAGAACAGGCATTAGGAATTGTGCAGGTGTGAATGTACATTTGGAATTTTGCAGGTGTGAACAAGCATTAGAAAGTGTGCAGTTGTGCAATGGCATTGGGAAGCGTGCAGATGTGAACAGGCTTTGGGAAGTGTGCAGGTGTGAATGTACATTGGGAAGCGTGCAGGTGCGAACAGGCATTAGGAATTGTGCAGGTGTGAAATGGTATTGGGAAGTGTGCTGATGTGAACAGGCATTGGGAAGTGTGCGGGTGTGAATGTACATTGGGAAGTGTGCAGGTGTGAACAGGCAATGGGAAGTTTGCAGGTGTGAACGGACATTGGGATGTGTGCAGGTGTGAAAGGGCATGAGGTTTTGTGCAGCTTTGACCAGGCATTGGGAAGTGTGCAGCCCTGAACAGGCATTGGAAGATGTGCAGATGTGAACTGGCATTAAGAAGTGTGCAGGTGTAAATGAGCAATGGGATGTGTGCAGGTTTGAACAGGCATTGGGAAATGTGCAGGTGTGAGCGGACATGGGGCATGGTGTAGGTGTGAACAGGAATTGGGAATTGTGCAGGTGATAACAGGCATTTGGAAGTGTGCCGATGTGAACAGGCATTAGGAAGTGTGCAGATGTGAATGTAAATTGGGAAGTGTGCAGTTGCGAACAGGTATTGGGAAGTGTGCAGGTGTGGGCCGACATGGGTAGGCGTGCAGCTGTGAATGGGCAGGGGGTTTTGTTCAGGTGTGGACAGGCATTGGGAAGTGTGCAGGTGTGAATGGGCATTGAGAAGTGAGCAAACGTGGACAGGCATTGGAGAGTACGCAGATGTGAATGTACATTGTGAAGTGTGCAGATGTGAACAGGCATTAGGAAGTGTGCAGGTGTGAAATGGCTTTGGGAAGTGTGCAGGTGTGAACCGATATGGGGAGGTGTGCAGGTGTGAATGGACAAGGGGTTTTGTGCAGTTGTGAACAGGCATTGGGAATTGTGCAGGTGTGAGTGGGCATTGGTAAGTGTGCCAGCGTGAACGGGCATTGGGAAGTGTGCAGATGTGAACAGTCATTAAGAAGTGTGCAGGTATGAATGGGCATTGGACAGTGTGCAGATGTGAACAGGCACTGGGAAGTGCGCAGGTGTGAATGGGCATTGGGAAGTGTGCAGATGTGAACAGGCATTGGAGTGTATGGAGATGTGAATGTACATTGTGAAGTGTGCAGATGTGAAGAGGCATTAGGAAGTGTGCAAGTGTGAAATGGCATTGGGAAGTGTGCAGGTGTGAATATACATTGTGAAGTGTGCAGGTGTCAACAGGCATTGGGAAGTGTGCAGGTGTGAATGGACATGAGGAGGTGTGCAGGTGTGAATGGGCATGGAGTATGGTGTAGGTGTGAACAGTCATTGGGAATTGTGCAGATGATAACGGGCATTGGGATGTGTGAAGATGTGAACAGGCATTGGGAAGTGTGCAGGTGCGAATGGGCATTGGTAAGTGTGCAGGAGTGAACGGGCATCGGTAAGTGTGCAGATGTGAACAGGCATTAGGAAGTGTGCAGGTGTGAATGTACATTTGGAAGAGTGCAGGTGTGAACAAGCATTAGGAAGTGTGCAGTTGTGAAATGGCATTGGGAAGCATGCAGATGTGTACAGGCTTTGGGAAATGTGCAGGTGTGAACAGGCATTGGGAAGTATGCAGATGTGAATGTACATTGGGATGTGTGCAGGTTTGAACAGGCATTGGGAAATGTGCAGGTGATAACAGGCATTTGGAAGTGTGCCGATGTGAACAGGCATTAGGAAGTGTGCAGGTGTTAATGTAAGTTGGGAAGTGTGCAGGTGCGAACAGGTATTGGGAAGTGTGCAGGTGTGAACATGCATTGGGAAGCGTGCAGGTTTGAACAGGCATTGGGAAGTGTGCAGGTGTGAAATTACATTGGGACATGTGCAGGTGTGAAAGGACATTGAGGTGTGTGCAGATGTGAATGTACATTGGGACGTGTGCAGTTGTGAACAGGCTTTGGGAAGTGTGCAGGTGTGAATAGGCATTTGGAAGTGTGCAGGTGTGAACGGACATGGGGAGGTGGCAAGGTGTGAATGGGCATGGGATTTTGTGCAGGGGTGAACAGGCAACGTGAAGTGTGCAGGTGTGAGTGGGCATTGGGAAGTGTGCAGGTGTGAATGGGCATTGGGAATTGTGCAGATGTGAACAGTCATTAAGAAGTTTGCAGGTGTGAATAGGCATCGGGAAGTGTGCAAATGTAACCAGACATTGAGATGTTTGCAGGTGTGAATGAGCATTGGGACGTGTGCAGGTGTGAACGTGCATTGGGAAGAGTGCAGATGTGAACAGGCTTTGGGAAGTGTGCAGGTGTGAATGTACATTGGGAAGCGTGCAGGTTCAAACAGGCATTAGGAAGTGTGCAGGTGTGAAATGGTATTGGGAAGTGTGCTGCTGTGAACGGACATTGGGAAGTGTGCAGGTGTGAATGTACATTGGGAAGTGTGCAGGTGTGAACAGGCAGTGGGAAGTTTGCAGGCGTGAACGGACATTGGGATGTGTGCAGGTTTGAACAGGCATTGGGAAGTGTGCAGGTGTGAATTTACATTGGGACATGTGCAGGTGTGAAAGGACATTGGGGTGTATGCAGATGTGAATGTACATTGGGACGTGTGCAGTTGTGAACAGGCTTTGGGAAGTGTGCAGGTGTGAATAGGCATTTGGAAGTGTGCAGGTGTGAACGGACATGGGGAGGTGGCAAGGTGTGAATGAGCATGGGATTTTGTGCAGGTGTGAACAGGCATCGGGAAGTGTGCAGGTGTGAGTGGGTATTGGGAAGTGTGCAGGCAGGAAAGTGCGTTGGGAATTGTGCAGATGTGAACAGGCATTAAGAAGTTTGCAGGTGTGAATAGGCTTTGGGAAGTGTGCAAATGTAAACAGAAATTGAGACATGTGCAGGTGTGAATGAGCATTGGGACGTGTGCAGGCGTGAACGGGCATTGGGAAGTGTGCCGATGTGAACAGGCTTTGGGAAGTGTGCAGGTGTGAATGTACATTGGGAAGCGTGCAGGTGCGAACAGGCATTAAGAAGTGTGCAGGTGTGAAATGGTATTGGGAAGTGTGCAGGTGTGAACAGGCATTGGGAAGTTTGCTGGTGTGAACGGACATTGGGATGTGTGCAGGTGTGAAAGGGCATGGGGTTTTGTTCAGGTTTGACCAGGCATTGGGAAGTGTGCAGGCCTGAACAGGCATTGGAAAATGTGCAGATGTGAACTGGCATTAAGAAGTGTGCAGGTGTAAATGGGCATTGGGATGTGTGCAGATGTGAACAGGCATTGGGAAGTATGCAGGTGTGAATGGGCTTTGGTAAGTGTGCAGGCATGAACGGGCATTCATAAGTGTGCAGATGTGAACATACATTGGGAAGTGTGCAGGTGCGAACAAGCATTAGGAAGTGTGCAGTTGTGAAATGGCATTGGGAAGCGTGCAGGTGTGTACAGGCTTAGAGAAGTGTGCAGGTGTGAATGTACATTGGGAAATGTGCAGGTGTGAACGGACATGGGGAGGTGTGCAGGTATGAATGGCATTGGGTTTTGTGTAGGTGTGAACAGGCATTGGGAATTGTGCAGGTGCAAAAGAGTATTGGGATTTGTGCAGGTGTTAACGGCATTGGGAAGTGTGCTGATGTGAACAGGCATTAGGAGGTGTGCAGATGTGAATGTACATTGGGAGATGTGCAGGTGTGGACTGGCATTGGGATGTGTGCAGTTGTAATCGGACATTGGGAGGTGTGCAGGGGTGAAAGGGCATGGGGTTTCGTGCAGGTTTGAACAGGCATTGTGAAGTGTGCAGGCCTGAACGGGCATTGGGAAATGTGCAGATGTGAACTGACATTAAGAAGTGTGCAGGTGTGAATGGGCATTGGGATGTGTGCTGATGTGAACAGGCATTGGGAAGTGTGCAGATGCGAATGGGCATTGGTAAGTGTGCAGGCGTGAACGGGCATTGCTAAGTGTGCAGATGAGAACAGGCATTTGGAATTTTGCAGGTGTGAACAAGCATTAGGAAGTGTGCAGTTGTGCAATGGCATTGGGAAGCGTGCAGATGTGTACAGGCATTGGGAAGTGTGCCGGTGTGAACAGGCTTTGGGAAGTGTGCAAGTGTGAATGTACATTGGGAAGCGTGCAGGTGCGAACAGGCATTAGGAAGTGTGCAGGTGTGAAATGGTATTGGGAAGTGTGCTGATGTGAACAGGCATTGGGAAGTGTGCAGGTGTGAATGTACATTGGGAAGTGTGCAGGTGTGAACAGGCAATGGGAAGTTTGCAGGTGTGAACGGACATGGGGCATGGTGTAGGTTTGAACAGGAATTGGGAATTGTGCAGGTGATAACGGGCATTGGGAAGTGTGCCGATGTGAACAGGCATTAGGAAGTGTGCAGGTGTGAATGTAAATTGGGAAGTGTGCAGGTGCGAACAGGTATTGGGAAGTGTGCAGTTGCGAACAGGCATTGGGAAGTGTGCAGGTTTGAACAGGCATTGGGAAGTGTGCAGGTGTGAATTTACATTGGGACATGTGCAGGTGTGAAAGGACATTGGGGTGTGTGCAGATATGAATGTACATTGGGACGTGTGCAGTTGTGAACAGGCTTTGGGAATTGTGCAGGTGTGAACAGGCATTTGGAAGTGTGCAGGTGTGAACGGACATGGGGAGGTGGCAAGGTGTGAATGAGCATGGGATTTCGTGCAGGCGTGAACAGGCATCGGGTAGTGTGCAGGTGTGAGTATTGGGAAGTGCGCAGGCGGCAAAGTGCATTGGGAATTGTGCAGATGTGAACAGGCATTAAGAAGTTTGCAGGTGTGAATAGGCATTGGGAAGTGTGCAAATGTAAATAGAAATTGAGACGTGTGCAGGTGTGAATGAGCATTGGGACGTGTGCAGGTGTGAACATGCATTTGGAAGTGCGCCGATGTGAACAGGCTTTGGGAAGTGTGCAGGTGTGAATGTACATTGGGAAGCGTGCAGGTGCGAACAGGCATTAGGAAGTGTGCAGGTGTGAAATGGTATTGGGAAGTGTGCTGATGTGAACTGGCATTGGGAAGTGTGCAGGTGTGAATGTACATTGGGAAGTGTGCAGGTGTGAACAGGCAATGGGAAGTTTGCAGGTGTGAACGGACATTGGGATGTGTGCAGGTGTGAAAGGGCATGAGGTTTTGTGCAGGTTTGACCAGGCATTGGGAAGTGTGCAGCCCTGAACAGGCATTGGAAAATGTGCAGATGTGAACTGGCATTAAGAAATGTGCAGGTGTAAATGGGCATTGGATGTGTGCAGATGTGAACAGGCATTGGGAAGTATGTAGGTGCGAATGGGCATTGGTAAGTGTGCTGGCGTGAACGGGCATTCATAAGTGTGCAGATGTGAATGTACATTGGGAAGTTTGCAGGTGCGAACAAGCATTAGGAAGTGTGCAGTTGTGAAATGGCATTGGGAAGCGTGCAGATGTGTACAGGCTTAGAGAAGTGTGCAGGTGTGAATGTACATTGGGAAGTGTGCAGGTGTGAATTGGCATTAGGAATTGTGCAGGTGTGAACGGACATGGGGAGGTGTGCAGGTGTGAATGGGCATTGGGTATTGTGTAGGTGTGAACAGGCATTGGGAATTGTGCAGGTGTGAAAGGGTATTGGGAATTGTGCAGGTGTTAACGGCATTGGGAAGTGTGCAGATGTGAGCAGGCATTAGGAGGTGTGCAGGTATGAATGTACATTGGGAAGTGTGCAGGTACGAACAGGCATTGGGAAGTGTGCAGATGTGAATGTACATTGGGAGGTGTGCAGGTGTGAATGGACATTGGGAATTGTGGAGAGGTGAACAGGCATTGGGAAGTGTGCAGCTGTGAATGTACATTGGTAAGTGTGCCCATGTGAACAGGCATTGGGAAGTGTGCAGGTGTGAACTGGCATTTGGAAGTGTGCAGGTGTGAATCAACATGGGGTGGTATGCAGCTGTGAATGGGCAGGGGGTATTGTTCAGGTGTGGACAGGCATTAGGAAGTGTACAGGTGTGAATGGGCATTGGGAAGTGTGCAAACGTGGACAGGCATTGGAGAGTATGCAGATGTGAATGTACATTGTGAAGTGTGCAGATGTGAACAGGCATTGGGAAGTGTGCAGGTGTGAACTGATATGGGGAGGTGTGCAGATGTGAATGGAAAAGGGGTTTTGTGCAGCTGTGAACAGGCATTGGGAATTGTGCAGGTGTGAGTGGGCATTGGTAAGTGTGCCGGCGTGAACGGGCATTGGGAAGTGTGCAGATGTGAACAGTCATTAAGAAGTTTGCAGGTGTGAATGGGCATTGGACAGTGTGCAGATGTGAACGGGCATTGGGAAGTGTGCAGGTGTGAATCGGCATTGGGAAGTGTGCAGATGTGAACAGGCATTAGGAAGTGTGAAGCTGTGAAATGGCGTTGGGAAGTGTGCAGGTGTGAATATACATTGGGAAGTGTGCAGGTGTCAACAGGCATTGGGAAGGGTGCAGGTGTGAATGGGCATTGGGAAGTGTGCAGATGTGAACAGGCATTAGGAAGTGTGCCGATGTGCACAGGCTTTGGGAAGTTTGCAGGTGTTAATGTATATTGGGAAGCGTGCAGGTGCGAACAGGCATTAGGAAGTGTGCAGGTTTGAAATGGTATTGGGAAGCGTGCTGATGTGAACAGGCATTGGGAAGTGTGCAGCTGTGAATGGGCATTGAGAAGTGTGCAAACTTGAACAGGCTTTGAGAAATGTGCAGTGGTGAATGGGCATTGGGAAGTGTGCAGTTGTGAACCGATATGGGGAAGTGTGCAGTTGTGAATGGACAGGGTTTTTGTGCCGGTGTGAACAGGCATTGGGAAGTGTGCAGGTGTGAATGGGCATTGGAAAGTGGACAAGTTTGAACGGGTATTGGGAAGTGTGCAGATGTGAACAGGCATTAGGAAATGTGCAGTTGTAAATGCGCATTTGGAAGTGTGCAGATGTGAACAGACATTGGGAAGTGTGCCGGTGTGAATGTACATTTGGAAGTGTGAGGTGTGATCCGGCATTGGGAAGTGTGCAGTTGTGAACAGACATGGAGAGGTGTGCAGGTGTGAATGGGCATGGGGTTTTGAGCAGGTGTGAACAGGCATTGGGAAGTATGCAGATGTGAATGTACATTGTGAAGTGTGCAGGTTCGAACAGGCATTAGGAAGTGAGCAGGTGTGAAATGGCATTGAGAAGTGTGCTGATGTGAACAGGAATTGGGAAGTGTGCAGGTGTGAATATAAATTGGGAAGTGTGCAGGTGCCAACAGTCATTGGGAAATGTGCAGGTGTGAACGGACATGCGGAGGTGTGCAGGTGTGAATGGGCATGGGGTATGGTGTAGGTGTGAAGAGGCATTGGGAATTGTGCTGGTGATAACGGGCATTGGGAAGTGTGCTGATGTGAACAGGCATTAGGAAGTGTGCATGTGTTAATGTAAATTTTGAAGTGTGCAGGTGCGAACAGGTATTGGGAAGTGTGCAGGTGTGAACATGCATTGTGTTGTGTGCAGATTTGAACAGTCATTGGGAAGTGTGCAGGGGTGAGCAGGCATTGGGAAGTGTGCAGTTGTGAGTGGGCATTGGGAAGTGAGCAGGCGTGAAAGGGCATGGGGAATTGTGCAGATGTGAACAGGCTTTGGGAAGTGTGCAGGTGTGAATGTACATTTGGAAGCGTGCAGGTGCGAACAGGCATTAGGAAGTGTGCAGGTGTGAACAGGCATTGGGAAGTGTGAGGTGTGAATGTACATTGGGAAGTGTGCAGGTGTGAACAGGCAATGGGAGGTTTGCAGGCGTGAACGGACATTGGGATATTTGCCGGTGTGAAAGGGCATGGGGTTTTGAGCAGGTTTGAACAGGCCTTGGGAAGTGTGCAGGTGCGAATGGGCTTTGGGAAGTGTGCAGGTGCGAACAAGCATTAGGAAGTGAGCTGTTGTGAAATGGCATTGGGAAGCGTGCAGATGTGTACAGGCTTTGAGAAGTGTGCAGGTGTGAATGTACATTGGGAAGTGTGCTGGTGCGAACAGACATTGGGAAGTGTGCAGACGTGAATGCACATTGGGAAGTGTGCAGGTGTGAATGGACATTAGGATTTGTGGAGAGGTGAACAGGCATTGGGAAGTGTGCAGAGGTGAATGTACATTGGGAAGAGTGCCCATGTGAACAGGCATTGGGAAGTGTGCGGGTGTGAACAGGCATTGGGAAGTGTGCAGATGTGAACTGGCATTAGGATGTGTGCAGGTGTGAACAGACATGGGGAGGTGTGCAGGTGTGAATGGACATTAGGAATTGTGGAGAGGTGAACAGGCATTGGGAAGTGTGCAGGTGTGAACAGGCATTGGGAAGTGTGCAGATGTGAACTGGCATTAGGATGTGTGCAGGTGCGAACAGACATGGGGAGGTGTGCAGGTGTGAATGGGCATTGGGTTTTGTGTAGGTGTGAACAGGCATTTGGAAGTGTGCAGGTGTCAACAGGCATTGTGAAGTGTGCAGGTGTTAACGGCTTTGGGAAGTGTGCCCATGTGAACAGGCATTAGGAGGTGTGCAGGTATGAATGTACATTGTGAAGTGTGCAGGTGCGAGCAGGCATTGGGAAGTGTGCAGTTGTGAATGTACATTGGGAAGAGTGCCCATGTGAACAGGCATTGGGAAGTGTGCAGGTGTGAACAGGCATTGGGAAGTGTGCAGATGTGAACTGGCATTAGGATGTGTGCAGGTGCGAACAGACATGGGGAGGTGTGCAGGTGTGAATGGGCATTGGGTTTTGTGTAGGTGTGAACAGGCATTTGGAAGTGTGCAGGTGTCAACAGGCATTGGGAAGTGTGCAGGTGTTAACGGCTTTGGGAAGTGTGCAGATGTGAACAGGCATTAGGAGGTGTGCAGCAATGAATGTACATTGTGAAGTGTGCAGGTGCGAACAGGCATTGGGAAGTGTGCAGATGTGAATGTACATTGGGAAGTGTGCAGGTGTGAATGGACTTTGGGAATTGTGGAGAGGTGAACAGGCATTGGGAAGTGTGCAGCTGTGAATGTACATTGGTAAGTGTGCCCATGTGAACAGGCATTGGGAAGTGTGCAGGTGTGAACAGGCATTTGGATGTGCAGGTGTGAATCAACATGGGATGGTGTGCAGCTGTGAATGGGCAGGGGGTTTTGTTCAGGTCTGTACAGGCATTGGGAAGAATGCAGGTGTGAACCGATGTGGGGAGGTGTGCAGGTGTGAATGGCCAAGGGGTTTTGTGCAGATGTGAACGGGCATTGGGAAGTGTGCAGATGTGAACAGGCATTGGAGAGTATGCAGATGTGAATGTACATTGTGAAGTGTGCAGTTGTGAACAGGCATTAGGAAGTGTGCAGGTGTGAAATGGCGTTGGGAAGTGTGCAGGTGTGAATGGACATGAGGAGGTGTGCAGGTGTGAATGGGCATGGGGTATGGTGTAGATGTGAACAGTCATTGGGAATTGTGCAGATGATAACGGGCTTTGGGAAGTGTGCCGATGTGAACAGGCTTTGGGAAGTATGCAGGTGTTAATGTATATTGGGAAGCGTGCAGGTGCGAACAGGCATTAGGAAGTGTGCAGGTTTGAAATGGTATTGGGAAGTGTGCTGATGTGAATGTACATTGGGAAGTGTGCAGGTGTGAATGGACATTGGGAATTGTGGAGAGGTGAACAGACATTGGGAAGTGTGCAGCTGTGAATGTACATTGGGAAGTGTGCAGGTGTGAATGGACATTGGGAATTGTGGAGAGGTGAACAGGCATTGGGAAGTGTGCAGCTGTGAATGTACATTGGGAAGTGTGCAGGTATGAATGTACATTGGGAAGTGTGCAGGTTTGAATGGGCATTGGGAAGTGTGCAGGTATGAATGTACATTGGGAAGTGTGCAGGTTTGAATGGACATTGGGAATTGTGGAGAGGTGAACAGGCATTGGGAAGTGTGCAGCTGTGAATGTACATTGGGAAGTGTACCCATGTGAACAGGCATTGGGAAGTGTGCAGGTGTGAATCAACATGGGGTAGTGTGCAGCTGTGAATGGCCAGTGGATTTTGTTCAGGTGTGGACAGGCATTAGGAAGTGTGCAGCTGTGAATGGGCATTGAGAAGTGTGCAAACGTGAACAGGCTTTGAGAAATGTGCAGGTGCGAATGGGCTTTGGGAAGTGTGCAGGTGCGAACAAGCATTAGGAAGTGAGCTGTTGTGAAATGGCATTGGGAAGCGTGCAGATGTGTACAGGCTTTGAGAAGTGTGCAGGTGTGAATGTACATTGGGAAGTGTGCTGGTGCGAACAGACATTGGGAAGTGTGCAGACGTGAATGCACATTGGGAAGTGTGCAGGTGTGAATGGACATTAGGAATTGTGGAGAGGTGATCAGGCATTGGGAAGTGTGCAGCTGTGAATGTACATTGGGAAGAGTGCCCATGTGAACAGGCATTGGGAAGTGTGCAGGTGTGAACAGGCATTGGGAAGTGTGCAGATGTGAACTGGCATTAGGATGTGTGCAGGTGTGAACAGACATGGGGAGGTGTGCAGGTGTAAATGGACATTAGGAATTGTGGAGAGGTGAACAGGCATTGGGAAGTGTGCAGCTGTGAATGTACATTGGGAAGAGTGCCCATGTGAACAGGCATTGGGAAGTGTGCAGGTGTGAACAGGCATTGGGAAGTGTGCAGATGTGAACTGGCATTAGGATGTGTGTAGGTGCGAACAGACATGGGGAGGTGTGCAGGTGTGAATGGGCATTGGGTTTTGTGTAGGTGTGAACAGGCATTTGGAAGTGTGCAGGTGTCAACAGGCATTGGGAAGTGTGCAGGTGTTAACGGCTTTGGGAAGTGTGCAGATGTGAACAGGCATTAGGAGGTGTGCAGCTATGAATGTACATTGTGAAATGTGCAAGTGCGAACAGGCATTGGGAAGTGTGCAGATGTGAATGTACATTGGGAAGTGTGCAGGTGTGAATGGACTTTGGGAATTGTGGAGAGGTGAACAGGCATTGGGAAGTGTGCAGCTGTGAATGTACATTGGTAAGTGTGCCCATGTGAACAGGCATTGGGAAGTGTGCAGGTGTGAACAGGCATTTGGATGTGAAGGTGTGAATCAACATGGGATGGTGTGCAGCTGTGAATGGGCAGGGGGTTTTGTTCAGGTCTGTACAGGCATTGGGAAGAATGCAGGTGTGAACTGATGTGGGGAGGTGTGCAGGTGTGAATGGCCAAGTTGTTTAGTGCAGATGTGAACGGGCATTGGGAACTGTGCAGATGTGAGTGGGCATTGGTAAGTGTGCCGGTGTGAACGGGCATTGGGAAGTGTGCTGGTGTGAATGGGCATTGGGAAGTGTGCAGATGTGAACAGGCATTGGAGAGTATGCAGATGTGAATGTACATTGTGAAGTGTGCAGTTGTGAACAGGCATTAGGAAGTGTGCAGGTGTGAAATGGCGTTGGGAAGTGTGCAGGTGTGAATGGACATGAGGAGGTGTGCAGGTGTGAATGGGCATGGGGTATGGTGTAGATGTGAACAGTCATTGGGAATTGTGCAGATGATAACGGGCTTTGGGAAGTGTGCCGATGTGAACAGGCTTTGGGAAGTGTGCAGGTGTTAATGTATATTGGGAAGCGTGCAGGTGCGAACAGGCATTAGGAAGTGTGCAGGTTTGAAATGGTATTGGGAAGTGTGCAGATGTGAACTGGCATTGGGAAGTGTGCAGGCGTGAAAGGGCATTGGGAATTGTGCAGATGTGAACAGGCATTGGGAAGTGTGCAGCTGTGAATGTACATTGATAAGTGTGCCCATGTGAACAGGCATTGGGAAGTGTGCAGGTGTGAACAGGCATTTGGATGTGCAGGTGTGAATCAACATGGGGAGGTGTTCAGCTGTGAATGGGCAGGGGGTTTTGTTCAGGTGTGTACAGGCATTGGGAAGTGTGCAGGTGTGAATGGGCCTTGAGAAGTGTGCAAACATGGACAGGCATTAGGAGGTGCGCAGGTTTGAAATGGCATTGGGAAGAATGCAGGTGTGAACCGATGTGGGCAGGTGTGCAGTTGTGAATGGCCAAGGGGTTTTGTGCAGATGTGAACGGGCATTGGGAATTGTGCAGATGTGAGTGGGCATTGGTAAGTGTGCCGGTGTGAACGGGCATTGGGAAGTGTGCAGGTGTGAACAGGCATCAGGAAGTGTGCAGGTGTGAAATGGCATTGGGAAGTGTGCAGGTGTGAATGGACATGAGGAGGTGTGCAGGTGTGAATGGGCATGGGGTATGGTGTAGATGTGAACAGTCATTGGGAATTGTGCAGATGATAACGAGCTTTGGGAAGTGTGCCGATGTGAACAGGCTTTGGGAAGTGTGCAGGTGTTAATGTATATTGGGAAGCGTGCAGGTGCGAACAGGCATTAGGAAGTGTGCAGGTTTGAAATGGTATTGGGAAGTGTGCTGATGTGAACAGGCATTGGGAAGTGTGCAGGCGTGAAAGGGCATTGGGAATTGTGCAGATGTGAACAGGCATTAAGAAGTTTGCAGGTGTGAATAGGTTTCGGGAAGTGTGCAAATGTAAACAGACATTGAAATGTTTGCAGGTGTGAATGAGCATTGGGACGTGTGCAGGTGTGAACGTGCACTGGGAAGAGTGCAGATGTGAACAGGCTTTGGGAAGTGTGCAGGTGTGAATGTACATTGGGAAGTGTGCAGGCCTGAATGGGCATTGGGAAATGTGCAGAGGTGAATTGGCATTAAGAAGTGTGCAGGTATGAATGGGCATTGGGATGTGTGCAGATGTGAATGTACATTGGGAAGTGTGCAGATGTGAATGTACATTGGGAAGTGTGCAGGTGTGAATGGACATTGGGAATTGTGGAGAGGTGAACAGGCATTAGGAAGTATGCAGCTGTGAATGTACATTGGGAAGTGTACCCATGTGAACAGGCATTGGGAAGTGTGCAGGTGTGAACAGGCATTAGGAAGTGTGCAGGTGTGAAATGGCGTTGGGAAGTGTGCAGGTGTGAATGGACATGAGGAGGTGTGCAGGTGTGAATGGGCATGGGGTATGGTGTAGATGTGAACAGTCATTGGGAAGTGTGCTGATGTTAACTGGCATTGGGAAGTGTGCAGATGTGAATGTACATTGGGAAGTGTGCAGGTGTGAATGGACATTGGGAATTGTGGAGAGGTGAACAGACATTGGGAAGTGTGCAGCTGTGAATGTACATTGGGAAGTGTGCAGGTGTGAATGGACATTGGGAATTGTGGAGAGGTGAACAGGCATTGGGAAGTGTGCAGCTGTGAATGTACATTGGGAAGTGTGCCCATGTGAAGAGGCATTGGGAAGTGTGCAGGTGTGAACAGGCATTTGGAAGTGTGCAGGTGTGAATCAACATGGGGTAGTGTGCAGCTGTGAATGGCCAGTGGGTTTTGTTCAGGTGTGGACAGGCATTAGGAAGTGTGCAGCTGTGAATGGGCATTGAGAAGTGTGCAAACGTGAACAGGTTTTGAGAAATGTGCAGTGGTGAATGGGCATTGGGAAGTGTGCAGTTGTGAACCGATATGGGGAGGTGTGCAGTTGTGAATGGACAGGGTTTTTGTGCCGGTGTGAACAGGCATTGGGAAGTGTGCAGGTGTGAATGGGCATTGGAAAGTGGACAAGTTTGAACGGGTATTGGGAAGTGTGCAGATGTGAACAGGCATTAGGAAATGTGCAGTTGTAAATGCGCATTTGGAAGTGTGCAGATGTGAACAGACATTGGGAAGTGTGCCGATGTGAATGTACATTTGGAAGTGTGAGGTGTGATCAGGCATTGGGAAGTGTGCCGTTGTGAACAGACATGGAGAGGTGTGCAGGTGTGAATGGGCATGGGGTTTTGAGCAGGTGTGAACAGGCATTGGGAAGTATGCAGATGTGAATGTACATTGTGATGTGTGCAGGTGCGAACAGGCATTAGGAAGTGAGCAGGTGTGAAATGGCATTGAGAAGTGTGCTGATGTGAACAGGAATTGGGAAGTGTGCAGGTGTGAATATAAATTGGGAAGTGTGCAGGTGCCAACAGTCATTGGGAAATGTGCAGGTGTGAACGGACATGCGGAGGTGTGCAGGTGTGAATGGGCATGGGGTATGGTGTAGGTGTGAAGAGGCATTGAGAATTGTGCTGGTGATAACGGGCATTGGGAAGTGTGCCGATGTGAACAGGCATTAGGAAGTGTGCAGGTTTGAAATGGTATTGGGAAGTGTGCAGATGTGAACTGGCATTGGGAAGTGTGCAGGCGTGAAAGGGCATTGGGAATTGTGCAGATGTGAACAGGCATTAGGAAGTGTGCAGGTGTGAAATGGCGTTGGGAAGTGTGCAGGTGTGAATGGACATGAGGAGGTGTGCAGGTGTGAATGGGCATGGGGTATGGTGTAGATGTGAACAGTCATTGGGAATTGTGCAGATGATAACGGGCTTTGGGAAGTGTGCCGATGTGAACAGGCTTTGGGAAGTGTGCAGGTGTTAATGTATATTGGGAAGCGTGCAGGTGCGAACAGGCATTAGGAAGTGTGCAGGTTTGAAATGGTATTGGGAAGTGTGCAGATGTGAACTGGCATTGGGAAGTGTGCAGGCGTGAAAGGGCATTGGGAATTGTGCAGATGTGAACAGGCATTGGGAAGTGTGCAGCTGTGAATGTACATTGATAAGTGTGCCCATGTGAACAGGCATTGGGAAGTGTGCAGGTGTGAACAGGCATTTGGATGTGCAGGTGTGAATCAACATGGGGAGGTGTTCAGCTGTGAATGGGCAGGGGGTTTTGTTCAGGTGTGTACAGGCATTGGGAAGTGTGCAGGTGTGAATGGGCCTTGAGAAGTGTGCAAACGTGGACAGGCATTAGGAGGTGCGCAGGTTTGAAATGGCATTGGGAAGAATGCAGGTGTGAACCGATGTGGGCAGGTGTGCAGTTGTGAATGGCCAAGGGGTTTTGTGCAGATGTGAACGGGCATTGGGAATTGTGCAGATGTGAGTGGGCATTGGTAAGTGTGCCGGTGTGAACGGGCATTGGGAAGTGTGCAGGTGTGAACAGGCATCAGGAAGTGTGCAGGTGTGAAATGGCATTGGGAAGTGTGCAGGTGTGAATGGACATGAGGAGGTGTGCAGGTGTGAATGGGCATGGGGTATGGTGTAGATGTGAACAGTCATTGGGAATTGTGCAGATGATAACGAGCTTTGGGAAGTGTGCCGATGTGAACAGGCTTTGGGAAGTGTGCAGGTGTTAATGTATATTGGGAAGCGTGCAGGTGCGAACAGGCATTAGGAAGTGTGCAGGTTTGAAAGGGCATTGGGAATTGTGCAGATGTGAACAGGCATTAAGAAGTTTGCAGGTGTGAATAGGTTTCGGGAAGTGTGCAAATGTAAACAGACATTGAAATGTTTGCAGGTGTGAATGAGCATTGGGACATGTGCAGGTGTGAACGTGCATTGGGAAGAGTGCAGATGTGAACAGGCTTTGGGAAGTGTGCAGCTGTGAATGTACATTGGGAAGTGTGCAGGCCTGAATGGGCATTGGGAAATGTGCAGATGTGAATTGGCATTAAGAAGTGTGCAGGTATGAATGGGCATTGGGACGTGTGCAGATGTGAATGTACATTGGGAAGTGTGCAGGTGTGAATGGACATTGGGAATTGTGGAGAGGTGAACAGGCATTGGGAAGTGTGCAGCTGTGAATGTACATTGGGAAGTGTACACATGTGAACAGGCATTGGGAAGTGTGCAGGTGTGAACAGGCATTTGGAAGTGTGCAGGTGTGAATCAACATGGGGTAGTGTGCAGCTGTGAATGGCCAGTGGGTTTTGTTCAGGTGTGGACAGGCATTCGGATGTGTGCAGGTGTGAATGGGCATTGAGAAGTGTGCAAACGTGAACAGGCTTTGAGAAATGTGCAGTGGTGAATGGGCATTGGGAAGTGTGCAGTTGTGAACCGATATGGGGAGGTGTGCAGTTGTGAATGGACAGGGGGTTTTGTGCCGGTGTGAACAGGCATTGGGAAGTGTGCAGGTGTGAATGCTCATTTGGAAGTGTGCAGATGTGAACAGACATTGGGAAGGTTGCCGATGTGAATGTACATTCGGAAGTGTGAGGTGTGATCAGGCATTGGGAAGTGTGCAGTTGTGAACAGACATGGAGAGGTGTGCAGGTGTGAATGGGCATGGGGTTTTGAGCAGGTGTGAACAGGCATTGGGAAGTATGCAGATGTGAATGTACATTGCGAAGTGTGCAGGTGCGAACAGGCATTAGGAAGTGAGCAGGTGTGAAATGGCATTGAGAAGTGTGCTGATGTGAACAGGAATTGGGAAGTGTGCAGGTGTGAATATAAATTGGGAAGTGTGCAGGTGCCAACAGTCATTGGGAAATGTGCAGGTGTGAACGGACATGCGGAGGTGTGCAGGTGTGAATGGGCATGGGGTATGGTGTAGGTGTGAAGAGGCATTGGGAATTGTGCTGGTGATAACGGGCATTGGGAAGTGTGCTGATGTGAACAGGCATTAGGAAGTGTGCAGGTGTTAATGTAAATTTTGAAGTGTGCAGGTGCGAACAGGTGTTGGGAAATGTGCAGGCGTGAACATGCATTGGGAAGTGTGCAGATTTGAACAGTCATTGGGAAGTGTGCAGGGGTGAACAGGCATTGGGAAGTGTGCAGTTGTGAGTGGGCATTGGGAAGTGCGCAGGCGTGAAAGGGCATTGGGAATTGTGCAGATGTGAACAGGCTTTGGGAAGTGTGCAGGTGTGAATGTACATTTGGAAGCGTGCAGGTGCGAACAGGCATTAGGAAGTGTGCAGGTGTGAATGTACATTGGTAAGTGTGCCCATGTGAACAGGCATTGGGAAGTGTGCAGAAGTGAACAGGCATTAGGAAATGTGCAGTTGTAAATGCGATTGGGAAGTGTGCAGATGTGAACAGGCATTGGGAAGTGTGCAGGTGTGAATGTACATTCGGAAGTGTGAGGTGTGATCAGGCATTGGGAAGTGTGCAGTTGTGAACAGACATGGAGAGGTGTGCAGGTGTGAATTGGCATGGTGTTTTGTGCTGGTGTGAACAGTCATTGGGAAGTATGTAGATGTGAATGTACATTGGGACGTGTGCAGTTGTGAACAGGCTTTGGGAAGTGTGCAGGGGTGAACAGGCATTGTGAAGTGTGCTAATGTGAACAGGCATTGGGAAGTCTGCAGGTGTGAATGGGCATTGAGAAGTGTGCAAACGTGAACAGGCAGTGAAGAGTATGCAGATGCGAATGTACATTGTGAAGTGTGCAGATGTGAACAGGCATTAGGAAGTGTGCAGGTGTGAAATGGCGTTGGGAATTGTGCATGTGTGAACTGATATTGGGAGGTGTGCAGGTGTGAATGGACAAGGGTTTTTATGCAGCTGTGAGTAGGCATTAGGAATTGTGCAGTTGTGAGTGGGCATTGGTAAGTGTGCCGGCGTGAACGGGCATTTGGAAGTGTGCAGATGTGAACAGTCATTAAGAAGTGTGCAGGTGTGAATGGGCATTGGACAGTGTGCAGATGTGAACAGGCATTGCAGTGTATGCAGATGAGAATTTACATTGGTAAGTGTGCCGGTGTGAACGGGCATTGGGAAGTGTGCAGGTGTGAATGGGCATTGGGAAGTGTGCAGATGTGAACAGGCATTGGAGAGTATGCAGATGAGAATTTACATTGTGAAGTGTGCAGATGTGAACAGGCATTAGGAATTGTGCAGGTGTGAAATGGCGTTGGGAAGTGTGCAGGTGTGAATATACATTGGGAAGTGTGCAGGTGTCAACAGGCTTTGGGAAGTGTGCAGGTGTGAATGTACATTGGGAAGTGTGCAGGCCTGAACGGGCATTGGGAAATGTGCAGATGTGAACTGGCATTAAGAAGTGTGCAGGTGTGAATGGGCATTGGGATGTGTGCAGATGTGAATGGGCATTGGGAAGTTTGCAGATGTGAATGTACATTGGGAAGCGTGCAGGTGTGAACAGGCATTGGGAAGTGTGCAGTTGTGAACAGACATGGAGAGTTGTGCAGGTGTGAACTGGCATTGGGAAGTATGCAGATGTGAATGTACATTGGGACGTGTGCAGTTGTGAACAGGCTTTGGGAAGTGTGCAGGGGTGACCAGGCATTGGGAAGTGAGCTAATGTGAACAGGCATTGGGAAGTGTGCGGGTGTGAATATAAATTGGGAAGTGTGCAGGTGTCAACAGTCATTGGGAAATGTGCAGGTGTGAATGGACATGGGAGGTGTGCAGGTGTGAATGGGCATGGGATATGGTGTAGGTGTGAAGAGGCATTGGGAATTGTGCAGGTGATAACGGGCATTGGGAAGTTTGCAGATGTGAACAGGCATTAGGAAATTTGCAGGTGTGAACATGCATTGGGAAGTGTGCAGATGTGAACAGGCATTGGGAAGTGTGCATGTTTGAATTTACATTGGGACGTGTGCAGGTGTGATCAGGCATTGGGAAGTGTGCAGATGTGTACAGACATGGAGAGGTGTGCAGGTGTGAATGGGCATGGGGATTTGTGCAGATGTGAACAGGCATTGGGAAGTATGCAGATGCGAATGTACATTGGGACGTGTGCAGTTGTGAACAGGATTTGGGAAGTCTGCAGGGGTGAACAGGCATTGGGAAGTGAGCTAATGTGAATAGGCATTGGGATGTGTGCATGTGTGAATATAAATTGGGAAGTGTGCAGGTGTCAACAGTCATTGTGAAATGTGCAGGTGTGAACGGACATGGGAGGTGTGCAGGTGTGAATGGGCGTGGGGTATAGGGTAGGTGTGAAGAGGCATTGGGAATTGAGCAGGTCATAACGGGCATTGTGAAGTGTGCCGATGTGAACAGGCATTAGGAAATTTGCAGGTGTGAACATGCATTGGGAAGTGTGCTGATTTGAACAGACATTGGGACGTGTGCAGGTGTGAATGTACATTGGAATGTGTGCAGTTGTGAACAGGCTTCGGGAAGTGTGCAGGTGTGAACAGGCATTTGGAAGTGTGCAGGTGTGAACGAACATGGGGGAGTGGCTAGTTGTGAATGGGCATGGGATTTTGTGCAGGGGTGAACAGGCATCGGGAAGTGTGCAGATGTGAGAGGGCATTGGGAAGTGCGCAGGCATGAAAGGGCATTGGGAATTGTGCAGATGTAAACAGGCATTAAGAAGTTTTCAGGTGTGAATAGGCATTGGGTATGTGCAAATGTAAACAGACATTGAGACGTGTGCAGTTGTGAACGGGCATTGGGAAGAGTGCAGATGTGAACAGGCTTTGGGAAGTGTGCAGGTGTGAATGTACATTGGGAAGCGTGCAGGTGCGAACAGGCATTAGGAAGTGTGCAGGTGTGAAATGGTATTGGGAATTGTGCTGATGTGAACAGGCATTGGGAAGTGTGCAGGTGTGAATGTACATTTGGAAGTTTGTAGGTGTGAACAGGCAATGGGAAGTTTGCATGTATGAACGGACATTGGGATGTGTGCAGGTGTGAAAGGGCATGAGGTTTTGTGCCGGTTTGACCAGACATTGGGAAGTGTGCAAGCCTGAACGGGCATTGGGAAATGTGCCGATGTGAACTGGCATTAAGAAGTGTGCAGGTGTAAATGGAAATTGGGATGTGTGCAGATGTTAACAGGCATTGGGAAGTGTGCAGGTGCGAATGGACATTGGTAAGTGTGCAGGCGTGAACGAGCATTAATAAGTGTGCAGATGTGAACGTACATTGGGAAGTGTGCAGGTGCGAACAAGCATTAGGAAGTGTGCAGTTGTGAAATGGCATTGGGAAGCATGCTGATATGTACAGGCATGGAGAAGTGTGCAGGTGTGAATGTACATTGGGAAGTGTGCAGGTGTGAACGGACATGGGGAGGTGTGCAGGTGTGAATGGGCATTGGGTTTTGTGTAGGTGTGAACAGGCATTGGGAATTGTGCAGGTGTGAAAGGGTATTGGGAATTGTGCAGGTGTTAACGGCATTGGGAAGTGTGCAGATGTGAACAGGCATTAGGAGGTGTGCAGGTATGAATGTACATTGGGAAGTGTGCAGGTGCGAACAGGCATTGGGAAGTGTGCAGATGTGAATGTACTTTGGGAAGTGTGCAGGTGTGAATGGAAATTGGGAATTGTGGGGAGATGAACAGGCATTGGGAAGTGTGCAGATGTGAATGTACATTGGGAAGTGTGCCCATGTGAACAGGCATTGGGAAGTGTGCGGGTGTGAACAGGCATTTGGAAGTGTGCAGGTGTGAATCAACATGGGGTGGTGTGCAGCTGTGAATGGGCAGGGGGTTTTGTTCAGGTGTGGACAGGCATTGGGAAGTGTGCAGGTGTGAATGGGCATTGAGAAGTGTGCAAACGTGGGCAGGTATTGGAGAGTATGCAGATGTGAATGTACATTGTGAAGTGTGCAGATGTTAACAGGCATTAGGAAGTGTGCAGGGGTGAAATGGCGTTGGGAAGTGTGCAGGTGTGAACCGATATGGGGATGTGTGCAGGTCTGATTGGACAAGGGGTTTTGTGCAGCTGAGAACAGGCATTGGTAAGTGTGCCGACGTGAACGGGCATTGGGCAGTGTGCAAAGGTGAACAGGCATTGAGAAGTGTGCAGGTGTGAATGGGCATTGGACAGTGTGCCGATGTGAACAGGCAATGGGAAGTGTGCAGCTGTGAATTTACATTGGGAAATGTGCCCATGTGAACAGGAATTGGGAAGTGTGCAGATGTGAACAGGAATTTGGAAGTGTGCAGGTGTGAATCAACATGGGGTGGTGTGCAGCTGTGAATGGGCAGGTGGTTTTGTTCAGGTGTGGACAGGCATTGGGAAGTGTGCAGGTGTGAATGGGCATTGAGAAGTGTGCAAACGTGAACAGGCAGTGGAGAGTATGCAGATGTGAATGTACATTGTGAAGTGTGCAGATGTGAACAGGCATTAGGAAGTGTGCAGGTGTGAAATGGCGTTGGGAAGTGTGCAGGTGCGAACTGATATGGGGAAGTGTGCAGGTGTGAATGGACAAGGGGTTTTATGCAGCTGTGAACAGGCATTAGGAATTGTGCAGTTGTGAGTGGGCATTGGTAAGTGTGCTGGCGTGAACGGGCATTCGGAAGTGTGCAGATGTGAACAGTCATTAAGAAGTGTGCAGGTGTGAATGGGCATTGGACAGTGTGCAGATGTGAATAGGCATTGGGAATTGTGCAGGTGTGAGTGGGCATTGGTAAGTGTGCCGGTGTGAACGGGCATTGGGAAGTGTGCAGGTGTGAATGGGCATTGGGAAGTTTGCAGATGTGAACAGGCATTGGAGAGTATGCAGATGAGAATTTACATTGTGAAGTGTGCAGATGTGAACAGGCATTAGGAAGTGTGCAGGTGTGAAATGGCATTGGGAAGTGTGCAGGTGTGAATATACATTGGGAAGTGTGCAGGTGTCAACAGGCATTGGGAAGTGTGTAGGTGTGAATGGACATGAGGAGGTGTGCAGGTGTGAATGGGCATGGGGTATGGTGTAGGTGTGAACAGTCATTGGGAATTGTGCAGATGATAACGGACATTGGGAAGTGTGCCGATGTAAACAGGCTTTGGGAAGTGTGCAGGTGTTAATGTATATTGGGAAGAGTGCAGGTGCGAACAGGCATTAGGAAGTGTGCAGGTTTGAAATGGTATTGGGAAGTGTGCTGATGTGAACAGGCATTGGGAAGTGTGCATGTGTGAATGTACATTTGGAAGGGTGCAGGTGTGAACAAGCATTAGGAAGTGTGCAGTTGTGAAATGGCATTGGGAAGCATGCAGATGTGTACAGGCTTTGGGAATTGTGCAGGTGTGAACAGGCATGGGGAGGTGTGCAGGTGTGAATGAGCATTGGGTTTTGTGTAGGTGTAAACAGGCATTGGGAATTGTGCAGGTGTGAAAGGGTATTGGGAATTGTTCAGGTGTTAACGGCATTGTGAAGTGTGCAGATGTGAACAGGCATTAGGAGGTGTGCAGGTATGAATGTACATTGGGAAGTGTGCTGGTGCGAACAGACATTGGGAAGTGTGCAGATGTGAATGTACATTGGGAAGTGTGCAGGTGTGAATGGATATTGGGAATTGTGGAGAGGTGAACAGGCATTGGGAATTGTGCAGCTGTGAATGTACATTGGGAAGTGTGCTCATGTGAACAGGCATTGCGAAGTGCGCAGATGTGAACAGGCATTAGGAAATGTGCAGTTGTAAATGCGCATTGGGAAGTGTGCAGATGTGAACAGGCATTGGGAAGTGTGCAGGTGTGAATGTACATTCGGAAGTGTGAGGTGTGATCAGGCATTGGGAAGTGTGCAGGTGTGAATGGACATGAGGTGGTGTGCAGGTGTGAATGGGCATGGGGTATGGTGTAGGTGTGAACAGTCATTGGGAATTGTGCAGATGATAACGGACATTGGGAAGTGTGCCGATGTGAACAGGCTTTGGGAAGTGTGCAGGTGTTAATGTATATTGGGAAGAGTGCAGGTGCGAACTTGCATTAGGAATTGTGCAAGTTTGAAATGGTATTGGGAAGTGTGCTGATGTGAACAGGCATTGGGAAGTGTGCATGTGTGAATGTACATTTGGAAGGGTGCGGGTGTGAACAAGCATTAGGAAGTGTGCAGTTGTGAAATGGCATTGGGAAGCATGCAGATGTGTACAGGCTTTGGGAAGTGTGCAGGTGTGAACAGGCATTGGGAAGTGTGCAGGTGTGAACTGGCATTAGGATGTGTGCAGGTGTGAACAGACATGGGGAGGTGTGCAGGTGTGAATGGGCATTGGGTTTTGTGTAAGTGTGAACAGGCATTTGGACGTGTGCAGGTGTCAACAGGCATTGGGAAGTGTGCAGGTGTGAACGGGCATGGGATTTTGTGTAAGTGTGAACAGGCATTTGGAAGTGTGTAGGTGTGAACGGGCATGGGATTTTGTGCAGGGGTGAACAGGCATTGGGAAGTGTGCAGGTGTGAGTGGGCATTGGGATGTGTGCAGGCGTGAAAGGGCATTGGGAATTGTGCAGATGTGAACAGGCATTAAGAAGTTTGCAGGTGTGAATAGGTTTCGGGAAGTGTGCAAATTTAAACAGACATTGAAATGTTTGCAGGTGTGAATTAGCATTGGGACATGTGCAGGTGTGAACGTGCATTGGGAAGAGTGCAGGTGTGAATGTACATTGGGAAGTTTGCAGGTGTGGACTGGCATTGGGATGTGTGCAGTTGTAATCGGACATTGGAATGTGTGCAGGTGTGAAAGGGCATGGGGTTTTGAGCAGGTTTGAACAGGCATTGGGAAGTGTGCAGGCCTGAACGGGCATTGGGAAATGTGCAAATGTGAACTGGCATTAAGAAGTGTGCAGGTGCGAATGGGCATTGGGATGTGTGCTGATGTGAACAGGCATTGGGAAGTGTGCAGATGTGAACAGGCATTGGGAAGAGTGCAGGTGTGAATGTACATTGGGAAGTGTGCAGGCCTGAACGGGCATTGGGAAATGTGCAGATGTGAATTGGCATTAAGAAGTGTGCAGGTGTGAATGGGCATTGGGATGTGTGCAGATGTGAATGGGCATTGGGAAGTGTGCAGATGTGAATGTACATTGGGAAGTGTGCAGGTGTGAATGGACATTGGGAATTGTGGAGAGGTGAACAGGCATTGGGAAGTGTGCAGCTGTGAATGTACATTGGGAAGTGTGCCCATGTGAACAGGCATTGGGAAGTGTGCAGGTGCGAATGGGCATTGGTAAGTGTGCAGGCGTGAACGGGCATTCATAAGTGTGCAGATGTGAACATACATTGGGAAGTGTGCAGGTGCGAAGAAGCATTAGGAAGTGTGCAGTTGTGAAATGGCATTGGGAAGCGTGCAGATGTGTACAGGCTTAAAGAAGTGTGTAGGTGTGAATGTACATTGGGAAGTGTGCAGGTGTGAACAGGCATTGGGAAGTGTGCAGGTGTAAATTGGCATTAGGAATTGTGCAGGTGTAAACGGACATGGGGAGGTGTGCAGGTATGAATGGCATTGGGTTTTGTGTAGGTGTGAACAGTCATTGGGAATTGTGCAGGTGTGAAAGGCATTGGGAAGTGTGCAGATGTGAACAAGCATTAGGAGGTGTGCAGGTATGAATGTACATTGAGAAGTGTGCAGGTGCGAACAGGCATTGGGAAGTGTGAAGGTGTGAACAGGCATTTGGAAGTGTGCAGGTGTGAATCAACATGGGGAGTTGTGCAGCTGTGAATGGGCAGTGGGTTTTGTTCAGGTGTGGACAGGCATTTGGAAGTGTGCAGGTGTGAATGGGCATTGAGAAGTGTGCAAAAGTGAACAGGCATTAGGAGGTGTGCACCTGTGAAATGGCGTTGGGGAGTATGCAGGTGTGAACCGATATGGGGAGGTGTGCAGGTGTGAATGGGCATGGGGTATGGTGTATGTGTGAAGAGGCATTGGGAATTGTGCAGGTGATAACGGGCATTGGGAAGCGTGCCGATGTGAACAGGCATTAGGAAGTGTGCAGGTGTTAATGTAAATTTTGAAGTGTGCAGGTGCGCACAGGTATTGGGAAGTGTGCAGGTGTGAACATGCATTGGGAAGTGTGCAGATTTGAACAGTCATTGGGAAGCGTGCAGGTGTGAAAGGGCTTTGGGGTGTGTGCACATGTGAATGTACATTGGGACGTGTGCAGTTGTGAACAGGCTTTGGGAAGTGTGCACCTGTGAACAGGCATTTGGAAGTGTGCAGGTGTGAACGGACATGGGGAGGTGGCAAGGTGTGAATGGGCATGGGATTTTGTGCAGGGGTGAACAGGCATTGGGAAGTGTGCAGTTGTGAGTTGACATTGGGAAGTGCGCAGGCGTGAAAGGGCATTGGGAATTGTGCAGATGTGAACAGGCTTTGGGAATTGTGCAGGTGTGAATGTACATTGGGAAGCGTGCAGGTGCGAACAGGCATTAGGAAGTGTGCAGGTGTGAACAGGCATTGGGAAGTGTGAGGTGTGAATGTACATTGGGAAGTGTGCAGATGTGAACAGGCAATGGGAAGTTTGCAGGTGTGAACGGACATTGGGATATTTGCCGGTGTGAAAGGGCATGGGGTTTTGAGCAGGTTTGAACTGGCATTACGAAGTGTGCAGGCCTGAATGGGCTTTGGGAAGTGTGCAAGTGCGAACAAGCATTAGGAAGTGAGCAGTTGTGAAATGGCATTGGGATGCGTGCAGATGTGTACAGGCTTTGAGAAGTGTGCAGGTGTGAATGTACATTGGGAAGTGTGCAGGTGCGAACAGGCATTGGGAATTGTGGAGAGGTGAACAGGCATTGGGAAGTGTGCAGATGTGAACAGGCATTGGGAAGTGTGCAGGTGTGAATGTACATTCGGAAGTGTGAGGTGTGATCAGGCATTGGGAAGTGTGCAGTTGTGAACAGATATGGAGAGGTGTGCAGGTGTGAATGGGCATGGGGTTTTGTGCAGGTGTGAACAGGCATTGGGAAGTATGCAGATGTGAATGTACATTGGGACATGTGCAGTTGTGAACAGGCTTTGGGAAGTGTGCAGGGGTGACCAGGCATTGGGAAGTGTACTAATGTGAACAGGCATTGGGAAGTGTGCAGGTGTGAACAGGCATTGGGAAGTGTGCAGATGTGAACAGGCCTTAGTAAATGTGCAGTTGTAAATGCGCATTGGGAAGTGTGCAGATGTGAACAGGCATTGGGAAGTGTGCAGGTGTGAATGTGCATTCGGAAGTGTGCAGGTGCGAATGGGCTTTGGGAAGTGTGCAAGTGCGAACAAGCATTAGGAAGTGAGCAGTTGTGAAATGGCATTGGGATGCGTGCAGATGTGTACAGGCTTTGAGAAGTGTGCAGGTGTGAATGTACATTGGGAAGTGTGCAGGTGCGAACAGGCATTGGGAATTGTGGAGAGGTGAACAGGCATTGGGAAGTGTGCAGATGTGAACAGGCATTGGGAAGTGTGCAGGTGTGAATGTACATTCGGAAGTGTGAGGTGTGATCAGGCATTGGGAAGTGTGCAGTTGTGAACAGATATGGAGAGGTGTGCAGGTGTGAATGGGCATGGGGTTTTGTGCAGGTGTGAACAGGCATTGGGAAGTATGCAGATGTGAATGTACATTGGGACATGTGCAGTTGTGAACAGGCTTTGGGAAGTGTGCAGGGGTGACCAGGCATTGGGAAGTGTACTAATGTGAACAGGCATTGGGAAGTGTGCAGGTGTGAACAGGCATTGGGAAGTGTGCAGATGTGAACAGGCCTTAGTAAATGTGCAGTTGTAAATGCGCATTGGGAAGTGTGCAGATGTGAACAGGCATTGGGAAGTGTGCAGGTGTGAATGTGCATTCGGAAGTGTGAGGTGTGATCAGGCATTGGGAAGTGTGCAGTTGTGAACAGATATGGAGAGGTGTGCAGGTGTGAATGGGCATGGGGTTTTGTGCAGGTGTGAACAGGCATTGGGAAGTATGCAGATGTGAATGTGCATTGGGACATGTGCAGTTGTGAACAGGCTTTGGGAAGTGTGCAGGGGTGACCAGGCATTGGGAAGTGTACTAATGTGAACAGGCATTGGGAAGTGTGCAGGTGTGAATATACATTGGGAAGTGTGCAGGTGTCAACAGTCATTGGGAAATGTGCAGGTGTGAACGGACATGGGAGGTGTGCAGGTGTGAATGGGCATGGGATATGGTGTAGGTGTGAAGAGGCATTGGGAATTGTGCAGGTGATAACGAGGATTGGGAAATGTGCCGATGTGAACAGGCATTAGGAAATTTGCAGGTGTGAACATGCATTGGGAAGTGTGCATGTGTGAATTTACATTGGGACGTGTACAGGCGTGAAAGGACGTTGGGATGTGTGCAGATATGAATATACATTGGAACGTTTGAAGTTGTGAACAGGCTTTGGGAAGTGTGCAGCTGTGAACAGGCATTTGGAAGTGTGCAGGTGTGAACGGGCATGGGGCTTGGCAAGTGGTGAATGGGCATGGGATTTTGTGTAGGGGTGAACAGGCATCGGGAAGTGTGCAGGTGTGAGTGGGCATTGGGAAGTGTGCAGGCGTGAAAGGGCATTGGGAATTGTGCAGATGTGAACAGGCATTAAGAAGTTTGCAGGTTTGAATAGGCATTGGGAATGTGCAAATGTAAACAGACATTGAGACGTGTGAAGTTGTGAACGGGCATTGGGAAGAGTGCAGATGTGAACAGGCTTTGGGAAGTGTGCAGTTGTGAATGTACATTGGGAAGCGTGCAGATGCGAACAGGCATTAGGAAGTGTGCAGGTGTGAAATTGTATTGGGAAGTGTGCTGATGTGAACAGGCATTGGGAAGTGTGCAGGTGTGAATGTACATTGGGAAGTGTGCAGGTGTGAACAGGCAATGGGAAGTTTGCAGGTGTGAACGGACATTGGGATGTGTGCAGGTGTGAAAGGGCATGGGGTTTTGTGCAGGTTTGAGCAGGCATTGGGAAGTGTGCAGGCGTGAACAGGCATTAGGAAGTGTGCAGATGTGAATGTACATTGGGATGTGTGCAGGTGTGAACAAGCATTAGGAAGTGTGCAGTTGTGAAATGGCATTGGGAAGCATGCAGATGTGTACAGGATTTGAGAAGTGTGAAGGTGTGAATGTACATTGGGAAGTGTGCAGTTGTGAACAGGCATTGGGAACTGTGCAGGTGTGAACTGGCATTAGGAATTGTGCAGGTGCGAATGGACATGGGGAGGAGTGCAGGTGTGAATGGGCATTGGGTTTTGTGTAGGTGTGAACAGGCATTGGGAAGTGTGCAGGTGTGAAAGGGTATTGGGAATTGTGCAGGTGTTATTGGCATTGGGAAGTGTGCAGATGTGAACAAGCATTAGGAGGTGTGCAGGTATGAATGTACATTGGGAAGTGTGCAGGTGTGAATAGATATTGGGAAGTGAGCCCATGTGAACAGGCATTGGGAAGTGTGCAGGTGTGAACAGCCAATGGGTAGTGTGCAGGTGTGAACCAACATGGGATGGTGTGCAGCTGTGAATGGGCAGGGGGTTTTGTTCAGGTGTGAATAGGCTTTGGGAAGTGTACAGGTGTGAATGGGCATTGGGAAGTGGACAAGTTTGAACGGGTATTGGGAAGTGTGCAGATGTGAACAGGCATTAAGAAGTGTGCAGGTGTGAATGGGCATTGGAATGTGTGCAGATGTGACTGTACATTGGGAAGTGTGCAGGTGTGAATGGACTTTGGGAATTGTGGAGAGGTGAACAGGCATTGGGAAGTGTGCAGCTGTGAATGTACATTGGGAAGTTTACCCATGTGAACAGGCATTGGGAAGTGTGCAGGTGTGAACAGGCATTTGGAAGTGTGCAGGTGTGAATCAACATGGGGTAGTGTGCAGCTTGAATGGCCAGTGTGTTTTGTTCAGGTGTGGACAGGCATTAGGAAGTGCGCAGCTGTGAATGGGCATTGAGAAGTGTGCAAATGTGAACAGGCTTTGAGAAATGTGCGGTGGTGAATGGGCATTGGGAAGTGTGCAGGTGTGAACCGATATGGGGAGGTGTGCAGTTGTGAATGGACAGGGGGTTTTGTGCCGGTGTGAACAGGCATTGGGAATGTGCAAATGTAAACAGACATTGAGACATGTGCAGTTGTGAACGGGCATTGGGAAGAGTGCAGATGTGAACAGGCTTTGGGAAGTGTGCAGTTGTGAATGTACATTGGGAAGCGTGCAGATTCGAACAGGCATTAGGAAGTGTGCAGGTGTGAAATTGTATTGGGAAGTGTGCTGATGTGAACAGGCATTAGGAAGTGTGCAGGTGTGAAATTGTATTGGGAAGTGTGCTGATGTGAACAGACATTGGGAAGTGTGCAGGTGTGAATATAAATTGGGAAGTGTGCAGGTGCCAACAGTCATTGGGAAATGTGCAGGTGTGAACGGACATTCGGAGTTGTGCAGGTGTGAATGGGCATGGGGTATGGTGTAGGTATGAACAGGCCCTGGGAATTGTGCAGATGATAATGGGCATTGGGAAGTGTGCCGATGTGAACAGGCATTAGGAAGTGTGCAGGTGTTAATGTGAATTTTGAAGTGTTCAGGTGCGAGCAGGTATTGGGAAGTGTGCAGGTGTGAACAGGCTTTGGAAAGTGTGCATTTGTGAACAGGCATTGGGAAGTGTACTGATGTGAACAGGCATTGGGTAGTGTGCAGGTGTGAATTTAAATTGGGAAGTGTGCAGGTGCCAACAGTCATTGGTAAATGTGCAGGTGTGAACGGACCTGGCAAGTGAGCAGGTGTGAATGGGCATGGGGTATGGTGTAGGTGTGAAGAGGCATTGGGAATTGTGCAGGTGATAACGGCCATTGGGAAGTGTGCCGATGTGAACAGCCTTTAGGAAGTTTGCAGGTGTGAACATGCATTGGGAAGTGTGCAGATTTGAACAGGCATTGGGAAGTGTGCAGGTGTGAATTCACATTGGGACGTGTGCAGGTGTGAAAGGACATTGGGATGTGTGCAGATGTGAATGTACATTGGGAAGTATGCAGATGTGAATGTACATTGGGATGTGTGCAGGTTTGAACAGGCATTGGGAAATGTGCCGATGTGAACAGGCATTAGGAAGTGTGCAGATGTGAATGTAAATTGGGAAGTGTGCGGGTGCGAACAGGTATTGGGAAGTGTGCAGGTGTGAACATGCATTGGGAAGCGTGCAGGTTTGAACAGGCATTGGGAAGTGTGCAGGTGTGAATTTACATTGGGACGTGTGCAGGTGTGAAAGGACATTGGGATGTGTGCAGATGTGAATGTACATTGGGACGTGTGCAGTTGTGAACAGGCTTTGGGATGTGTGCAGATGTGAATGTACATTGGGACGTGTGCAGTTGTGAACAGGCTTTGGGAAGTATGCAGGTGTGAACAGGCATTGGGATGTGTGCAGGCCTGAATGGGCATTGGGAAATGTGCAGAAGTGTGCAAACATGAACAGGCTTTGGGAAATGTGCAGTGGTGAACCGGCATTGGGAAGTGTGCAGATGTGAACCGATATGGGGAGGTGTGCAGTTGTGAATGGACAGGGGGTGTTGTGCCGGTGTGAACAGGCATTGGAAAGTGTGCAGGTGTGAATGGGCATTGGGAAGTGGGAAAGTGTGAATGGGCATTGGGAAGTGTGCAGATGTGAACAGGCATTTTGAAATGTGCAGTTGTGAATGCGCATTGGGAAGTATGCAGATGTGAACAGGCATTAGGAGGTGTGCAGGTATGAATGTACATTGGGAAGTGTGCAGGTGCGAACAGGCATTTGGAAGTGTGCTGATGTGAATGTACATTGGGAAATGTGCAGGTGTGAATGGATATTGGGAATTGTGGAGAGGTGAACAGGCATTGGGAAGTGTGCAGCTGTGAATGTACGTTGGGAAGTGAGCCCAAGTGAACAGGCATTGGGAAGTGTGCAGGTGTGAACCAACATGGGATGGTGTGCAGCTGTGAATGGGCAGGGGGTTTTGTTCAGGTGTGGACAGGCATTGGGAAGTGTGCAGGTGTGAATGGGCATTGAGAAGTGTGCACACGTGAACAGGCTTTGGGAAATGTGCAGTGGTGAACCGGCATTGGGAAGTGTGCAGGTGTGAACCGATATGGAGAGCTGTGCAGTTGTGAATGGGCAGGGGGTTTTGTGCCGGTGTGAGCAGGCATTGGGAAGTGTGCATGTGTGAATGGGCATTGAGAAGTGGGCAAGCGTGAATGGGCATTGGGAAGTGTGCAGATGTGAACAGGCATTTTGAAGTATGCATGTGTGAATGGTCATTGGGAAGTGTGCAGGCGTGAACGGGCATTGGTAAGTGTGCAGATGTGAACAGGCATTAGGAAGTGTGCAGGTGTGAATGTACATTGGGAAGTGTGTAAGTGTGAACAGGCATTGGGAAGTGTGCTGGTGTGAAATGGCATTGGGAAATATGCAGATGTGTACAGTCTTTGGGAAGTGTGCAGGTGTGAATGTACATTGGGAAGTATGCAGGTGTGATCAGGCATTAGGAAGTGTGCAGTTGTGAACAGACATGCGGAGGTCTGCAGGTGTGAATGGGCATTGGGTTTTGTGTAGGTGTGAATAGGCATTGGGAATTGTGCAGGTGTGAAAGGGTATTGGGAATTGTGCAGGTGTTAAAGGCATTGGGAAGTGTGCAGATGTAAACAGGCATTAGGAGGTGTGCAGATGTGAATGTACATTGGGAAGTGTGCAGGTGCAAACAGGCATTGGGACGTGTGCAGCTGTGAATGTACATTGGGAGGTGTGCAGGTGTGAATGGAAATTGGGAATTGTGGAGAGGTGAACAGGCATTGAGAAGTGTGCAGATGTGAATGTACATTGGGAAATGTGCCCATGTGACCAGGCATTGGGAAGTGTGCAGGTGTGAACAGGCATGGGGAAGTGTTGCAGGTGTGAACCAACATGGGGTGGTGTGCAGCTGTGAATGGGCAGGGGTTTTGTTCAGGTGTGGACAGGCATTGGGAAGTGTGCAGGTGTGAATGGGCATTGAGAACTGTGCAAACGTGAACAGGCTTTGGGAAATGTGCAGTGGTGATCTGGCATTGGGAAGTGTGCAGGCGTGAACTGATATGGGGAGGTGTGCAGTTGTGAGTGGACAGGGGGTTTTGTGCCTGTGTGAGCAGGCATTGGGAAATGTGCATGTGTGAATGGGCATTGAGAAGTGTGCAAGCTTGAACGGGCATTGGGAAGTGTGCAGATGTGAACAGGCATTAGGAAATGTGCAGTTGTAAATGCGCATTGGGAAGTGTGCAGATGTGAACAGGCATTGGGAAGTGTGCAGGTGTGAATGTACATTCGGAAGTGTGAGGTGTAATCAGGCATTGGGAAGTGTGCAGTTGTGAGCAGTCATGGAGAGTTGTGCAGGTGTGAATGGGCATGGGGTTTTGTGCAGGTGTGAACAGGCATTGGGAAGTATGTAGATGTGAATGTACATTGGGACGTGTGCA
This sequence comes from Carcharodon carcharias, assembly GCF_017639515.1. Taxonomy (NCBI): domain Eukaryota; kingdom Metazoa; phylum Chordata; class Chondrichthyes; order Lamniformes; family Lamnidae; genus Carcharodon; species Carcharodon carcharias. Next base: position 73,665,093 of record NC_054469.1, on the reverse strand, counting down.
GTTGTGAACAGGCTTTGGGAAGTGCGCAGTTGTGAACAGGCATTGGGAAGTGTACTGATGTGAACAGGCATTGGGAAGTGTGCAAGTGTGAATATAAATTGGGAAGTGTGCAGTTGCCAACAGTCATTGGGAAATGTGCAGGTGTGAACGGACATGGGAGGTGTGCAGATGTGAATGGGCATGGGGTATGGTGTAGCTGTGAAGAGGCATTGGGAATTGTGCAGGTGATAACGGCCATTGGGAATTGTGCCGATGTGAACAGGCATTAGGAAGTTTGCAGGTGTGAACATGCATTGGGAAATGTGCAGATTTGAACAGGCATTGGGAAGTCTGCATGTGTGAATGTACATTGGGAAGTGTGCAGTTGTGAACAGGCTTTGGGAAGTATGCAGGGGTGAACAGACATTAGGAAATGTGCAGTTGTGAATTCGCATTGGGAAGTGTGCAGATGTGAACAGGCATTAGGAAATGTGCAGTTGTGAATTCGCATTGGGAAGTGTGCAGATGTGAACAGGCATTGGGCAGTGTGCAGTTGTGAACAGACATAGAGAGATTTGCAGAGGTGAATGGGCATGGAGTTTTGTGCAGGTGTGAACAGGCATTGGGAAGTGTGAAGGTGTGAGTGGCCATTGGGCAGTGTGCCGGCGTGAATTGGCCTTGGGGAGTGTGCAGATGTGAACAGGCATTAAGAAGTGTGCATGTGTGAATGGGCATTGGGCAGTGTGGAGATGTGAACAGACATTGGGGAGTGTGCAGGTGTGAATGGACATTGGGAAATGTGCTGGCATGAAAGGGACTTGGGAAGAGTGCAGATGTGAACATGCATCGGAGAGTATGCAGATGTGAATGTACATTGTGAAGTGTGCAGATGTGAACAGGCATTAGGAAGTGTGCTGGTGTGAAATGGCGTTGGGAAGTGTGCAGGTGTGAATATACATTGGGAAGTGTGCAGGTGTCAACAGGCATTGGGAAGTGTGCAGGTGTGAATGGACATGGGGAGGTGGCAAGCTGTGAATGAGCATGGGATTTTGTGCAGGGGTGAACAGGCATCGGGAAGTGTGCAGGTGTGAGTGGGCATTGGGAAGTGCGCAGGCGTGAAAGGGCATTTGGAATTATGCAGATGTGAACAGGCATTAAGAAGTTTGCAGGTGTGAATAGGCATCGGGAATGTGCAAATGTAAACAGACATTGAGATGTTTCCTGGTGTGAACGGGCATTGGGAAGAGTGCAGATGTGAACAGGCTATGGGTAGTGTGCAGGTGTGAATGTACATTGGGAAGCGTGCAGATGCAAACAGGCATTAGGAAGTGTGCAGGTGTGAAATGCTATTGGGAAGTGTGCTGATGTGAACAGGCATTGGGAAGTGTGCAGGTGTGAATGTAGATTGGGAAGTGTGCAGTTGTGAACAGGCAATGGGAAGTTTACAGGTGTGAACGGACATAGAGAGGTGTGCAGGTGTGAATGGGCATGGAGTTTTGTGCAGCTGTGAACAGGCATTGGGAAGTGTGCAGGCCTGAACGGGCATTGGGAAGTGTGCCGGCGTGAATGGGCATTGGGAAGTGTGCAGATGTGAACAGGCATGAAGAAGTGTGCAGGTGTGAATGGGCATTGGGCAGTGTGCAGATGTGAACAGGCATTAGGAAGTGTGGAGGTGTGAATGGGCATTGGGAAGTGTGCTGGCATGAAAAGGCATTGGGAAGAGTGCAGATGTGAACGGGCATCGGAGAGTATGCAGATGTGAATGTACATTGTGAAGTGTGCAGGTGTGAAGAAGCATTAGGAAGTGTGCAGGTGTGAAATGGCGTTGGGAAGTGTGCAGGTGTGAATATACATTGGGAAGTGTGCAGGTGTCAACAGGCATTGGGAAGTGTGCAGGTGTCAACAGGCATTGGGAAGTGTGCAGGTGTGAAAGGATATTGGGAGGTGTGCAGGTGTGAATGGGCATGGGGTATGGTGTAGGTGTGAACAGGCATTGGGAATTGTGCAGTTGATAACGGGCATTGGGAAGTGTGCCGATGTGAACAGGCATTAGTAAGTGTGCAGGTTTGAATGTACATTGAGAAGTGTGCAGATGCGAACAGGTATTGGGAAGTGTGCTGATGTGAACAGGCATTAGGAAGTGTGCAGGTGTGAATGTACATTGGGAAGTGTGCAGATGTGAATGTACATTGGGAAGTGTGCAGTTGTGAACAGGCTTTGGGAAGTGTGCAGGTGTGAACAGGCATTTGGAAGTGTGCAGGTGTGAACGGACATGGGGAGGTGTGCAGGTGTGAATGGGCATGGGATTTTGTTCAGGGGTGAACAGGCATCGGGAAGTATGCAGATGTGAACAGGCATTGGGAAGTGTGCAGGTTTGAATGTACATTGGGAAGCGTGCAGATGCGAACAGGTATTGTGAAGTGTGCTGATGTGAACAGGCATTAGGAAGTGTGCAGGTGTGAATGTACATTGGGAAGTGTGCAGATGTGAGCAGGCATTGGGAAGTGTGCAGGTGTGAATGTTCATTGGGAAGTGTGGAGGTGTGAACGGGCATTGGGAAGTGTGCAGGTGTGAACAGGCATTGCGAATTTTGCATGTGTGAATGTACATTGGGAAGTGTGCAGGTGCGAACACGCATTAGGAAGTGTGCAGGTGTGAACCGACATGGGAGGCATGCAGCTGTGAATGAGCAGGGGGCTTTTGTGCAGGTGTGAACAGGCGTTGGGAAGTGTGCAGGTGTGAATGGGCATTGAGAAGCGTGCAGACGAGAACAGGCGTTAGGAAATGCTCAGGTGTGAATGGGCATTAGGAAGTGTGCAGATGTGAACAGGAATCGGGAAATGTGCAGTGCTGAACAGGTATTAGGAAGTGTACAGGTGTGAACGGACATTGGGACGTGTGCAGGTGTGAATGGACAGGGGGTTTGTGCAGGTGTGAACAGGCATTAGGAAGTGTGCAGGTGTGAACAGGCATTGAGAAGTGTGCAGGTGTGAACAAACATGGGGTGGTGTGCAGCTGTGAATGGGCAGGAGGTTTTGTTCAGGTGTGGACAGGCATTGGGAAGTGTGCAGGTGTGAACAGGCATTGAGAAGTGTGCAGTTGTGAACCAACATGGGGTGGTGTGCAGCTGTGAATGGGCAGGAGGTTTTGTTCAGGTGTGGACAGGCATTGGGAAGTGTGCAGGTGTGAACAGGCATTGAGAAGTGTGCAGGTGAGAACCGACATGTTGTGGTGTGCAGGTTTGAATGGACAGGGTGTTTTGTGCAGGTGTGAATAGGCAATGGGAAGTGTGCAGGTGTGAACCAACATGGGGTGGTGTGCAGCTGTGAATGGGCAGGGGGATTTGTTCAACAGTGGACAGACATTGGGAAGTGTGCAGGTGTGAATGCACATTGAGAAGTGTGCAAACGTGAACAGGCTTTGGGAAATGTGCAGTGGTGAACAGGCATTGGGAAGTGTGTTGGTGTGAACCGACATTGTGTGGTGTGCAGGTGGGAATGGACAGCGGGTTTTGTGCAGGTGTGAATGGGCATTGGGAAGTGTGCAAGCATGAACGGGCATTGAGAAGTGTGCAGATGTGACAAGGCATTAGGAAATGTACAGTTGTGAATGTGTATTGGGAAGTGTGCAGATGTGAACAGGCATTGGAAAGTGTGCAGGTGTGAACGTACATTGGGAAGTGTGCTGGTGTGATCAGGCATTGGGAAGTGTGCAGGTGTGAACAGACATGGAGAGGTGTGCAGGTGTGAATGGGCATGAGGCTTTGTGCAGGTGTGAACAGGCTTTGGGAAGTGTGCAGGTGTGAGTGGGCATTGGGAAGTGTGAAGGCTTGAACGGACATTGGGAAGTGTGCAGACGTGAACAGGCATTAAGAAGTGTGCAGGTGTGAATGGTCATTGGGAAGTGTGCAGTTGCGAACAGGCATTAGGAAGTGTGCAGGTGTGAAATGGCATTGGGAAGTGTGCAGGTGTGAATATACATTGGGAAATGTGAAGGTATCAACAGGCATTGGGAAGTGTGCAGGTGTGAATGGACATGGGGAGGTGTGCAGGTATGAATGGGTATTTGGTATGCTGCAGGTATGAACAGGCATTGGGAATTGTGCAGATGTGAAAGGGTATTGGGAATTGTGCAGGTGATAATGGGCATTGGGAAATGTGCCGATGTGAACAGGCATTAGGAAGTGTGCAGGTGTGAATGTACATTAGGAAGGGTGCAGATATGAATGTACATTGGGAAGTGTGCAGTTGTGATCAGGTTTAGGGAAGTGTGCAGGTGTGAACAGGCATTTGGAAGTGTGCAGGTGTGAACGGACATGGGGAGGTGTGCAGGTGTGAATGGGCATGGGATTTTGTGCAGGGGTGAACAGGCATCGGGAAGTGTGCAAGTGTGAGTGGGCATTGGGACGTGTGTGGTTGTGAACAGGCATTGGGACGTGTGCATGTGTGAACGGGCATTGGAAAGTGTGCAGATGTGAACAGGCATTAGGAAGTGTGCAGGTGTGAAAGAGCATTTGGAAGTGTGCAGATGTGAACAAGGCAATGGGTAGTGTGCAGGTGTGAACGTACATTGGGAACTGCACACGTGTGAACAGGCATTGGGAAGTGTGCAGTTGAAAACCGGCATTGGTAAGTGTGTACGTGTGACCGGACATGGGGACGTCTGCAGGTGTGAATATGCAGGGGGTTTTGTGCAGGTGTGAACAGGCATTGGGAAGTGTGCAGCTGTGAACAGGCATTGGGTAGTGTGCAGGTGTGAACCGACATGGGGATGTGTGCAGCTGTGAACGTGCAGGGAGTTTTGTGCAGGTGTGAACAGGCATTGGGATGTGTGCAAGTGTGAATGGGCATTGAGAAGTGTGTAAACGTGAACAGGCATTGGGAAGTGTGCAGATGTGAATAGGCATTAGGACGTGCACATGTGAGAATTGGCAATGGGAAGTGTGCAGATGTGAACAGGCTTTGGGAAGTGAGAAGGTGTGAATTGGCATTAGGAAGTGTGCAGGTGTGAATGGGCATTGGGAAGGGTGCAGATGTGAACAGGCATTAGGAAGTGTGCAGGTGTGAAAGGGCATTGGGACATGTACAGATGTGATCAGGCAATGGGAAGTGTGCAGGTGAGAATGTACATTGGGAAGTTTGTAGGTGTGAATGGGCATTGGGAAGTGTACTGATGTGAACAGGCAAGGGGAAGTGTGCTGATGTGAACAGGCATTAGGAAGTGTGCAGTTGTGAACGCACATTGGGAAGTGTGCAGATGTGAGCAGGCATTGGGAAGTGTGCAGGTGTGAACAGGCATTGCGAATTTTGCATGTGCGAATGTACATTGGGAAGTGTGCAGGTGCGAACACGCATTAGGAAGTGTGCACGTGTGAACCGACATGGGAGGCATGCAGCTGTGAATGAGCAGGGGGCTTTTGTGCAGGTGTGAACAGGCATTGGGAAGTGTGCAGGTGTGAATGGGCATTGAGAAGCGTGCAGACGAGAACAGGCATTAGGAAATGCTCAGGTGTGAATGGGCATTAGGAAGTGTGCAGATGTGAACAGGAATCGGGAAATGTTCAGTGCTGAACAGGTATTAGGAAGTGTACAGGTGTGAACGGACATTGGGACGTGTGCAGATGTGAATGGACAGGGGGTTTGTGCAGGTGTGAACAGGCATTAGGAAGTGTGCAGGTGTGAACAAACATGGGGTGATGTGCAGCTGTGAATGGGCAAGGGGTTTTGTTCAGCTGTGGACAGGCATTGGGAAGTGTGCAGGTGTGAACAGGCATTGAGATGTGTGCAGGTGTGAACCAACATGGGGTGGTGTGCAGCTGTGAATGGGCAGGAGGTTTTGTTCAGGTGTGGACAGGCATTGGGAAGTGTGCAGGTGTGAACAGGCATTGAGAAGTGTGCAGGTGAGAACCGACATGTTGTGGTGTGCAGGTTTAAATGGACAGGGTGTTTTGTGCAGGTGTGAATAGGCATTGGGAAGTGTGCAGGTGTGAACCAACATGGGGTGGTGTGCAGCTGTGAATGGGCAGGGGGATTTGTTCAACAGTGGACAGACATTGGGAAGTGTGCAGGTGTGAATGCACATTGTGAAGTGTGCAAACGTGAACAGGCTTTGGGAAATGTGCAGTGGTGAACAGGCATTGGGAAGTGTGTTGGTGTGAACCGACATTGGGTGGTGTGCAGGTGTGAATGGCCATGGGGTTTTGTGCAGGTGTGAATGGGCATTGGGAAGTGTGCAAGCGTGAACGGGCATTGGGAAGTGTGCAGATGTGACAAGGCATTAGGAAATGTACAGTTGTGAATGCGTATTGGGAAGTGTGCAGATGTGAACAGGCATTGGAAAGTGTGCAGGTGTGAACGTACATTGGGAAGTGTGCTGGTGTGATCAGGCATTGGGAAGTGTGCAGGTGTGAACAGACATGGAGAGGTGTGCAGGTGTGAATGGGCATGAGGTTTTGTGCAGGTGTGAACAGGCTTTGGGAAGTGTGCAGGTGTGAGTGGGCATTGGGAAGTGTGAAGGCTTGAACGGACATTGGGAAATGTGCAGATGTGAACAGGCATTAAGAAGTGTGCAGGTGTGAATGGTCATTGGGAAGTGTGCAGTTGCGAACAGGCATTAGGAAGTGTGCAGGTGTGAAATGGCATTGGGAAGTGTGCAGGTGTGAATATACATTGGGAAATGTGAAGGTATCAACAGGCATTGGGAAGTGTGCAGGTGTGAATGGACATGGGGAGGTGTGCAGGTATGAATGGGTATTTGGTATGCTGCAGGTATGAACAGGCATTGGGAATTGTGCAGATGTGAAAGGGTATTGGGAATTGTGCAGGTGATAATGGGCATTGGGAAATGTGCCGATGTGAACAGGCATTAGGAAGTGTGCAGGTGTGAATGTACATTAGGAAGGGTGCAGATATGAATGTACATTGGGAAGTGTGCAGTTGTGATCAGGTTTAGGGAAGTGTGCAGGTGTGAGCAGGCATTGGGAAGTGTGCATGTGTGAATGGGCATTGAGAAGTGGGCAAGCGTGAATGGGCATTGGGAAGTGTGCAGATGTGAACAGGCATTTTGAAGTATGCATGTGTGAATGGTCATTGGGAAGTGTGCAGGCGTGAACGGGCATTGGTAAGTGTGCAGATGTGAACAGGCATTAGGAAGTGTGCAGGTGTGAATGTACATTGGGAAGTGTGTAAGTGTGAACAGGCATTGGGAAGTGTGCTGGTGTGAAATGGCATTGGGAAATATGCAGATGTGTACAGTCTTTGGGAAGTGTGCAGGTGTGAATGTACATTGGGAAGTATGCAGGTGTGATCAGGCATTAGGAAGTGTGCAGTTGTGAACAGACATGCGGAGGTCTGCAGGTGTGAATGGGCATTGGGTTTTGTGTAGGTGTGAATAGGCATTGGGAATTGTGCAGGTGTGAAAGGGTATTGGGAATTGTGCAGGTGTTAAAGGCATTGGGAAGTGTGCAGATGTAAACAGGCATTAGGAGGTGTGCAGATGTGAATGTACATTGGGAAGTGTGCAGGTGCAAACAGGCATTGGGACGTGTGCAGCTGTGAATGTACATTGGGAGGTGTGCAGGTGTGAATGGAAATTGGGAATTGTGGAGAGGTGAACAGGCATTGAGAAGTGTGCAGATGTGAATGTACATTGGGAAATGTGCCCATGTGACCAGGCATTGGGAAGTGTGCAGGTGTGAACAGGCATGGGGAAGTGTTGCAGGTGTGAACCAACATGGGGTGGTGTGCAGCTGTGAATGGGCAGGGGTTTTGTTCAGGTGTGGACAGGCATTGGGAAGTGTGCAGGTGTGAATGGGCATTGAGAACTGTGCAAACGTGAACAGGCTTTGGGAAATGTGCAGTGGTGATCTGGCATTGGGAAGTGTGCAGGCGTGAACTGATATGGGGAGGTGTGCAGTTGTGAGTGGACAGGGGGTTTTGTGCCTGTGTGAGCAGGCATTGGGAAATGTGCATGTGTGAATGGGCATTGAGAAGTGTGCAAGCTTGAACGGGCATTGGGAAGTGTGCAGATGTGAACAGGCATTAGGAAATGTGCAGTTGTAAATGCGCATTGGGAAGTGTGCAGATGTGAACAGGCATTGGGAAGTGTGCAGGTGTGAATGTACATTCGGAAGTGTGAGGTGTAATCAGGCATTGGGAAGTGTGCAGTTGTGAGCAGTCATGGAGAGTTGTGCAGGTGTGAATGGGCATGGGGTTTTGTGCAGGTGTGAACAGGCATTGGGAAGTATGTAGATGTGAATGTACATTGGGACGTGTGCAGTTGTGAACAGGCTTTGGGAAGTGCGCAGTTGTGAACAGGCATTGGGAAGTGTACTGATGTGAACAGGCATTGGGAAGTGTGCAAGTGTGAATATAAATTGGGAAGTGTGCAGTTGCCAACAGTCATTGGGAAATGTGCAGGTGTGAACGGACATGGGAGGTGTGCAGATGTGAATGGGCATGGGGTATGGTGTAGCTGTGAAGAGGCATTGGGAATTGTGCAGGTGATAACGGCCATTGGGAATTGTGCCGATGTGAACAGGCATTAGGAAGTTTGCAGGTGTGAACATGCATTGGGAAATGTGCAGATTTGAACAGGCATTGGGAAGTCTGCATGTGTGAATGTACATTGGGAAGTGTGCAGTTGTGAACAGGCTTTGGGAAGTATGCAGGGGTGAACAGACATTAGGAAATGTGCAGTTGTGAATTCGCATTGGGAAGTGTGCAGATGTGAACAGGCATTAGGAAATGTGCAGTTGTGAATTCGCATTGGGAAGTGTGCAGATGTGAACAGGCATTGGGCAGTGTGCAGTTGTGAACAGACATAGAGAGATTTGCAGAGGTGAATGGGCATGGAGTTTTGTGCAGGTGTGAACAGGCATTGGGAAGTGTGAAGGTGTGAGTGGCCATTGGGCAGTGTGCCGGCGTGAATTGGCCTTGGGGAGTGTGCAGATGTGAACAGGCATTAAGAAGTGTGCATGTGTGAATGGGCATTGGGCAGTGTGGAGATGTGAACAGACATTGGGGAGTGTGCAGGTGTGAATGGACATTGGGAAATGTGCTGGCATGAAAGGGACTTGGGAAGAGTGCAGATGTGAACATGCATCGGAGAGTATGCAGATGTGAATGTACATTGTGAAGTGTGCAGATGTGAACAGGCATTAGGAAGTGTGCTGGTGTGAAATGGCGTTGGGAAGTGTGCAGGTGTGAATATACATTGGGAAGTGTGCAGGTGTCAACAGGCATTGGGAAGTGTGCAGGTGTGAATGGACATGGGGAGGTGGCAAGCTGTGAATGAGCATGGGATTTTGTGCAGGGGTGAACAGGCATCGGGAAGTGTGCAGGTGTGAGTGGGCATTGGGAAGTGCGCAGGCGTGAAAGGGCATTTGGAATTATGCAGATGTGAACAGGCATTAAGAAGTTTGCAGGTGTGAATAGGCATCGGGAATGTGCAAATGTAAACAGACATTGAGATGTTTCCTGGTGTGAACGGGCATTGGGAAGAGTGCAGATGTGAACAGGCTATGGGTAGTGTGCAGGTGTGAATGTACATTGGGAAGCGTGCAGATGCAAACAGGCATTAGGAAGTGTGCAGGTGTGAAATGCTATTGGGAAGTGTGCTGATGTGAACAGGCATTGGGAAGTGTGCAGGTGTGAATGTATATTGGGAAGTGTGCAGTTGTGAACAGGCAATGGGAAGTTTACAGGTGTGAACGGACATAGAGAGGTGTGCAGGTGTGAATGGGCATGGAGTTTTGTGCAGCTGTGAACAGGCATTGGGAAGTGTGCAGGCCTGAACGGGCATTGGGAAGTGTGCCGGCGTGAATGGGCATTGGGAAGTGTGCAGATGTGAACAGGCATGAAGAAGTGTGCAGGTGTGAATGGGCATTGGGCAGTGTGCAGATGTGAACAGGCATTAGGAAGTGTGGAGGTGTGAATGGGCATTGGGCAGTGTGCAGATGTGAACAGGCATTAGGAAGTGTGGAGGTGTGAATGGGCATTGGGAAGTGTGCTGGCATGAAAAGGCATTGGGAAGAGTGCAGATGTGAACGGGCATCGGAGAGTATGCAGATGTGAATGTACATTGTGAAGTGTGCAGGTGTGAAGAAGCATTAGGAAGTGTGCAGGTGTGAAATGGCGTTGGGAAGTGTGCAGGTGTGAATATACATTGGGAAGTGTGCAGGTGTCAACAGGCATTGGGAAGTGTGCAGGTGTCAACAGGCATTGGGAAGTGTGCAGGTGTGAAAGGATATTGGGAGGTGTGCAGGTGTGAATGGGCATGGGGTATGGTGTAGGTGTGAACAGGCATTGGGAATTGTGCAGTTGATAACGGGCATTGGGAAGTGTGCCGATGTGAACAGGCATTAGTAAGTGTGCAGGTTTGAATGTACATTGAGAAGTGTGCAGATGCGAACAGGTATTGGGAAGTGTGCTGATGTGAACAGGCATTAGGAAGTGTGCAGGTGTGAATGTACATTGGGAAGTGTGCAGATGTGAATGTACATTGGGAAGTGTGCAGTTGTGAACAGGCTTTGGGAAGTGTGCAGGTGTGAACAGGCATTTGGAAGTGTGCAGGTGTGAACGGACATGGGGAGGTGTGCAGGTGTGAATGGGCATGGGATTTTGTTCAGGGGTGAACAGGCATCGGGAAGTATGCAGATGTGAACAGGCATTGGGAAGTGTGCAGGTTTGAATGTACATTGGGAAGCGTGCAGATGCGAACAGGTATTGTGAAGTGTGCTGATGTGAACAGGCATTAGGAAGTGTGCAGGTGTGAATGTACATTGGGAAGTGTGCAGATGTGAGCAGGCATTGGGAAGTGTGCAGGTGTGAATGTTCATTGGGAAGTGTGGAGGTGTGAACGGGCATTGGGAAGTGTGCAGGTGTGAACAGGCATTGCGAATTTTGCATGTGTGAATGTACATTGGGAAGTGTGCAGGTGCGAACACGCATTAGGAAGTGTGCAGGTGTGAACCGACATGGGAGGCATGCAGCTGTGAATGAGCAGGGGGCTTTTGTGCAGGTGTGAACAGGCGTTGGGAAGTGTGCAGGTGTGAATGGGCATTGAGAAGCGTGCAGACGAGAACAGGCGTTAGGAAATGCTCAGGTGTGAATGGGCATTAGGAAGTGTGCAGATGTGAACAGGAATCGGGAAATGTGCAGTGCTGAACAGGTATTAGGAAGTGTACAGGTGTGAACGGACATTGGGACGTGTGCAGGTGTGAATGGACAGGGGGTTTGTGCAGGTGTGAACAGGCATTAGGAAGTGTGCAGGTGTGAACAGGCATTGAGAAGTGTGCAGGTGTGAACAAACATGGGGTGGTGTGCAGCTGTGAATGGGCAGGAGGTTTTGTTCAGGTGTGGACAGGCATTGGGAAGTGTGCAGGTGTGAACAGGCATTGAGAAGTGTGCAGTTGTGAACCAACATGGGGTGGTGTGCAGCTGTGAATGGGCAGGAGGTTTTGTTCAGGTGTGGACAGGCATTGGGAAGTGTGCAGGTGTGAACAGGCATTGAGAAGTGTGCAGGTGAGAACCGACATGTTGTGGTGTGCAGGTTTGAATGGACAGGGTGTTTTGTGCAGGTGTGAATAGGCAATGGGAAGTGTGCAGGTGTGAACCAACATGGGGTGGTGTGCAGCTGTGAATGGGCAGGGGGATTTGTTCAACAGTGGACAGACATTGGGAAGTGTGCAGGTGTGAATGCACATTGAGAAGTGTGCAAACGTGAACAGGCTTTGGGAAATGTGCAGTGGTGAACAGGCATTGGGAAGTGTGTTGGTGTGAACCGACATTGTGTGGTGTGCAGGTGGGAATGGACAGCGGGTTTTGTGCAGGTGTGAATGGGCATTGGGAAGTGTGCAAGCATGAACGGGCATTGAGAAGTGTGCAGATGTGACAAGGCATTAGGAAATGTACAGTTGTGAATGTGTATTGGGAAGTGTGCAGATGTGAACAGGCATTGGAAAGTGTGCAGGTGTGAACGTACATTGGGAAGTGTGCTGGTGTGATCAGGCATTGGGAAGTGTGCAGGTGTGAACAGACATGGAGAGGTGTGCAGGTGTGAATGGGCATGAGGCTTTGTGCAGGTGTGAACAGGCTTTGGGAAGTGTGCAGGTGTGAGTGGGCATTGGGAAGTGTGAAGGCTTGAACGGACATTGGGAAGTGTGCAGACGTGAACAGGCATTAAGAAGTGTGCAGGTGTGAATGGTCATTGGGAAGTGTGCAGTTGCGAACAGGCATTAGGAAGTGTGCAGGTGTGAAATGGCATTGGGAAGTGTGCAGGTGTGAATATACATTGGGAAATGTGAAGGTATCAACAGGCATTGGGAAGTGTGCAGGTGTGAATGGACATGGGGAGGTGTGCAGGTATGAATGGGTATTTGGTATGCTGCAGGTATGAACAGGCATTGGGAATTGTGCAGATGTGAAAGGGTATTGGGAATTGTGCAGGTGATAATGGGCATTGGGAAATGTGCCGATGTGAACAGGCATTAGGAAGTGTGCAGGTGTGAATGTACATTAGGAAGGGTGCAGATATGAATGTACATTGGGAAGTGTGCAGTTGTGATCAGGTTTAGGGAAGTGTGCAGGTGTGAACAGGCATTTGGAAGTGTGCAGGTGTGAACGGACATGGGGAGGTGTGCAGGTGTGAATGGGCATGGGATTTTGTGCAGGGGTGAACAGGCATCGGGAAGTGTGCAAGTGTGAGTGGGCATTGGGACGTGTGTGGTTGTGAACAGGCATTGGGACGTGTGCATGTGTGAACGGGCATTGGAAAGTGTGCAGATGTGAACAGGCATTAGGAAGTGTGCAGGTGTGAAAGAGCATTTGGAAGTGTGCAGATGTGAACAAGGCAATGGGTAGTGTGCAGGTGTGAACGTACATTGGGAACTGCACACGTGTGAACAGGCATTGGGAAGTGTGCAGTTGAAAACCGGCATTGGTAAGTGTGTACGTGTGACCGGACATGGGGACGTCTGCAGGTGTGAATGTGCAGGGGGTTTTGTGCAGGTGTGAACAGGCATTGGGAAGTGTGCAGCTGTGAACAGGCATTGGGTAGTGTGCAGGTGTGAACCGACATGGGGATGTGTGCAGCTGTGAACGTGCAGGGAGTTTTGTGCAGGTGTGAACAGGCATTGGGATGTGTGCAAGTGTGAATGGGCATTGAGAAGTGTGTAAACGTGAACAGGCATTGGGAAGTGTGCAGATGTGAATAGGCATTAGGACGTGCACATGTGAGAATTGGCAATGGGAAGTGTGCAGATGTGAACAGGCTTTGGGAAGTGAGAAGGTGTGAATTGGCATTAGGAAGTGTGCAGGTGTGAATGGGCATTGGGAAGGGTGCAGATGTGAACAGGCATTAGGAAGTGTGCAGGTGTGAAAGGGCATTGGGACATGTACAGATGTGATCAGGCAATGGGAAGTGTGCAGGTGAGAATGTACATTGGGAAGTTTGTAGGTGTGAATGGGCATTGGGAAGTGTACTGATGTGAACAGGCAAGGGGAAGTGTGCTGATGTGAACAGGCATTAGGAAGTGTGCAGTTGTGAACGCACATTGGGAAGTGTGCAGATGTGAGCAGGCATTGGGAAGTGTGCAGGTGTGAACAGGCATTGCGAATTTTGCATGTGCGAATGTACATTGGGAAGTGTGCAGGTGCGAACACGCATTAGGAAGTGTGCACGTGTGAACCGACATGGGAGGCATGCAGCTGTGAATGAGCAGGGGGCTTTTGTGCAGGTGTGAACAGGCATTGGGAAGTGTGCAGGTGTGAATGGGCATTGAGAAGCGTGCAGACGAGAACAGGCATTAGGAAATGCTCAGGTGTGAATGGGCATTAGGAAGTGTGCAGATGTGAACAGGAATCGGGAAATGTGCAGTGCTGAACAGGTATTAGGAAGTGTACAGGTGTGAACGGACATTGGGACGTGTGCAGATGTGAATGGACAGGGGGTTTGTGCAGGTGTGAACAGGCATTAGGAAGTGTGCAGGTGGGAACAAACATGGGGTGATGTGCAGCTGTGAATGGGCAAGGGGTTTTGTTCAGCTGTGGACAGGCATTGGGAAGTGTGCAGGTGTGAACAGGCATTGAGATGTGTGCAGGTGTGAACCAACATGGGGTGGTGTGCAGCTGTGAATGGGCAGGAGGTTTTGTTCAGGTGTGGACAGGCATTGGGAAGTGTGCAGGTGTGAACAGGCATTGAGAAGTGTGCAGGTGAGAACCGACATGTTGTGGTGTGCAGGTTTAAATGGACAGGGTGTTTTGTGCAGGTGTGAATAGGCATTGGGAAGTGTGCAGGTGTGAACCAACATGGGGTGGTGTGCAGCTGTGAATGGGCAGGGGGATTTGTTCAACAGTGGACAGACATTGGGAAGTGTGCAGGTGTGAATGCACATTGTGAAGTGTGCAAACGTGAACAGGCTTTGGGAAATGTGCAGTGGTGAACAGGCATTGGGAAGTGTGTTGGTGTGAACCGACATTGTGTGGTGTGCAGGTGGGAATGGACAGGGGGTTTTGTGCAGGTGTGAATGGGCATTGGGAAGTGTGCAAGCGTGAACGGGCATTGGGAAGTGTGCAGATGTGACAAGGCATTAGGAAATGTACAGTTGTGAATGCGTATTGGGAAGTGTGCAGATGTGAACAGGCATTGGAAAGTGTGCAGGTGTGAACGTACATTGGGAAGTGTGCTGGTGTGATCAGGCATTGGGAAGTGTGCAGGTGTGAACAGACATGGAGAGGTGTGCAGGTGTGAATGGGCATGAGGTTTTGTGCAGGTGTGAACAGGCTTTGGGAAGTGTGCAGGTGTGAGTGGGCATTGGGAAGTGTGAAGGCTTGAACGGACATTGGGAAATGTGCAGATGTGAACAGGCATTAAGAAGTGTGCAGGTGTGAATGGTCATTGGGAAGTGTGCAGTTGCGAACAGGCATTAGGAAGTGTGCAGGTGTGAAATGGCATTGGGAAGTGTGCAGGTGTGAATATACATTGGGAAATGTGAAGGTATCAACAGGCATTGGGAAGTGTGCAGGTGTGAATGGACATGGGGAGGTGTGCAGGTATGAATGGGTATTTGGTATGCTGCAGGTATGAACAGGCATTGGGAATTGTGCAGATGTGAAAGGGTATTGGGAATTGTGCAGGTGATAATGGGCATTGGGAAATGTGCCGATGTGAACAGGCATTAGGAAGTGTGCAGGTGTGAATGTACATTAGGAAGGGTGCAGATATGAATGTACATTGGGAAGTGTGCAGTTGTGATCAGGTTTAGGGAAGTGTGCAGGTGTGAGCAGGCATTGGGAAGTGTGCATGTGTGAATGGGCATTGAGAAGTGGGCAAGCGTGAATGGGCATTGGGAAGTGTGCAGATGTGAACAGGCATTTTGAAGTATGCATGTGTGAATGGTCATTGGGAAGTGTGCAGGCGTGAACGGGCATTGGTAAGTGTGCAGATGTGAACAGGCATTAGGAAGTGTGCAGGTGTGAATGTACATTGGGAAGTGTGTAAGTGTGAACAGGCATTGGGAAGTGTGCTGGTGTGAAATGGCATTGGGAAATATGCAGATGTGTACAGTCTTTGGGAAGTGTGCAGGTGTGAATGTACATTGGGAAGTATGCAGGTGTGATCAGGCATTAGGAAGTGTGCAGTTGTGAACAGACATGCGGAGGTCTGCAGGTGTGAATGGGCATTGGGTTTTGTGTAGGTGTGAATAGGCATTGGGAATTGTGCAGGTGTGAAAGGGTATTGGGAATTGTGCAGGTGTTAAAGGCATTGGGAAGTGTGCAGATGTAAACAGGCATTAGGAGGTGTGCAGATGTGAATGTACATTGGGAAGTGTGCAGGTGCAAACAGGCATTGGGACGTGTGCAGCTGTGAATGTACATTGGGAGGTGTGCAGGTGTGAATGGAAATTGGGAATTGTGGAGAGGTGAACAGGCATTGAGAAGTGTGCAGATGTGAATGTACATTGGGAAATGTGCCCATGTGACCAGGCATTGGGAAGTGTGCAGGTGTGAACAGGCATGGGGAAGTGTTGCAGGTGTGAACCAACATGGGGTGGTGTGCAGCTGTGAATGGGCAGGGGTTTTGTTCAGGTGTGGACAGGCATTGGGAAGTGTGCAGGTGTGAATGGGCATTGAGAACTGTGCAAACGTGAACAGGCTTTGGGAAATGTGCAGTGGTGATCTGGCATTGGGAAGTGTGCAGGCGTGAACTGATATGGGGAGGTGTGCAGTTGTGAGTGGACAGGGGGTTTTGTGCCTGTGTGAGCAGGCATTGGGAAATGTGCATGTGTGAATGGGCATTGAGAAGTGTGCAAGCTTGAACGGGCATTGGGAAGTGTGCAGATGTGAACAGGCATTAGGAAATGTGCAGTTGTAAATGCGCATTGGGAAGTGTGCAGATGTGAACAGGCATTGGGAAGTGTGCAGGTGTGAATGTACATTCGGAAGTGTGAGGTGTAATCAGGCATTGGGAAGTGTGCAGTTGTGAGCAGTCATGGAGAGTTGTGCAGGTGTGAATGGGCATGGGGTTTTGTGCAGGTGTGAACAGGCATTGGGAAGTATGTAGATGTGAATGTACATTGGGACGTGTGCAGTTGTGAACAGGCTTTGGGAAGTGCGCAGTTGTGAACAGGCATTGGGAAGTGTACTGATGTGAACAGGCATTGGGAAGTGTGCAAGTGTGAATATAAATTGGGAAGTGTGCAGTTGCCAACAGTCATTGGGAAATGTGCAGGTGTGAACGGACATGGGAGGTGTGCAGATGTGAATGGGCATGGGGTATGGTGTAGCTGTGAAGAGGCATTGGGAATTGTGCAGGTGATAACGGCCATTGGGAATTGTGCCGATGTGAACAGGCATTAGGAAGTTTGCAGGTGTGAACATGCATTGGGAAATGTGCAGATTTGAACAGGCATTGGGAAGTCTGCATGTGTGAATGTACATTGGGAAGTGTGCAGTTGTGAACAGGCTTTGGGAAGTATGCAGGGGTGAACAGACATTAGGAAATGTGCAGTTGTGAATTCGCATTGGGAAGTGTGCAGATGTGAACAGGCATTAGGAAATGTGCAGTTGTGAATTCGCATTGGGAAGTGTGCAGATGTGAACAGGCATTGGGCAGTGTGCAGTTGTGAACAGACATAGAGAGATTTGCAGAGGTGAATGGGCATGGAGTTTTGTGCAGGTGTGAACAGGCATTGGGAAGTGTGAAGGTGTGAGTGGCCATTGGGCAGTGTGCCGGCGTGAATTGGCCTTGGGGAGTGTGCAGATGTGAACAGGCATTAAGAAGTGTGCATGTGTGAATGGGCATTGGGCAGTGTGGAGATGTGAACAGACATTGGGGAGTGTGCAGGTGTGAATGGACATTGGGAAATGTGCTGGCATGAAAGGGACTTGGGAAGAGTGCAGATGTGAACATGCATCGGAGAGTATGCAGATGTGAATGTACATTGTGAAGTGTGCAGATGTGAACAGGCATTAGGAAGTGTGCTGGTGTGAAATGGCGTTGGGAAGTGTGCAGGTGTGAATATACATTGGGAAGTGTGCAGGTGTCAACAGGCATTGGGAAGTGTGCAGGTGTGAATGGACATGGGGAGGTGGCAAGCTGTGAATGAGCATGGGATTTTGTGCAGGGGTGAACAGGCATCGGGAAGTGTGCAGGTGTGAGTGGGCATTGGGAAGTGCGCAGGCGTGAAAGGGCATTTGGAATTATGCAGATGTGAACAGGCATTAAGAAGTTTGCAGGTGTGAATAGGCATCGGGAATGTGCAAATGTAAACAGACATTGAGATGTTTCCTGGTGTGAACGGGCATTGGGAAGAGTGCAGATGTGAACAGGCTATGGGTAGTGTGCAGGTGTGAATGTACATTGGGAAGCGTGCAGATGCAAACAGGCATTAGGAAGTGTGCAGGTGTGAAATGCTATTGGGAAGTGTGCTGATGTGAACAGGCATTGGGAAGTGTGCAGGTGTGAATGTATATTGGGAAGTGTGCAGTTGTGAACAGGCAATGGGAAGTTTACAGGTGTGAACGGACATAGAGAGGTGTGCAGGTGTGAATGGGCATGGAGTTTTGTGCAGCTGTGAACAGGCATTGGGAAGTGTGCAGGCCTGAACGGGCATTGGGAAGTGTGCCGGCGTGAATGGGCATTGGGAAGTGTGCAGATGTGAACAGGCATGAAGAAGTGTGCAGGTGTGAATGGGCATTGGGCAGTGTGCAGATGTGAACAGGCATTAGGAAGTGTGGAGGTGTGAATGGGCATTGGGCAGTGTGCAGATGTGAACAGGCATTAGGAAGTGTGGAGGTGTGAATGGGCATTGGGAAGTGTGCTGGCATGAAAAGGCATTGGGAAGAGTGCAGATGTGAACGGGCATCGGAGAGTATGCAGATGTGAATGTACATTGTGAAGTGTGCAGGTGTGAAGAAGCATTAGGAAGTGTGCAGGTGTGAAATGGCGTTGGGAAGTGTGCAGGTGTGAATATACATTGGGAAGTGTGCAGGTGTCAACAGGCATTGGGAAGTGTGCAGGTGTCAACAGGCATTGGGAAGTGTGCAGGTGTGAAAGGATATTGGGAGGTGTGCAGGTGTGAATGGGCATGGGGTATGGTGTAGGTGTGAACAGGCATTGGGAATTGTGCAGTTGATAACGGGCATTGGGAAGTGTGCCGATGTGAACAGGCATTAGTAAGTGTGCAGGTTTGAATGTACATTGAGAAGTGTGCAGATGCGAACAGGTATTGGGAAGTGTGCTGATGTGAACAGGCATTAGGAAGTGTGCAGGTGTGAATGTACATTGGGAAGTGTGCAGATGTGAATGTACATTGGGAAGTGTGCAGTTGTGAACAGGCTTTGGGAAGTGTGCAGGTGTGAACAGGCATTTGGAAGTGTGCAGGTGTGAACGGACATGGGGAGGTGTGCAGGTGTGAATGGGCATGGGATTTTGTTCAGGGGTGAACAGGCATCGGGAAGTATGCAGATGTGAACAGGCATTGGGAAGTGTGCAGGTTTGAATGTACATTGGGAAGCGTGCAGATGCGAACAGGTATTGTGAAGTGTGCTGATGTGAACAGGCATTAGGAAGTGTGCAGGTGTGAATGTACATTGGGAAGTGTGCAGATGTGAGCAGGCATTGGGAAGTGTGCAGGTGTGAATGTTCATTGGGAAGTGTGGAGGTGTGAACGGGCATTGGGAAGTGTGCAGGTGTGAACAGGCATTGCGAATTTTGCATGTGTGAATGTACATTGGGAAGTGTGCAGGTGCGAACACGCATTAGGAAGTGTGCAGGTGTGAACCGACATGGGAGGCATGCAGCTGTGAATGAGCAGGGGGCTTTTGTGCAGGTGTGAACAGGCGTTGGGAAGTGTGCAGGTGTGAATGGGCATTGAGAAGCGTGCAGACGAGAACAGGCGTTAGGAAATGCTCAGGTGTGAATGGGCATTAGGAAGTGTGCAGATGTGAACAGGAATCGGGAAATGTGCAGTGCTGAACAGGTATTAGGAAGTGTACAGGTGTGAACGGACATTGGGACGTGTGCAGGTGTGAATGGACAGGGGGTTTGTGCAGGTGTGAACAGGCATTAGGAAGTGTGCAGGTGTGAACAGGCATTGAGAAGTGTGCAGGTGTGAACAAACATGGGGTGGTGTGCAGCTGTGAATGGGCAGGAGGTTTTGTTCAGGTGTGGACAGGCATTGGGAAGTGTGCAGGTGTGAACAGGCATTGAGAAGTGTGCAGTTGTGAACCAACATGGGGTGGTGTGCAGCTGTGAATGGGCAGGAGGTTTTGTTCAGGTGTGGACAGGCATTGGGAAGTGTGCAGGTGTGAACAGGCATTGAGAAGTGTGCAGGTGAGAACCGACATGTTGTGGTGTGCAGGTTTGAATGGACAGGGTGTTTTGTGCAGGTGTGAATAGGCAATGGGAAGTGTGCAGGTGTGAACCAACATGGGGTGGTGTGCAGCTGTGAATGGGCAGGGGGATTTGTTCAACAGTGGACAGACATTGGGAAGTGTGCAGGTGTGAATGCACATTGAGAAGTGTGCAAACGTGAACAGGCTTTGGGAAATGTGCAGTGGTGAACAGGCATTGGGAAGTGTGTTGGTGTGAACCGACATTGTGTGGTGTGCAGGTGGGAATGGACAGCGGGTTTTGTGCAGGTGTGAATGGGCATTGGGAAGTGTGCAAGCATGAACGGGCATTGAGAAGTGTGCAGATGTGACAAGGCATTAGGAAATGTACAGTTGTGAATGTGTATTGGGAAGTGTGCAGATGTGAACAGGCATTGGAAAGTGTGCAGGTGTGAACGTACATTGGGAAGTGTGCTGGTGTGATCAGGCATTGGGAAGTGTGCAGGTGTGAACAGACATGGAGAGGTGTGCAGGTGTGAATGGGCATGAGGCTTTGTGCAGGTGTGAACAGGCTTTGGGAAGTGTGCAGGTGTGAGTGGGCATTGGGAAGTGTGAAGGCTTGAACGGACATTGGGAAGTGTGCAGACGTGAACAGGCATTAAGAAGTGTGCAGGTGTGAATGGTCATTGGGAAGTGTGCAGTTGCGAACAGGCATTAGGAAGTGTGCAGGTGTGAAATGGCATTGGGAAGTGTGCAGGTGTGAATATACATTGGGAAATGTGAAGGTATCAACAGGCATTGGGAAGTGTGCAGGTGTGAATGGACATGGGGAGGTGTGCAGGTATGAATGGGTATTTGGTATGCTGCAGGTATGAACAGGCATTGGGAATTGTGCAGATGTGAAAGGGTATTGGGAATTGTGCAGGTGATAATGGGCATTGGGAAATGTGCCGATGTGAACAGGCATTAGGAAGTGTGCAGGTGTGAATGTACATTAGGAAGGGTGCAGATATGAATGTACATTGGGAAGTGTGCAGTTGTGATCAGGTTTAGGGAAGTGTGCAGGTGTGAACAGGCATTTGGAAGTGTGCAGGTGTGAACGGACATGGGGAGGTGTGCAGGTGTGAATGGGCATGGGATTTTGTGCAGGGGTGAACAGGCATCGGGAAGTGTGCAAGTGTGAGTGGGCATTGGGACGTGTGTGGTTGTGAACAGGCATTGGGACGTGTGCATGTGTGAACGGGCATTGGAAAGTGTGCAGATGTGAACAGGCATTAGGAAGTGTGCAGGTGTGAAAGAGCATTTGGAAGTGTGCAGATGTGAACAAGGCAATGGGTAGTGTGCAGGTGTGAACGTACATTGGGAACTGCACACGTGTGAACAGGCATTGGGAAGTGTGCAGTTGAAAACCGGCATTGGTAAGTGTGTACGTGTGACCGGACATGGGGACGTCTGCAGGTGTGAATGTGCAGGGGGTTTTGTGCAGGTGTGAACAGGCATTGGGAAGTGTGCAGCTGTGAACAGGCATTGGGTAGTGTGCAGGTGTGAACCGACATGGGGATGTGTGCAGCTGTGAACGTGCAGGGAGTTTTGTGCAGGTGTGAACAGGCATTGGGATGTGTGCAAGTGTGAATGGGCATTGAGAAGTGTGTAAACGTGAACAGGCATTGGGAAGTGTGCAGATGTGAATAGGCATTAGGACGTGCACATGTGAGAATTGGCAATGGGAAGTGTGCAGATGTGAACAGGCTTTGGGAAGTGAGAAGGTGTGAATTGGCATTAGGAAGTGTGCAGGTGTGAATGGGCATTGGGAAGGGTGCAGATGTGAACAGGCATTAGGAAGTGTGCAGGTGTGAAAGGGCATTGGGACATGTACAGATGTGATCAGGCAATGGGAAGTGTGCAGGTGAGAATGTACATTGGGAAGTTTGTAGGTGTGAATGGGCATTGGGAAGTGTACTGATGTGAACAGGCAAGGGGAAGTGTGCTGATGTGAACAGGCATTAGGAAGTGTGCAGTTGTGAACGCACATTGGGAAGTGTGCAGATGTGAGCAGGCATTGGGAAGTGTGCAGGTGTGAACAGGCATTGCGAATTTTGCATGTGCGAATGTACATTGGGAAGTGTGCAGGTGCGAACACGCATTAGGAAGTGTGCACGTGTGAACCGACATGGGAGGCATGCAGCTGTGAATGAGCAGGGGGCTTTTGTGCAGGTGTGAACAGGCATTGGGAAGTGTGCAGGTGTGAATGGGCATTGAGAAGCGTGCAGACGAGAACAGGCATTAGGAAATGCTCAGGTGTGAATGGGCATTAGGAAGTGTGCAGATGTGAACAGGAATCGGGAAATGTGCAGTGCTGAACAGGTATTAGGAAGTGTACAGGTGTGAACGGACATTGGGACGTGTGCAGATGTGAATGGACAGGGGGTTTGTGCAGGTGTGAACAGGCATTAGGAAGTGTGCAGGTGGGAACAAACATGGGGTGATGTGCAGCTGTGAATGGGCAAGGGGTTTTGTTCAGCTGTGGACAGGCATTGGGAAGTGTGCAGGTGTGAACAGGCATTGAGATGTGTGCAGGTGTGAACCAACATGGGGTGGTGTGCAGCTGTGAATGGGCAGGAGGTTTTGTTCAGGTGTGGACAGGCATTGGGAAGTGTGCAGGTGTGAACAGGCATTGAGAAGTGTGCAGGTGAGAACCGACATGTTGTGGTGTGCAGGTTTAAATGGACAGGGTGTTTTGTGCAGGTGTGAATAGGCATTGGGAAGTGTGCAGGTGTGAACCAACATGGGGTGGTGTGCAGCTGTGAATGGGCAGGGGGATTTGTTCAACAGTGGACAGACATTGGGAAGTGTGCAGGTGTGAATGCACATTGTGAAGTGTGCAAACGTGAACAGGCTTTGGGAAATGTGCAGTGGTGAACAGGCATTGGGAAGTGTGTTGGTGTGAACCGACATTGTGTGGTGTGCAGGTGGGAATGGACAGGGGGTTTTGTGCAGGTGTGAATGGGCATTGGGAAGTGTGCAAGCGTGAACGGGCATTGGGAAGTGTGCAGATGTGACAAGGCATTAGGAAATGTACAGTTGTGAATGCGTATTGGGAAGTGTGCAGATGTGAACAGGCATTGGAAAGTGTGCAGGTGTGAACGTACATTGGGAAGTGTGCTGGTGTGATCAGGCATTGGGAAGTGTGCAGGTGTGAACAGACATGGAGAGGTGTGCAGGTGTGAATGGGCATGAGGTTTTGTGCAGGTGTGAACAGGCTTTGGGAAGTGTGCAGGTGTGAGTGGGCATTGGGAAGTGTGAAGGCTTGAACGGACATTGGGAAATGTGCAGATGTGAACAGGCATTAAGAAGTGTGCAGGTGTGAATGGTCATTGGGAAGTGTGCAGTTGCGAACAGGCATTAGGAAGTGTGCAGGTGTGAAATGGCATTGGGAAGTGTGCAGGTGTGAATATACATTGGGAAATGTGAAGGTATCAACAGGCATTGGGAAGTGTGCAGGTGTGAATGGACATGGGGAGGTGTGCAGGTATGAATGGGTATTTGGTATGCTGCAGGTATGAACAGGCATTGGGAATTGTGCAGATGTGAAAGGGTATTGGGAATTGTGCAGGTGATAATGGGCATTGGGAAATGTGCCGATGTGAACAGGCATTAGGAAGTGTGCAGGTGTGAATGTACATTAGGAAGGGTGCAGATATGAATGTACATCGGGAAGTGTGCAGTTGTGATCAGGTATAGGGAAGTGTGCAGGTGTGAACGGACATGGGGAGGTGTGCAGGTGTGAATGGGCATGGGATTTTGTGCAGGGGTGAACAGGCATCGGGAAGTGTGCAAGTGTGAGTGGGCATTGGGACGTGTGTGGTTGTGAACAGGCATTGGGACGTGTGCATGTGTGAACGGGCATTGGAAAGTGTGCAGATGTGAACAGGCATTAGGAAGTGTGCAGGTGTGAAAGAGCATTTGGAAGTGTGCAGATGTGAACAAGGCAATGGGTAGTGTGCAGGTGTGAACCGACATGGGGAGGTGTGCAGCTGTGAATGTGCAGGGGGTTTTGTGCAGGTGTGAACAGGCATTGGGATGTGTGCAAGTGTGAATGGGCATTGAGAAGTGTGTAAACGTGAACAGGTATTGGGAAGTGTGCAGATGTGAATAGGCATTAGGACGTGCACATGTGTGAATTGGCAATGGGAAGTGTGCAGATGTGAACAGGCTTTGGGAAGTGAGAAGGTGTAAGTTGGCATTAGCAAGTGTGCAGGTGTGAATGGGCATTGGGAAGCGTGCAGATGCAAACAGGCATTAGGAAGTGTGCAGGTGTGAAATGCTATTGGGAAGTGTGCTGATGTGAACAGGCATTGGGAAGTGTGCAGGTGTGAATGTACATTGGGAAGTGTGCAGTTGTGAACAGGCAATGGGAAGTTTACAGGTGTGAACGGACATAGAGAGGTGTGCAGGTGTGAATGGGCATGGAGTTTTGTGCAGCTGTGAACAGGCATTGGGAAGTGTGCAGGCCTGAACGGGCATTGGGAAGTGTGCCGGCGTGAATGGGCATTGGGAAGTGTGCAGATGTGAACAGGCATGAAGAAGTGTGCAGGTGTGAATGGGCATTGGGAAGTGTGCAGATGTGAACAGGCATTAGGAAGTGTGCAGGTGTGAAATGGCATTGGGAAGTGTGCAGGTGTGAATATACATTGGGAAATGTGAAGGTATCAACAGGCATTGGGAAGTGTGCAGGTGTGAATGGACATGGGGAGGTGTGCAGGTATGAATGGGTATTTGGTATGCTGCAGGTATGAACAGGCATTGGGAATTGTGCAGATGTGAAAGGGTATTGGGAATTGTGCAGGTGATAATGGGCATTGGGAAATGTGCCGATGTGAACAGGCATTAGGAAGTGTGCAGGTGTGAATGTACATTAGGAAGGGTGCAGATATGAATGTACATTGGGAAGTGTGCAGTTGTGATCAGGTATAGGGAAGTGTGCAGGTGTGAACGGACATGGGGAGGTGTGCAGGTGTGAATGGGCATGGGATTTTGTGCAGGGGTGAACAGGCATCGGGAAGTGTGCAAGTGTGAGTGGGCATTGGGACGTGTGTGGTTGTGAACAGGCATTGGGACGTGTGCATGTGTGAACGGGCATTGGAAAGTGTGCAGATGTGAACAGGCATTAGGAAGTGTGCAGGTGTGAAAGAGCATTTGGAAGTGTGCAGATGTGAACAAGGCAATGGGTAGTGTGCAGGTGTGAACGTACATTGGGAACTGCGCATGTGTGAACAGGCATTGGGAAGTGTGCAGTTGAAAACCGGCATTGGTAAGTGTGTACGTGTGACCGGACATGGGGACGTGTGCAGGTGTGAATGTGCAGGGGTTTTTGTGCAGGTGTGAACAGGCATTGGGAAGTGTGCAGCTGTGAACAGGCATTGGGTAGTGTGCAGGTGTGAACCGACATGGGGAGGTGTGCAGCTGTGAATGTGCAGGGGGTTTTGTGCAGGTGTGAACAGGCATTGGGATGTGTGCAAGTGTGAATGGGCATTGAGAAGTGTGTAAACGTGAACAGGTATTGGGAAGTGTGCAGATGTGAATAGGCATTAGGACGTGCACATGTGTGAATTGGCAATGGGAAGTGTGCAGATGTGAACAGGCTTTGGGAAGTGAGAAGGTGTAAGTTGGCATTAGCAAGTGTGCAGGTGTGAATGGGCATTGGGAAGGGTGCAGATGTGAACAGGCATTAGGAAATGTACAGGTGTGAAAGGGCATTGGGACATGTACAGATGTGATCAGGCAATGGGAAGTGTGCAGGTGAGAATGTACATTGGGAAGTTTGTAGGTGTGAATGGGCATTGGGAAGTGTGCAGGCGTGAACAGGCAAGGGGAAGTGTGTAGATGTGAACAGTCATTTGTATGTGTGCAGGTGTGAATATACCTTGGGATGTGTGCAGTTGTGAACAGGCATTGGGAAGTGTGCAGGTGTGTACAGGCATTGGGATGAGTGCAGGTGTGAACGGACATGGGGAGGTGTGCAGGTGTGAATGGGCATGGAGTTTTGTGCAGATGTGAACAAGCATTGGGAAGTGTGCAGGTGAGAAAGGGCATTGGGAATTGTGCAGGTGTGAATGGGCATTGGGAAGTGTGCAGATGTGAACACGTTTTGGGAAGTGTGCAGGTGTGAATGTACATTGGGAAGTGTGCATGTCTGAATGCACATTGGGAAGTGAGCAGGTGTGAACAGGCATTGGGAAGTGTGTAGATGTGAACAGGCTTTTGTAAGTGTGCAGGTGTGAATGCACCTTGGCATGCGTGCAGTTGTGAATGAGCATTGGTTAGTGTGCAGGCATGAACAGGCATTGGGAAGTGTGCAGATACGAACGGACATGAGGAGGTGTGCAGGTGTGTATGGTCATGGGATTTTTTGCAGGTGTGAACAGGCATCAGGAAGTGTTCAGGTGTGAGTGGGCATTGGGAAGTGTGCAGATGTGACAAGGCATTAGGAAATGTACAGTTGTGAATGCGTATTGGGAAGTGTGCAGATGTGAATGGGCATTGGAAAGTATGCAGGTGTGAATGTGCATTGGGAAGTGTGCAGGTGTGATCAGGCATTGGGAAGTGTGCAGGTGTGAACAGACATGGAGAGGTGTGCAGGTGTGAATGGGCATGGGGTTTTGTGCAGGTGTGAACAGGCATTGGGAAGTGTGCAGGCTTGAATGGGCATTGGGAAGTGTGAAGATGTGAACAGGCATTATGAAGTGTGCAGGTGTGAACAGACATGGGGAGGTGTGCAGGTGTGAATGGGCATGTTGTGTGGTGCAGGTGTGAACAGGCATTGGGAATTGTGCAGGTGATAACGGGCATTGGGAAATGTGCCGATGTGCACAGGCATTAGGAAGTGTGCAGGTGTGAGTGTACATTGGGAAGGGTGCAGATGTGAATGTACATTGGGAAGTGTGCAGTTGTGATCAGGCCTTGGGAAGTGTGCAGGTGTGAATGTACCTTGGCATGTGTGCAGTTGTGAACGGGCATTGGGAAGTGTGCAGGTGTGAACAGGCATTGGGAAGTGTGCAGGTATGAATGGACATGAGGAGGTGTGCAGGTTTGAATGGTCATGGGATTTTTTTGCAGGTGTGAACAGGCATCAGGAAGTGTTCAGGTGTGAGTGGGCATTGGGAAGTGTGCAAGCGTTAATGGGCATTGGGAAGTGTGCAGATGTGACAAGGCATTAGGAAATGTGCAGTTGTGAATGGGTATTGGGATGTGTACAGATGTGATCAGGCATTGGAAAGTGTGCAGGTGTGAATGTACATTGGGAAGTGTGCAGGTGTGATCAGGCATTGGGAAGTGTGCAGGTGTGAACAGACATGGAGAGGTGTGCAGGTGTGAATGGACATTGGGAAGTGTGCAGGCTTGAATGGGCATTGGGAAGTGTGCAGATGTGAACAGGCATTAAGAAATGTGCAGGTGTGAATGGGCATTGGGAAGTGTGCAGTTGCGAACAGGCATTAGGAAGTGTGCAGGTGTGAAATGGCATTGGGAAGTGTGCAGGTGTGAATATACATTGGGAAATGTGCAGGTATCAACAGGCATTCGGCAGTGTGCAGGTGTGAACAGACATGGGGAGGTGTCCAGGTGTGAATGGGCATGGGGTATGGTGCAGGTGTGAACAGCCTTGGGAATTGTGCAGATGTGAAAGGGCTTTGGGAATTGTGCAGGTGATAACGGGCATTGGGAAATGTGCCGATGTGAACAGGCATTAAGAAGTGTGCAGGTGTGAATGTATATTGGGAAGGGTGCAGATATGAATGTACATTGGGAAGTGTGCAGTTGTGATCAGGCTTTGGGAAGTGTGCAGGTGTGAACAGGCATTGGGAAGTGTGTAGATGTGAACAGGCTTTTGTAAGTGTGCAGGTGTGAATTAACCTTGGTAAGTGTGCAAGTGTGATCGGGCATTGGGAAGTGTGCAGGTGTGAACAGACATTGAGAGGTGTGCAGGTGTGAATGGGCATGGGGTATGGTGCAGGTGTGAACAGGCATTGGGAATTGTGCAGATGTGAAAGGGCATTGGAAATTGTGCAGGTGATAACGGGCATTAGGAAGTGTGCAGGTGTGAAAGGGCATTGGGACATGTACAGATGTGATCAGGCAATGGGAAGTGTGCAGGTGAGAACGTACATTGGGCAGTGTGCAGATGTGAACAGGCATTGGGAAGTGTGCAGATGTGAATGTACATTGGGCAATGTGCAGATGTGAACAGGCATTGGGAAGTGTGGAGGTGTGAATGGGCATTGGGAAGTGTGCTGGCCTGAAAGGGCATTGGGAAGAGTGCAGATGTGAACAGGCATTGGAGAGTATGCAGATGTGAATGTACATTGTGAAGTGTGCAGGTGTGAACAAGCATTAGGAAGTGTGCAAGTGTGAAATGGCATTGGGAAGTGTGCAGGTGTGAATATACATTGGGAAATGTGCAGGTATCAACAGGCATTGGGAAGTGGGCAGGTGTGAACGGACATGGGGAGGTGTGCAGGTGTGAATGTGCATGGGGTATGGTGCAGGAGTAAACAGGCATTGGGAATTGTGCAGATGTGAAAGGGCATTGGGAATTGTGCAGGTGATAACGGACATTGGGAAAAGTGCCGATGTGAACAGGCTTTAGGAAATGTGCAGGTGTGAATGTACATTGGGAAGTGTGCAGTTGTGATCAGGATTTGGGAACTTTGCAGGTGTGAACAGGCATTGGGAAGTGTGTAGATGTGAACAGGCTTTTGTCAGTGTGCAGGTGTGAATGCACCTTGGCATGTGTGCAGTTGTGAACGGGCATTGGGAAGTGTGCAGGTGTGAACAGGCATTGGAAAGTGTATAGATGTGAACAGGCTTTTGTAAGTGTGCAGGTGTGAATGCACCTTGGCATGTGTGCAGTTGTGAATGGGCATTGGGAAGTGTGCAGGTGTGAACAGGCATTGGGAAATGTGTGCAGGTATGAACGGACATGAGGAGGTGTGCAGGTGTGAATGGTCATGGGATTTTTTGCAGGTGTGAACAGGCATCAGGAAGTGTTCAGCTGTGAGTGGACATTGGGAAGTGTGCAAGCGTGAATGGGCATTGGGAAGTGTACAGTTGTGAATGCATATTGGGAAGTGTGCAGATGTGAACAGGCATTGGAAAGTGTGCAGGTGTGAATGTACATTGGGAAGTGTGCAGGTGTGATCAGGCATTGGGAAGTGTGCAGGTGTGAACAGACATGGAGAGGTGTGCAGGTGTGAATGGGCATGGGGTTTTGTGCAGGTGTGAACAGGCACTGGGAAGTGTGCAGGTGTGAATGTACATTGGGAAGTGTGCAGGCTTGAATGGGCATTGGGAAGTGTGCAGATGTGAACAGGCATTAAGAAGTGTGCAGGTGTGAATGGTCATTGGGAAGTGTGCACTTGCGAAAAGGCATTAGGAAGTGTGCAGGTGTGAAATGGCATTGGGAAGTGTGCAGGTGTGAATATACATTGGGAACTGTGCAGGTATCAACAGGCATTGGGCAGTGTGCAGGTGTGAACGGACATGGGGAGGTGTGCAGGTGTGAATGGGCATGGGGTATGGTGCAGGTGTGAACAGGCATTGGGAATTGTGCCGATGTGAAAGGGCATTGGGAATTGTGCAGGTGATAACGGGCATTGGGAAATGTGCCGATGTGAACAGGCATTAAGAAGTGTGCAGGTTTGAATGTATATTGGGAAGGGTGCAGATGTAAATGTACATTGGGAAGTGTGCAGTTGTGATCAGGCTTTGGGAAGTGTGCAGGTGTGAACGGGCATTGGGAAGTGTGTAGATGTGAACAGGCTTTTGTAAGTGTGCAGGTGTGAATGCACCTTGGTAAGTGTGCAAGTGTGATCGGGCATTGGGAAGTGTACAGGTGTGAACAGACATGGAGAGGTGTGCAGGTGTGAATGGGTGTGGGGGTTTGTGCAGGTATCAACAGGCATTGGGAAGTGTGCAGGTGTGAACGGACATGGGGAGGTGTGCAGGTGTGAATGGGCATGGGGTATGGTGCAGGTGTGAACAGGCATTGGGAATTGTGCAGATGTGAAAGGGCATTGGGAATTGTGTAGGTGATAACGGGCATTGGGAAATGTGTCGATGTGAACAGGCATTAAGAAGTGTGCAGGTGTGAATGGGCATTGGGAAGTGTGCTGGCATGAAGGGGCATTGGGAAGAGTGCAGATGTGAACAGGCATTGGAGAGTATGCAGATGTGAATGTACATTGTGAAGTGTGCAGGTGTGAACAAGCATTAGGAAGTGTGCAGGTGTGAAATGGCGTTGGGAAGTGTGCAGGTGTGAATATACATTGGGAAGTGTGCAGGTGTCAACAGGCATTGGGAAGTGTGCAGGTGTGAACGGATATTGGGAGGTGTGCAGGTGTGAATGTGCATGGGGTATGGTGTAGGTGTGAACAGGCATTGGGAATTGTGCAGTTGATAACGGGCATTGGGAAGTGTGCCGATGTGAACAGGCATTAGGAAGTGTGCATGTGTGAATGTACATTGGGAAGTGCGCAGTTGTCAACAGGCTTTGAAAAGTGTGCAGGTGTGAACAGGCATTTGAAAGTTTGCAGGAGTAAACGGACATGGGGAGGTGGGCAGGTGTGAATGGGCATGGATTTTGTTCAGGGGGGAACAGGCATTGGGAAGTTTGCAGGTGTTAATGTATATTGGGAAGCGTGCAGGTGCGAACATGCATTAGGAAGTGTGCAGGTGTGAAATGGTATTGGGAAGTGTGCTGATGTGAACAGGCATTAAGAAGTTTGCAGGTGTGAATAGGCATTGGGAAGTGTGCAAATGTAAATAGAAATTGAGACGTGTGCAGGTGTGAATGAGCATTGGGACGTGTGCAGGTGTGAACATGCATTTGGAAGTGCGCCGATGTGAACAGGCTTTGGGAAGTGTGCAGGTGTGAATGTACATTGGGAAGCGTGCAGGTGCGAACAGGCATTAGGAAGTGTGCAGGTGTGAAATGGTATTGGGAAGTGTGCTGATGTGAACAGGCATTGGGAAGTGTGCACGTGTGAATGTACATTTTGAAGTGTGCAGGTGTGAACAGGCATTGGGATGTTTGCAGGTGTGAACGGACATTGGGAAGTGTGCAGTTTTGAATGTACATTGGGAGGTGTGCAGGTGTGAATGGGCATTCGGAAATGTGCTGATGTGAACAGGCATTAGGAAGTGTGCAGTTGTGAAAGCGCATTGGGAAGTGTGCAGTTGTGAAAGCGCATTGGGAAGTGCGCAGGTGTGAATGTTCATTGGGAAGTGTGGAGGTGTGAATGTACATTAGGAAGTGTGCAGGTGTGAACCAACATGGGAGGTGTGCAGCTGTGAATGAGCAGGGGGCTTTTTCCGTTGTGGACAGGCATTGGGAAGTGTGCAGGTGTGAACACGCATTGAGAAGTGTGCAGGTGTGAACCAACATGGGGTGGTGTGCAGCTGAAAGGGCAGGGGGTTTTGTTCAGCTGTGGACAGGCATTGTGAAGTGTGCAGATGTGAACGGTCATTGAGAAGTGTGCAAACATGAAGAGGTTTTGGGAAATGTGCAGTGGTGAACAGGCATTGGGAAGTGTGCAAGTGTGAACTGACATGTTGTGGTGTGCAGTTGTGAATGGACAGGGGATTTGTTCAGCTGTGGACAGACATTGGGAAGTGTGCAGGTGTGAATGCGCATTGAGAAGTGTGCAAACGTGAACAGGCTTTGGGAAATGTGCAGTGGTGAACAGGCATTGGGAAGTGTGTAGGTGTGAACCGACATTGTGCGGTGTGCAGGTGTGAATGGACAGGGGGTTTTGTGCAGGTGTGAATGGGCATTGGGAAGTGTGCAAGCGTGAACGGGCATTGGGAAGTGTGCAGATGTGACAAGGCATTAGGAAATGTACAGTTGTGAATGCGTATTGGGAAGTGTGCAGATGTGAACAGGCATTGGAAAGTGTGCAGGTGTGAACGTACATTGGGAAGTGTGCTGGTGTGATCAGGCATTGGGAAGTGTGCAGGTGTGAACAGATGTGGAGAGGTGTGCAGGAGTGAATGGGCATGAGGTTTTGTGCAGGTGTGAGGTGGCATTGGGAAGTGTGCAGGCTTGAACGGGCATTGGGAAGTGTGCAGATGTGAACAGGCATTAAGAAGTGTGCAGGTGTGAATGGTCATTGGGAAGTGTGCAGTTGCGAACAGGCATTAGGAAGTGTGCAGGTGTGAATATACATTGGGAAATGTGAAGGTATCAACAGGCATTGGGAAGTGTGCAGGTGTGAATGGACATGGGGAGGTGTGCAGGTGTGAATGGGCATGGGGTATGGTGCAGGTATGAACAGGCATTGGGAATTGTGCAGATGTGAAAGGGCATTGGGAATTGTGCAGGTGATAACGGGCATTGGGAAATGTGCCGATGTGAACAGGCATTAGGAAGTGTGCAGGTGTGAATGTACATTGGAAAGTGTGCAGTTGTGATCAGGTTTTGGGAAGTGTGCAGGTGTGAACAGGCATTTGGAAGTGTGCAGGTGTGAACGGACATGGGGAGGGGTGCAGGTGTGAAAGGGCATTGGGACATGTACAGATGTGATCAGACAATGGGAAGTGTGCAGGTGAGAATGTACATTGGGAAGTTTGTAGGTGTGAATGGACATTGGGAAGTGTGCAGGCGTGAACAGGCAAGGGGAAGTGTGTAGATGTGTACAGGCATTTGTATGTGTGCAGGTGTGAATATACCTTGGGATGTGTGCAGTTGTGAACAGGCATTGGGAAGTGTGCAGGTGTGTACAGGCATTGGGATGAGTGCAAGTGTGAACGGACATGGGGAGGTGTGCAGGTGTGAATGGGCAAGGAGTTTTGTGCAGATGTGAACAAGCATTGGGAAGTGTGCAGGTGAGTAAGGGCATTGGGAATTGTGCAGGTGCGAATGGGCATTGGGAAGTGTGCAGATGTGAACAGGTTTTGGGAAGTGTTCAGGTGTGAATGTACATTGGGAAGTGTGCATGTCTGAATGCACATTGGGAAGTGAGCAGGTGTGAACAGGCATTGGGAAGTGTGTAGATGTGAACAGGCTTTTGTAAGTGTGCAGGTGTGAATATACCTTGGGATGTGTGCAGTTGTGAACAGGCATTGGGAAGTGTGCAGGTGTCTACAGGCATTGGGATGAGTGCAGGTGTGAACGGACATGGGGAGGTGTGCAGGTGTGAATGGGCAAGGAGTTTTGTGCAGATGTGAACAAGCATTGGGAAGTGTGCAGGTGAGAAAGGGCATTGGGAATTGTGCAGATGTGAACAGATTTTGGGAAGTGTTCAGGTGTGAATGTACATTGGGAAGTGTGCATGTCTGAATGCACATTGGGAAGTGAGCAGGTGTGAACAGGCATTGGGAAGTGTGTAGATGTGAACAGGCTTTTGTAAGTGTGCAGGTGTGAATATACCTTGGGATGTGTGCAGTTGTGAACAGGCATTGGGAAGTGTGCAGGTGTCTACAGGCATTGGGATGAGTGCAGGTGTGAACGGACATGGGGAGGTGTGCAGGTGTGAATGGGCAAGGAGTTTTGTGCAGATGTGAACAAGCATTGGGAAGTGTGCAGGTGAGAAAGGGCATTGGGAATTGTGCAGGTGTGAACGGGCATTGGGAAATGTGCAGATGTGAACAGGCATTGGGAAGTGTTCAGGTGTGAATGTACATTGGGAAGTGTGCAGATGTGAACAGGCATTGGGAAGTGTTCAGGTGTGAATGTACATTGGGAAGTGTGCAGATGTGAACGGGCATTGGGAGGTGGTGGGGTTATGCAGAGGCTTTAGGAATGCAAATCACAATTAAACCACCTCAGATCTCATTAAATTGCAAGTTTATTCTAATTACAAAAATGTCATAACATCAACAATCATAGTGCACCTCTGTTCTTCTGAGGAAATGATACTCGACACTTGCAAATTTTATTTTTCAAGGCCAGAGATCTTGTTCATAGATTATTATCACACTAAACTGTTAAAACTCATTCCTGAATGCACAACCCTAACATTTTCAGCTGCCTTTGTGGAACTATTAAGAACCCTAAGTTCAAGCTATTATATTGGTTTCAATGTCATGTCTATCAGTGAGGAATGCAATACCGCACTCTGTGAAGGTGCAGAGTATCCCTGACAGCAATTGTGGATGTGAAGATGCCTGAAGTTGCTGTCAGATTTAATCTCTATTAATGGTGAACATTCATTGCCTCACCGCTATTATTACAGCAAAATCTAGACCAACTTATCTTCACTGCCTCCCCAGTCATCACATTCCACACATTCACTATTGTCAGTGATTGAATCTAAATTTTTTGTTCACCATTCCTCTCCAGAGCTTGAAGCTAGGCCAATTGTAGAATTTGTCACTATATTTTTAGCTTGTCTATACTTGAATATTTAAATATTGTGCCTTTTCATCTTAAATGTAAATGTTCTCAATTTCCACAACCTCTCAGAAAGCAAAAGAATAGAATTTCACTGGGGGTTCTTACCAGAACTTTGGTAGAAGATTTACAGAATCCCCAAGGAAATTGCATAATGGTTAAGGTCAGTGATTGGTAAAACCATCACTGAAATTCTATTCCCAGATATTCTTTCTGTAGTGCAGAATTGTACATAGTACCACTTTCTAAGGATCTATGTCACATCTTTTTGAATATACATGCCAAGACCTGGTTTATCCTCTTTAACTGCCACACGCTGCACTGAACATTTCAGATCCATCTCCTTTAGCTAACATGTTAAATTAAGGTAATGGGGATTTTATGTTTTTTTTTAAGTTGCAATGGGAAGATGTTGGAGTTAGTATTGTGGAAGGACAAAGCCAAAGGGGCTGAAGGACTTTCCTCGTCAAAACAGTCCTTGAGACTTTCTCTGATCCAACCTAGTTTTTCAATTGAGATATTTGCTGTCAGTCAGAATAGCATTTTTTGTTGTGCATCCATGAAAAGAGCTAATGGACATTTGCTGCTTCAGCTATATGAAGTTAATTAGTGAAGGGTTGCAATAATTATCGACCCAATGATGTTTATCATGCTCCTGCTGAAAGAAATGAAATCCCTCATTTAAATGCAAGTGTTGTCCCCAGTCGATTTGATATCCAGTTGCATGAGTTTATGATATTTAGGTGCAGAAGACCTAACATATTGTTAAATTACATATATTCCATAATTCATTGCTGGACTATGTGCCATATTCATTGTACAAGAAAATATCCCTGCATCAACACATTGGACCACCTGTAGATAGCCAGAAATAAATTAAAATATCCAGACCAGTCTTTTGGAACAGAAAGCCAGAAAATAACTGTGTTTTCAACCAGTTAACTCTGTTAACAATTTCCGGAGGACAGGTAAACTAACTCTAATGCAGGATATGCCCCAGTACACCAGATGTTACCTTAAGATGCTGTTTTTTATGAAATATTTGAGCTTCAATGCAACCCTCATGGTTGCCCTGACCTACTTTCATTATAAAATACTAATTCATACTACTTACAGTACAGAAGCAGGCCACTCACACCAATCGGTCTAATGCTGGTGGCTACGATCCATGTACCTCTCCTCCCACCTTACTTTGTTTTACCATATGCTTCTATTTTTGTTTCCCTTATACACTTATTTAGCTTCCCTTAAACCAATCTATGGAGCAGAATCTTCCATTCCAGAACCAAGTTCCGTGGCGGGGGCAGGAACTGGGAGTCTTTCCCACAGTGGAGGCTGATGGGAATTCATGCCAAATCGGACAATGCCGACCTAGTTAATTATGCAGTTGGGGGTTTCCCAACATTTCATGCAGCGGGGTAGGCTGGCAGGCGCGAGCCTCGCCGGCATATCTGGGTTTAAAAGGTGCCCAAAGATCAACTTACCCACCATTGGCCTGCCGATCGGAGGGAGCTTTGGCCCCCAAATTCAGTGATGCATTCCGTGAAGTGCTAGAAAGGTCAGGGACTCACAGTGCCCCCTACACCCACACACTAGATGGACAGCAGTGGGACTATGAGGCATCACCTTGAGTAGTCACGTTGAGTAGCTCTTTCAGGCATGGGCTACACGGATGGTGCCTTTGCCACTGAGGCCCATGTCCCTTCTACCATTCAGCAAGGTGAGTGTGAGCAGTTGAGACTTCACTTACTCTGGTGATACAGATTCATCGGTCATTCATCCATTTGCAGCATTGCAGGGCAGTCCTCTGGTGGAGGCTATGGGCACTGATTACCCTGGAGACTTCCTCCCATGCAAGGTTGGTCTGATGGCTCAACCTCCTCCTTCAATCCTGTGGGTACAGGACACACCTCCTGGCCTCCTCTGCATTGAGCAGCACTTCACGGAAAGCATCACTGAATTTGGGAGCTACAGCTCCCTGTGATCGGCGGGCCATCTCCTCCTTCAGGGAGGTTTGGGACAGCTCAGGTGCAGTCTGGGGGTGGGGGGGTGTGGTGTGGTGGGACTGTGGGAAGGGGGTTAGGCATTGAGGGTACCAGCAAGCACGACTAATGACATGCCGCTGTAAGCCTTATCCTTCTATCTGTATGGGCTCACTGCTCTGGAGGATGCTGCCCCAAGGGAAGAGGAGTGGTTGTTGGAAACCCCTGGGGCCTCCACTCAGGACTCTTTGAGAGTGTCTGGCCTGTCGGATGCCCTCTTGCCTATGGCCCATTCAGATTTTCCCTCTGTGACTGCAGAGGGAGCAGCTGCTCCACAGCAGGACAGCCAAAGTAAGTCAAATCAGACGTGGCAACCCGCTGAATTTAAGCATATTACTAAGCGGAGGAAAAGAAATTAACAAGGATTCCCCGGCTGCAGGGCATTCAAAAGGGGGAGGGCAAACAGACAGAGATCGTGGTATATATTGGTACCAACAGCATAGGTAGAAAGAGCGATGAGGTCCTGCAAGCAGAATTTAGGGAGCTAGGAAACAGATTAAAAAACAGGACCTCAAAGGTCCCCCAAACTCCTTTGGATTACTTCTGCTGCCATGCACCAATGAGTATTGAAATAGGACGTCAGTCCATATGAATGCATGGCTGGAGAGATGGTACAGGAGGGAAGGCTTTAGATTTCTGGGACCTTGGGACCATTTCTGGGGGCCGTGGGACCTGTACAAGGTGGACGGGTTGCACTGAACCAGAATGGGACCAACATCCTTGTGGAGAGGTTTGCTAGTGCTGTTGGGGAGGGATTAGACTAACTTGGCAGGAGAATGGGATCCTGAAAGGAGGTTCAGCAGGGGGAGATGCACATTCAAAATTAGAAGAGAGAGCAAGTGAGTCTGGAAGGCATGGAAATTATAGGCCAGTTAAGGCACAAGGGACTTTGGCAAGGTTGAATGGTATTTATTTTAATGCACGGAGTCTGACGAATAAGGCAGATGAGTTGAAGGCACAAATTAACACATAGAAGTATGATGCCATTTCTATCACAGAGACATGGCTGAGAGAGGGACAGGATTGGCAGCTCAATATTCCAGGATATAGGGTCTTCAGGCAAGATGGGGTAGGAGGTAAAAGAGGAGGGGGTATCACAATATTGATCAAGGAAACAATTACAGCAGTAAGGAGGGATGACATCTTAGAAACCTCCTCAAATTAAGCCATATGGGTAGAACTTAAAAACAAAAAAGGAGTAACCACATTGCTGGGAGTGTACTATAGGCCTGAAACAGTCAGAGAGAAACAGAAGAGGAGATATGTAGACAAATTTCAGAGGAATGTAAAAATAATAGGGTAGTAATAGTAGGGAATTTCAACCTCCCCAACATTAACTGGGTTAGTCATAGTGTGATAGGTTTAGAGGGAGCGGAATTCTTAAAACGCATCCAGGAGAGCTTTTTAAGCCAGTACATCTAAGGTCCTGCAAGAGACTTAATTTTAGGGAATAAAACTGGGCAAGTGTTAGGGGTATCAATGGGGGAGCATTTTGCAGATAGTGATCATAACTCCATTAGATTCAAGGTAGTTATGGAAGAGGACAAGGATGGGCCAGAAATCAGAATTCTAAATTGGGGGAAGGCCGATTTTAATAAGGTCCGATATGATTTGGAGAGAGTGGACTGGGAGCAGCCACTTTTAGGTAAATCTGCATCAGAGCAGTGGGACTCATTCAAGGAGGAAATAGGGAGTGTACAGTGCTAACATATTCCAATAAAGACAAAGGGTGGAACCAACAAATCCAGGAACCCTGGATGTCGAGGGATATACAGGATTGGATAAAGAGAAAAAGGGAGGCTTATGGCAGATACCGAGGTCTCAAAACAGCAGAAGAAATTAGGACAACAAAAAGGGGGCATGAAAAAACAATGGCAGGTAAAATAAAGGAAAATCCAAAGTTATTTTACAAGCACACTAAGGGTAAGAGGATGACTAGGGAAAGAGTAGGGCCCATCAAGGACCATAGTGGTGATTTGTGTGTGGAGCCAGAAGACGTAGGTAGAGTTCTAAATGAATACTTTGTGTCGGTGTTAACAAGTAAAAGAACGACGTGGGTACGGAAATCAGGCAGAAGGACTTTTGATATAATTAAAGAAATTAGCATAGAAAGGGAAGAGGTTCTAAGTGCTCTGGCAGGCTTAAAAGTAGATACATCTCCAGGCCCGGATGAAATATATCCCAGGCTTTTGAGTGAGGCAAGGGAAGAGATAGCAGGGGCGCTGGCAATAATTTTCAATATCTCTCTGGCCAAAGGAGAGGTGCCAGAGGACTGGGAGGACAGTCATTGTGGTACCATTATTCAAGAAGGGAAGAAGGGATAAATCAGGGAACTACAGGCCAGTCAGTCTAACCTCAGTGGTGGGGAAGATATTGGAAACACTTCTGAGGGACAGACTTAATCTGCACTTGGAGAGGTAGGGATTAATCAAGGATTGCCAGCATGGTTTTGTTAAGGGGAGGTCAAGTCTGACCAATCTGATTGAATTTTTTGAAGAGGTGAGCAGGTGTATAGATGAGGGCAATGCATTTGACGTAGTCTACTTGGACTTCAGCAAGGCTTTTGATAAGGTCCCACATGGGAGACTGATAACGAAAGTAAGAGACCATGGAATCCAAGGCAATTTGGCAAATTGGATCCAGAATTGGCTGAGTGGCAGGAAGCAGAGGGTGATGGTCGAGGGGTGTTTTTATGACTGGATGCCTGTGTCCAATGGGGTTCCACAGGGATTGGTGCTGGGTCCCTTGATGTTTGTGGTATATATAAACGATTTAGACGTGAATGTAGAAGGGTTGATCAGTAAGTAATGTAATGACACAAAAGTTGGTAGGGTGGTAAATAGTGAAGAGGACAGCCTTAGATTACAGGGGGATATAGACGGGCTGGTCAGATGGGCTGATCAGCGGCAAATGGAATTTAATCCGGATACGGCATGACACTAGGAAGTTCTGAGGAACTAAGGGACGTTGGCGTTTGTGTCCATAGAACTCTGAAGGCGGAGGGGCATGTTAGTGGGGTGGTGAAAAAGGCATATGGGACACTTGCCTTTATCAATCAAGGCACAGATTACAAAAGTAGGGAGGTCATGTTGGAGTTGTATAGAACCTTGGTGAGGCCACAACTGGAGTACTGTGTGCAGTTTTGGTCGCCACATTATAGGAAGGATGTGATTACACTGAAGTGGGTGCAGAGGAGATTCACCAGGATGTTGCCTGGGATGAAACATTTAAGTTATGATGAGAGGTTGGGTAGACTTGGGTTGTTTTTGTTGTAGCAGAGAAGACTGAGGGGCGACCTGATCGAGGTGTACAAGATTATGAGGGGCATGGACAGGGTGGATAGGGAGTTGCTGTTCCCCTTAATTGAAGGATCAGTCACAAGGGGACATAAGTTCAAGGTGAGGGGCAGGAGGTTTAGGGGGAATGTGAGGAAAAACGTTTTTACCCAGAGGGTGGTGATGGTCTGGAATGTGCTGCCTGGGAGGGTGGTGGAGGCAGGGTGCCTCACATCCTTTAAAAAGTAGCTGGATGAGCACTTGGCATGTCATAACATTCAAGGCTATGGGCCAAGTGCTGGTAAATGGGATTAGGTAGATAGGTCAGGTGCTTCTCATGTGTCGGTGCAGACTCGATGGGCCGAAGGGCCTCTTCTGCACTGTGATTCTGTGATTCTGTGATTCTGTGATAAGTGTGAGGTGATGCACTTGGGTGGGACAAAAAAAGCACAGGAATACACAATGAATGATAGGACTCTAAGAAGTACTGAGAATCAGAGGGACCTTGGTGTGCATGTCCACTAGTCCCTTAAGGTAGCAGGACAGGTAGATAAGGTGGTTAAGAAGGCATATGGGATATTTGCCTTTATTAGCCGAGGCATAGAATATAAGAACAGGGAGGTTATGCTGGAACTGTATAAAACGCTAGTTAGACTACAGCTAGTGTATTGTGTGCAGTTCTGGAATCCGCATTATAGGAAGGGTGTGATAGCACTAGAGAGTGTGCAGAGGAGATTTACCAGGATGTTGCCTGGGCTGAAGAGTTTTAGTTATGAGGAGAGATTGCGTAGACTGGGGTTATTTTCCCTGGAGCAGAGGAGATTGAAGGGGAACATGATTGAGGTGTATAAAATTATGAGGGGCATAGATAGGATATACAGGGAAGAACTTTTCCTCTTGGTGAAGAGATTAATAACCAGGGGGCATAGATTTAAGGTAAAAGGCAGGAGGTTTAGAGGGGATGTGAGGAAGAATTTTTTCACCCAGAGGGTGGTGGGAATCTGGAACTCACTACCTGAAAGGGTGGTAGAGGTAGAAACCATCATGACATTTAAGAAGTATTTGAATGTGCACTTGTGATGCCATGGCATACAAGGCTGAGGGCCTAGTGCTGGAAAATGGGATTAGAATAGTTAGGTACTTGTTTGACTGGTGCAGACCCGATGGGCTGAAGAGCCTTTTTCTGTGCTGTAGACCTCTATTTTGATTTCTGTAGAAGATTTTAATCCAATTTATATTTCGGGTTTTTTGATTCCTGGTTTGTAGTCTGCATGTCTGTGAAGATACTTCAATCTGATTGGTAGAAGACTGTCACTGTTGCTTGTCCTGCTCATAGGCGCCACAGATCCACTATAAAAGGTGCTACATTGAAATAGGCACTGGATTAATGGAAATTTCCAATGAAAAACCCATAAAATGTCTGTGCACAAATATGCAGCAAAACCTGGGCCATCGTAACAGTAAACTCGAGTGAGAACTAGATGGATATTTAGAAAGGAAAGAGATAAAAAGCATTAGATAAGATAGAATGTCATGTAATGTTTTCTGGCTTGTCAGGTATATTTGATGATTCCTAATGGTCCCTCTGTCCTGAATATTCCGGTGTTATGTTTATTTTCTGTTGGCAGACTTCTTCTGCTTTTCCCGGCCCCACAAGATAATTTTTTTTCACTTACCTTGAGGGCCTGATTTTGTTCTTCCCACCAGGATCAAAAGCCATGTTGGCTTCCTAGTTAACATCACAATGGGGCTCTCCTGACAGCATAATACCCTGGTTAGCATTTATGCATGAAACTTGTGAACACATCTTCTGCTACCAAAACCAAAGCCATTAAAATTGGAGGTGGGCTGGAAAGGAGCAGGAAGTTGAGTCATTCCATTTTAACTGCTCGCTTGTTCCAACTCCATACAGCAAGTAGAGTTAAAACTCCCCCCATTATTCAGTGACATCGTCATGGAAAAATGTGGCAGTCACACTGGAACAAAGGAATGGGAGTCGGACATTTAACCCCTCAAGCTTGCTTGGCAACTCAGTTAGATTATCTCTGACTGGTGACCTAATTGCACAGCAACTCACCAAGGTTCCTTCGAGAGCACCTTCCAAACCTGCGATCTCCAGCACCTGGAAAGGTCAAGGGCAGCAGATGCATGGGAACATTACCACCTGCAAGTTCCCCGCCCAAGCCACACACCATCTTGACTTGGAAATATATTGCCATTCCTTCACTGTAGCTGGGTAAAAATCCTGGAACACCCTTCCCAACAGCACGATGGATATAACTACACCACACGGACTGCAGCAGATCAAGAAGGCAGCACACCACAATCTTCTCCAGGGCAATTAGGCATGGGCAATAAATGTTGGCATAGCCAGTGATGCCCACATCCCATGAACAAATATAAAAAAAAGTCCTGTTTTTGCCCTTAATACCTTTGGTTGACAAAGATCTATCAATCTCAGATTTAAAATTAACAAATGATCTAGCATTAATTGGCATTTACAGAAGAAAATTACCAAACTTCTATCCCTTTATTTGTAGAGGTGTTTCCTAATTTCAATCCTGAAAGGTCTGACTTTAATTTTTAGACAATGTCCCATAGTCTTAGACTTTCCAACCAGAGGACATAGTTTCTCTCTATCGACCCTATCTGTTTTCCTTAGTATCTTGAAAACTTTGATTAACCTGCCCCTTAACCTTCTCAAATTGCAGAGAATACCACCCTGCTTTATGTAATCTCTGAGAATTTAATCCTTGGAGCGCAGATATCACTCTGGTAACATCATGTTGCACGTCTTCCAAGGCCAATAAATCCTTCTTAAGGCGTGGTGCCCAGGATTATTCATAGAACTCGTGTGCTCTAAGCAGGGAGCCCATAGGACCATAAGACATAGGAGCAGAAGTAGGCCATTCAGCCCATTGAGTCCTGCTCTGTCAGTCAATTACATCATAGCTCATCTGAAAATCCTCAACTCAATTTACCTCCCTTTTCTCCATAACCTTTGATTCCCTTACTGATTAAAAATCTGTCTATCTCAGCCTTGAATATACTTCACGACCCAGCCTCTACAGCCCTCTGTGGTAAAGAATTCCACAGATTCACTACCCTCTGAGAGAAGAAATTCCTCCTCAACTCTGTCTTAAATGGGCAACCCCTTACTCCGAGATTATGCCCTCTGGTCCTAGACTCTCCGACAAGGGGAAACAACCTTTCAGAATCAAAAACAGAATTACCTGGAAAAACTCAGCAGCAGGATTTCCAGCATCTGCAGTTTTTTTGTTTTTATCTTTCAGAATCAACCCTGTCAAGCCCCATAAGAATCTTATATGTTTCAATAAGGTTGCCTTTATTCTTCTAAACTCCATTGAGTACAGGGCTTTGTATCATGGAAACATAACCTCTATTCCTTTGTATTTTAGTCTTCTAGATATTAAGGCCAACATTCTATTAACTTTTATGATTTTCTGCATCTGTTTGTAACTTTTTAATGATCTTTGTATACTGATCCCCAAGTCTCTAGACCTCTACTGTTTTTACCTTTTCACCATGTCAGAAGTACCTTGTTCCAGCCTCTTTAGGTCCAAAGTGGATGGTGTCAATTTGCCTACATTGAAATCTATTTGCCACAATTTTGCCCATTCATTTAAAGTGTTAATATCTCTTTGTAATTATATGCTTCCACCTACAATGTCAGCTATTTCAACTTATCAGCAAATTTGGAAATTTGGCTTTCTATCCCATCCTCTAAGAATAATCCAGACCTTAGTAGCATTTTTTTTCACTCATGGAATGTGGGGGTCGCTGGCTAGGCCAGCATTTATTGCCCAGCCCTAATTGCCCCTGAGAAGGTGGTGGTGAGCTGTCTTCTTGAACCACTGCAGTCCATTTCGCGTAGGTACACTCACAATGCTGTTAGAGAGGGAGTCCCAGGATTTTGACCCATTTGCAGGTGGTGGTGTTCCCATGCATCTGCTGCCCTTGTCCTTCTGGGTGGTAGTGATCGTGGGTTTGGAAGGTGCTGTCAAAGGAACCTTGGTAAATCCCTGCAGTACATCTTGTAGATGGTACACATTGCTGCCACTGTGTACCAGTTGTGGAAGGAGTGAATGTTCGTGGATGGGGTGCCAGTCAAGTGGGCTGCTTTGTCCTGGATGGTGTCAAGCTCCTGAGTGTTGTTGGAGTTGGACTCATCGAGGCAAGGGGACAGTATTCCATCACACTCCTGACTTGTGTCTTGTGTTTGGTGGACAGGCTTTGGGAAGTCAGGAGGTGAGTTATTTGCCACATGATTCCTAGCCTCTGACCTGCTCTTGGAGCCACGCTATTTATATGGCTGGTCCAGTTCAGTTTCTGGTCAATGGTAACTCCCAGGATATTGATAGTGGGGGATTCGGTGATGGTAATGCCATTGAATGACAGGGGCAATGGTTAGATTTTCTCTCATTGGAGATGGTCATTGCCTAGCACTTGTGTGGCATGTATGTTACTTGCCATTTGTCAGCCCAAGCCTGGATATTGTCCAGGTCATGTGGGCATGAACTGCTTCAGTATCTGAGGAATCATGAATGGTGATGACCATTGTGCGATCATCAGTGAACATTTCCACTTCTGACCTTATGATGGAAGGAAGGTCATTAATAAAGCAGCTGAAGATAGTTGGGCCTAGGACACTACCCTGAGGAACTTATGCAATGATGTCCTGGAACTGAGATGATTAGCCTCCAACAAGCACAATTAACTTCCTTTGTGCTAGTTATGACTTTAACCAGTGGAGAGTTTTCCCCCGATTTCCATTGACTCCAGTTTTGCTAGGGTGTCTTGATGCCACATTCGGTCAAATGTGGCCTTGATGTCAAGGGCAGTCACACTCACCTCATCTCTGGTGTTCAGCTCTTTTGTCGATATTTGAACCAGGGCTGTGATGAGGTCAGGAACTGAGTGCCCCTGACTAAGCATCACTGAGCAGGTTATTGCTAAGTAAGTGCTGCTTTATAGCACTGTTGATGACCCCTTCCATTACTTTACTGATGATGGAGGGTTGACAGATGGGGGTGATAATTGGCCAGGCTGGATTTTTCCTTCTTTTTGTGTACAGGACATACCTGGGCAATTTTCCTCTTTGCTGGATAGATGCCAGTGCTTAGCTGTACTGCAACAGCTTGGCTAGGGACGTGTCCTGGAGTACAAGTCTTCAGTACCATTCCTGGAATATTGTCAGGGCCCATAGCCTTTGCAGTTTCCAATGCCTTCAGCAATTTCTTGATACCACGTGAAGTGAATTAAATCGGCTGAAGACTGAATTCTGTAAAGCTGGGGCCCTCAGGTGAAGGCCAAGATGGATCATCCACTTGGCATTTCTGGCTGAAGGCTGTGGTTAATGTTTCGGCCTTATCTTTTGCACTGACTAGTCAAATCTTGCAAATTAGAGTTCTCATTATCC
The DNA here is from genome assembly GCF_017639515.1 of Carcharodon carcharias. NCBI lineage: Eukaryota > Metazoa > Chordata > Chondrichthyes > Lamniformes > Lamnidae > Carcharodon > Carcharodon carcharias. Next base: position 73,620,139 of record NC_054469.1, on the reverse strand, counting down.
CTACTCTCTGTTTCCTACCGCTCAGTTAATTTCCTAACCAGGTCAATAATTTGCCTTCAATTCTATGAACTCCAACTTTAGCTAACAATTTCTTACAAAAATTTTGGCTATCTTCTGGAACTCCATATAGACATTCTCTTGTTTGATACTTTAGCTACCTCTTCAAAATAGTCAATCAGATTCGTCAAGCATGGCTGACTCTTTACAAATCTATGCTGGCTCTTTCTGATCAGCTGAAAAGTTTCAAGGTGTTCAGTCAACCTACCCTTAATTCTAGACTCTAGCAATGTCCTGACAACAGATGTTAGGCTAACTGGTCTATTATTACCTGGTTTACCTCTCTCACGTTTCTCAAATGACAGAGTGACATGCATAAATGTCCAATCTGAAGGGATGGTTCCCAAATTGAGAAAACTTTGGAAGATTATAAGTTAGGGCATTGGCAATGTACCACCTGCTTAAAATCTTGGGATTCGAACCATTTTGTTCTGTATTCGTCTCTCTTTATCACTGCTGCTGAACCCTTCCATTCCTTATTTCACTCTACATGTTATAAACTTTGCAGATTATTTTATGAAACTAATGCTTTCTTACTTCAGTGAACAGCAGGACTTCACATGATTATTGAGTGTGCCTTTGGCATAAATTTCACAACACTGACCTTGGATAGGGATGACATCATAACATTAGACTTTGATTGTAATCAAAACTTGTTTGATTAAAAAGCTTACTTTGTTAGGCTGCAAATATGATCCTTAATTTATACAATGGGTGTGGTCTCAGAGGCAGTTTGAAATACCAGAGAGATGATATTTTGACTTGTTTCCACCATTGCAAGGTTGATCATAAGATATGGTACTGCCCTGCTGCTGTCAGTCTTCTCCATTTACATCTTGCAGGGAAAAATGACAAATGTCTTAACGCAGCACGCAAACATTGAACTGCTTGCAATTTATCTAAAAAAATCCTGAAAAATGAATAAAATAATCAACATACCAGTCACATGCAGATTCACTAAGCCAATGCTACAAATATGCATAATCTGCAAAACCAGCTAACTTTGTTCCTCTAACATGTCACCCATTAATATTAAGGTCTTCAATTTCTTTAATTAAAATTGAAACATACATATAAAAATGAAAATTCCCTACACATTATATCGTGTACATACATCTCAAATGTGGCAGCACATTTAAACACAATTGAAAATAAAAATGTTGGAAATACATGGCAGGCTATTTGGCATCAGTGAAAAGAAGGGATGGTTTAATATTTGTGGCTTGGTTCCTTTGACAGACCTGATTTAGGGCCTGTACATTAAATTGACATTTCCTTTACACCGACCTCCTGTGTATTTCTACATATTTTCTGTTTCAGAAGCAGATTACAGTTATACATAAATACAGTTTTCTTTTTCTTAAAATAATTGAACTTTGTCAGTGGTGTATTCTGTGGTCTACTCTTTGTTTGAATATTGATCCTTTAAATTGCATGTGCAAGATGCTGGATAGTATAATATCTCACTGCAACAAGAAAGCCTGCTACAGCTTCTTTGGCAATTACTGAGAGCTTAGACTAAATCAAGAACAGCAACAACAACTTACAATGATACTGTGTCTTTAACATAGTAAAATGACCCAAGGAGCTTCACAGGAGTATTCTCAAAAAAAAAGCAGCAGAAGACTTTGCAACCAGTGGTAGAACAAAAGGAGGAGGGTGTTGCACAGAAGACTAGAATGCAAGAATTGAAGGATGAGAGGGAACATAAATCTTGAGGATGTTGAAGAAGCATGATGGGGAAAGATCATGGGGAGATTTGAAGATAAAGGTGAAAATTTGAAATTCCATGCATTAGGGGATATTCAGACACTCTGGAGCATGGAGGGATAGGCAAGTGAAGAAGAAAATTAGTGGTTATATTTTGTATAAGTTAGGTTTGTGGAGAATGGACAATGAGGGGCTGACAAGGGACCGTTTGAGAAATCAATTACCCCTCTAGCCAGTAGCTAATGCTTTCTGTCTTTCAGCCAGTTTTGCCCTGAATCCCCATAGGTTTCACCTTAATTCATAACTCTTAGGGTTTAACTTTTACGAAGTACTTTTTGGAAGTTGAAGTACACAATACAATTGGGTCTACCTCAGTCAATTTAGGCTTCATTTCCTCAAAAAATCCAAGAGGTTGGTTGGGCAAAACTTTGCCATCTAAAGCTGTGACATCCAAAACTCTGCTGCTCATATCTTAATATATCAAGTCCTATGCAATCATCCAGTTTTCTTGCTGACTCCAGTTCATAAATGCCTCAAATGAAAAATTCTCATCTCTGTGTTCAAATCCCTCCATCCTTCCCTATCTATGTAACTTCCTCTAGCCTTAAAAGCTTATCTCTGCACCTTTCCAATTATGGTTTCTAGCACATCGCTCACTTTCATTGCTCCATCATTGGCAGCTGTGCCTTCAACTGCCTGGGCCCTGGACTCTGAAATCCCCTCTAGAAAATCTCCACCGCTACCTCTCTCTCGTCCTTTAAACTAAACCTTAAATCCTATTTCGTTGAGTAACCTTTTGATCACCTATCTCTTTCCGCAAATGGGTGTCAAATTTTGTTTGATAATGCTTCTGTGAAGTGCCGTGGGATATTTTTATTGTGGTAAAGGCACTATGTAAATGTTATTATTATTGACTATTGCTCACTAGATTGTTTTACCAATGACCCTTGTATATACTCCAAGTGATCAATTCCATTATTTTACATGGAATTAAAATAAAACTAATGGATCTATAGTTATCAGGTCTTATTTCTCCCCTTTTTTGAATATGGGCACCACATTGACCTGTTTCCAATCTACTGGCACCTCCTCAGTATCCATTGGCTCTCTAACATGATTGTCAGTGCTTTGCAAAACTTCTAGCCTCACTAAGTTCTTCTTACCTTCTGGTTGAAAGAACAATTAAATGATAACTAAACTGTCAATTGAAAATGGAGTTCAAGATATGATGCAAGGAAGCTTAAAGAGAGGCTAAAGAAATCCAGGTCTTCAAACTTCAGTAGGCTTACCACCTGGGTAAGTTTTGGACCTTTGATTCTCAGAACTGAACAATATAAATAGCTTCATTCCAAATAGGTATGTCTGCTGTTAAAACATGATATGCTAATACAGGCACAATAGGTGGAACCTTCCTAACTTTGTCCTTGCTGGAAAAGCAAGACCATCATTAGGTTTGGAACCTGACTCTGTGAAATGCGCATCCAGCAGTTACTCTATACCAGAGTAAACCAATGAACATCATGCCTCCGGGTTCCCTGGCCAATTATGGAAGAAGGGCAGAATGACCCATGCATTCTGTCAAAGAAAGAAGTAAAGGGAAAGGTTCACTAACACTTGGATTTTTCAGGTTCATCAGCTGCAGGCATGGAGAGACAATCTGGGAAGGGTGACCGCTGGGTCTCTTGCTCTTACCTAAATGTCCTGTTGCAGGGTCAGAGAGGCTGCAGTGAGTTGTGTTCTCCCAATCATGGGAGGAAGTGGATAGTCTCTCCAAACAGGCAGTGTAGCCAAAGGTCAGTGCAGTACCAGATAGGTGAGGTGCTTCCCAAGCAACTTCCATTCACCTGTCAAGCAGTGAACTCACTCTCTGAAGTGATTTGAACAGCAGCCTCTCAATGGCCACGGCTGGACCTCCTCAGTGTAACTGATTAGAGCCTTCCCTTAGGTGAGGAAATAGGTTCCATGGCTAGGAAATCCAGGAAAAAGGATTAAAGGATCTCACAATTGGCTTTTTAACAAATTCAAGAAGCTCTTAATTGTTACCAGGCAGATCCAAAATGGGTTCCCAGTTTACCTTCAATGTCACTCCAGGGAAAACTGGAAGAGAGCAGGGTCACATTGGGATCCTGCTCTGACATCACTTTCCAGGACTTTCCCACTCTGCTGCCTACAAATCTGCCTTTGATGAACTAGGAAAATTCGGCCCATGACCCCGATTTTAACTGCAGTTAATGTAAGATCAGCCACTTACTCCCATCGATCCTGCTGCTCTTGAACACCTGCAGGAAAGATGTTATCAGGACCCAATCTACAATGTTGCTTGAGGGGATGAAGGTGGGGCAAACACGTCGGGAGCTGAATCATGGGCCTGCCCAGAGGGAATAGAACAGTAGGAACTGGGAAGTAAGAGCTTTGGTCCAAACTGTTCTTTCAGTCTAGGTGAGGAGGCCCAGTGTGTAGGTTTTAAAGTTCTCTTTTAGGTTTCCTTTGGGCCAAGATGGCCAGGAGTGTGTGATCTTCTGGGCTAAACTAGGACACCATGGACCTCCCTAGTCCTTCTTTTGATTGTGCCCATATAGATAATCTGAAAAGGTGTCAGGCAAGACTCTGCTAATATTTATCCAAATAAAACACTGCTGTTAACTTTCACACGTCCTCCATATACCAACCTTACTGGGTTTGTCACCCTGTAAAAATAAAGGCCAATGCATTTTTAGTGAGACAACCACTGAGAGATAATTATATTTGTCTTCATGCAGTGGTATGCTGATGTGACATTTCTTACCGTTTCTATAATAAACAATCTCGATCCAATAAAAAACTGTTTAAAGACCTGAAAGGCAAAATAAAGGGAAAAAATTGCGACCCCTGGAAATCTGAAACAAAGACAGAAAATCTGGAAGCGCATTGTGGATAAATAATCTTCTATAAAGAGAAAAGACAACTAATGATGTTTCAGGTGTGTACCCATTATCAGGTTGAAGAAATGAAAAGGTAGATGGACTCCCCTCATACTTCAATGTTGTCTAGCTCTCTCCCAGAAGGCAGTCGTCTAAATTTATAATAAAGGGGCCATTGTTCTGAAGCAAGGAAAACCCTCATCTCCATTGTACTTGCCTCCAAGTGATACCCCTAACTCAATGACAGGCTTGGTCTTATCTTTCTTACTCAGAAATGCCACCTGTAAAGTGAATTATGCTTCCAAAAACTACATGGCTGCTAAACACTAATAACTTCAGTGTAAGTTATATTCAAGTTTTTGGAGGGGTTGAGCGACTATTGAATTATATAAAATTGTAAACTGATCCCCACCTAGGAAAAAAAAAGAAAGCCGAGAGGCGATTTTTAGGTTTTACATTTCCCCTATTTAGAGATCAGTTTAAATTTCCATAATGTGTACATTAATCGTAACAATGACCTAGATTTTCCTTCCTCAATGTTGGCAAACGCTGAGAACTTCACCACTGTTACGGGTTACAACCCCCTGACATTCAATGGCATTACCATTGCCAAATCCCCCTCTATAAATATCCTGGGGGTTACCATTGACCAGAAACTGAACTGGACTAGCCGCATAAATACTGTGGCTACAAGAGCACGTCAGATGCTAGGAATCGTGCGATGATTCTCACCTCCTGACTCCCCAAAGCCTGTCCACCAAGGCACAAATCAGGGGTGTGATGGAATATTCCCCACTTGCCTGGATGAGTGCAGCTCCAACAACATCCAAGAAGCTTGACACCATCAGGACAAAGCAGCCCACTTGATTGGCACCCCATCCACCACTGATGCACAGTAGCAGCAGTGTGTACCATCCACAAGATGCACTGCAGGAACTCACCAAGGCTCTTCAAATGGCACCATCCAAACCCACAACCGCTACCATCTAGAAGGACAAGGGTAGCAGATGCAAAGGAACACCACCACCTGGAAGTTCCCCTCCAAACCACTCACCATCCTGACTTGGAAATATATTGTCGTTCTTCACTGTCGCTGGGTCAAAATCTGGAACTCTCTCCCTACCAACACTATAGGTGTACCTACACTACAGGGACTGCAGTGGTTCAAGAAGGCAGCTCATCACCACCTTCTCGAGGGCAATTAGGGATGGGTAATAAATGCTGGCCCAACCAGCAATGCCCACATCCCATGATGAATTTTTAAAAAGGACGTCGCAACTCCCGGTGAGTTCGCTTATGCCGAAATCTGGAAGTTGCGGTGTGCTTGAATAAGCTCTGGAGGGGCTCATGCTAAAGCCCTGCCATTCCAATTCTTAAAGTGACAGGATTCTTTAACTGTAAACTTTGTCTGTTCATCCTCAACTTGCATGGATGCTTCCGTGGGATAAGTTCAGGCTGATAATCACAGGTGTAAATCAAGGAATCAGACCTCCAAATGCCTTTTCCCAAATCCACAAAATATACAGATGCTTGATAACTGTGTTATGAACAATGTCTAATTTTAATTTGAATTTATATATATATTTGTGTGTTAAGAAAGGTAAAAATGGTTTTAGTTTCAGTTAGTTATTGCTTATGAACCTTGGTGCCTGGGAGTCTGGATTGTGACAAAAGGTTTCAGGTCTTTTGGGTTTGTTTGTATATATACATATTTAATGAGATTTTACAACCCCTGAAGTTAAAGCAATGGGTTAAAAGGGGTTTAAAGTTCAGCAATTTTGGAAACAAAGCACGAAGTAGAAAAGCTTTACTGTTGTCTAATGACGGTGATCATGTGACACAAAGACAGGGAAAAAAGGAGTTGAGAGAAGGGGTTTCAGAGAGTGTGTGAGTCAGAGAGAGCAGACAGGGATTTTTAAGCTCTTTGAGAAGAAAAACTACAAGGCTAGTGGAACAGTAATTAATTGAATAATTAATTATGGGACTCAGTGAAGTGATCAGTTTAGCGGAGGTGCTACTGGAAGACTGAGTTTAGGGAATGTGTCTTCAGCTCATGATGTTACCAGCTGTTGTGGCTTCAATGGCAATACACCTTGCTGGAAGCCCTGCTTGTTTCCGCACTAGGCCCTGCTGCAGGAAGAGGGGAAGGTTTTACTGCAGCCTATGGGCAAGGTAAGAATGGAATTCTAAATATAGAAGATGTTAAAAAATTATTATTCCAAAATATGTGGAATTTCATATCATAATAGAATCTTGACATTCAACTAATATACAATTGCATTTTCAGGGAGAATAAGGTTGTTTAGCAATAATTATGAACTTAGTACACTCATTCAATAAGGTGTAACTTTTTCACGGGCTTTTACAGTATGACTAAATGTAAGAGCGGGGGTTTTCTTGTCAGTTCAGTGATTTCTAATTGATTGCGTTCTTGGATGACCTCAGCAATGTGAATCCTGGAGAAGCAGAGAATCACTGACAGTACCATCCGGATTTTCAAGATTATCTGTGCAAGTGCAGACTCCAGAAGTTGCTGTCAGTTTCAGAGGAGTAATGACAGTGAATGCTGGCAGTTTTGCTGACATGACCATTGCAAAATCTGGTTCAGTGTCATGTTTCAAAACAATGATTGGAATATACAATTACCATACAGCATACATTGAACAGTTTATTCCTGATCCTTTATTCCTATCTTCTCACCTGCAATTGGTCAGCATGTGTTTTTTTCCCCTTCACTGACAGCATTTGATCTACCAACACCAACTGAGGCAGGATCTGCCAATACAGAACTGGGATGGCTGACTGTATGTTATGAGCAATCTTCCTGCCCATTTCTTTAATCACTGTGGTAACCAGCATATCACCAGCCAGAAGTGATTTGCTGAATAATTGCCTGATAACATTCATATCCGTCTGTGGGTCAGAGGGTGAAGCATCATGTTCAGCTGTGGAACAAACGATAAGGAGAGAATCAGGACTCGTTGAAAATTTAAATGTTATATTTAAATATCTTTTAATGCTAAGTAAAGTCGATTCCTCTTAAGTGCATAATCTATTTCCCACACTCCGCACCTTATCAGGAAACCACACATGTGGCCAGAAGCCTGATGTCTTGGATTACCCCACAGGCTGATTATACAGGACTAGGATGAAATCCTGGTAAAATATCATCTAGTTAGTCACCTGCTCCCAGATAGTTACAAGCTCCAAATTATGCTCTTTTTTTGACTTTGCGAGAACTTGGTGCTGTCCTGTAGCTATAATTTATGCTTAGCTTCTTTTGCAGAATAAAGGCCCTGAATCTATTTACTGTGTGTAACAGACTCAGTGCTTGGCTTAGTCAGCTGACGTGGACCTCTAAAGACGGATGTTAGCCTGAGCCAGGCCCAGTCCAGTACATTCAGACTATGATCTCAAACAAACAACAAATCCTAAAAACAATCAAGGAGGTGCTCCTGTTGAAAAATATCCATAACCTCCTCTTGGCTGCGGGAATAACATTTCATGGAATTTTATAAATCAGCTTTTACAATTTTTGGTCATTAAGCTTTTTCAGGCAAGGTGATATAAATATACTTTGCTCCTATATATCCCCTGACCTCTACACTCCTAAAAGTGAGTTAACACATCTGTTGAAATGGCGGATAGGTAAATGCCAAGCAGGCATGCATATTAATCGCTCACTAATATTTGCATCTGTAATTCCTAGGTTCCTAACTCATCATCCAATGCACTCTCATTAAATTCTTATTTATGTTTCCTGGTCATGACCTGGCTGGTGGAATCATCTTACAATTCCTGAAAAATATGCACACTCTAAAGTTGACTCTTGCTACATGATGCATGCTGTTAGAAACATAGGGCAGGATTTTTCAGTCGGCGTATGGGGGCGGGCCCGATACGCCAACGTGTAAAATGATGTGTGATGACATTGGGCATACATCCCGATGTCATCGTGCTGAGTTGCGATGTTTCGATCGGCGGGCATGCGCCAGAGTCGGCTGTGCGCCCACCAATAAATAAACAGCCTACTAAGGCCATTAAGGAACTAACTAATCCTGGCGGGGGACGATGGTTTAGAGGGAATCAGCATTTGTGATGAAAAGGAGACAATAAGGGTTAGAAAACTAACCACCCGACCAGCCTTCACATTCCACTTTTTCCTTGAAAGTAGGCCTCATTGGTTTCCATTTAACATTAATTCATGTAATTGTTAACGCTGCCCATCCATCTTTAAGGTTGGCGGGCAGGTGAAAAGGCCTTGAGTGGGATGAAGTTTCCTAAAGCTTTTATTAAATAAATAAAAACATTTTCCTAAATAAAAAAACATGTTCCATCTCATACAGTCACATGAGGGGACATGCTTAAATAAATTTTAAACCTTTTATTTAATAATTTCAAAAGCCCTTCAATCTCCCTGAGGCAGCTCTGTGCCTTGGGGAGATTGAAGCGCTTTTTCGCGCGCGTGCATGGGGTGTCCACCTACGCAGTTGGAGCTGATCTCAGGGCCGATCATCTGACAGATGGAGGTCACTGTCTCCCTTGAGAGTTGTAGCCTCCTTCAGCACAGCACCTCAGACATATTGACGTAGCTGTATCGCCACCTGAATATCCTGGCAGCAGGATAGTGGCGTATTTTGTGGCCCCTTCCGCCTTGGAACTCCTGTTGGCCCTGTGCCCCTTGTGCCTGCGTCTCTCCTCCCACAGATGGCTCCCCTGGAAGCTGAATGTGGCCTCCTGGCCTCCTTCCCCCTCTGGCCCCCTCTTCCTCCTCAGAGGAGGTGCCTGCAGTGGAGAGCACAATTCCCATTCCCAGGGTAAAAGAAGGCTGTCTGATACCCGGAAGGCCCCAAGTGTTATGATTCCTCCAGAGCCCTGAACTGAAGCCTGTTCTTTCTGTCAAAGCAGCCCTGAAGGATAATGAAGTTGTCCTGTTCACACAAGGAAGTAGCAGCAAGTTTAAAAAGTTAATGTCTAACAAATAGTACATGTGTGCACATTCACCCCTCTTATCCAGCCTGCGGATGAGGTTTTTAAAAATGTGGCTTACCCGCCAGCCTGTTGCGCTCATGCAACGCACTGAAAATTCATACAGGCTGCCAAAAATCATTGTCAATTGCTGCCTCAAGGGCCTTAACTGGCCTGTTAATTAATGGCAGGCGTGTCTTGGAACTCATAGCGCCCGCCCTCCAAAATATCGTGATGGCACAGGGTGACGTCAGGGCGCATGCCCGACATCACCGTGCATCATTTTACGCATTGGCTGTCGGGCTCGCCCCCACACGCCAACCGGAAAATTCTGCCCTATATGTACTGGAAATAGACTCGCAAAAAGGGAAAGCGAAAAATTTATTGACACTATACAACCTCTCATACTGAAAGTTAGGTGTTCCCATGAATCTTGAGATGTTAGGTATACTTGGCCTATAGAGGGATCACTATAATGACAGCAATGGTTATCCTAAATACATCAAGTGCCAAAAAGTGAAGCTGTATATTATAGTGTGCTTGTTCTATCGCAGCCTTACGACCAACAACTAATTCTAGGCAGTGACAAATTGAACGGCAAGAACAACTACTTGCATTTATTTAATGTCTTTAACATAGTAGAATGTCCCTAAAGCACTTAGCAGGAAAATGTTGGAAATAATCAGCAGGTCAGGCAGCATCTGTGGATCTAGAGGAGGTGTAAATAGGAAGACAGTGTCATCACCAAAAAAATGGAATCAGAAGTTGTTGAACTCAATGTTGAGTCAGGAAGACTATAAAGTGCCTAATAGTAAGATGAGATTCTGTTCCTCAAGTTTATATTGAACTTTATTGGTATGGTGTAGGAGGGCAAGGACAGAGAGGAGAAAGTGAGGGTGGGGTGGAGAAATTAAAATGACAAGCAATCAGAAACTTGGGATAACGTTTGCAAACTAAAAGGTATGCGGAAAAGTGTCACCCAACGTGTGCTGGGTCTCCCCATTGTAGAGGAATCATGCTGGAGGTGATGGAAATGGTCTGTTGAATGTGAAGGTTGGTCGAGTGGTTAGTTTTCTAACACTTATTGTCTCCTTTTCATCACAAATGCTGAATCCCTCTACACCATCATCCCCCACTAGGACAGCTTGGTGCCTCTCCACTTTTTCCTTGAATGTAGGCCTCATTGGTTTCCATTTAACATAACTCTTTTTGACCTGGCTGAACTTGTTCTCACATTGAACAACTTTTTCTTTGAATCCACTCACTTCCCTCAAATTAAAGGTGTTCCTATGGGAACCCATATGAGCACTGCCACCTTGAGAGAAGGCAGCATCAAGTCCATCGACTCCTGTCATTACCATTACATGGTGCCCTGAATCTGTATACCTCATGACAAGAGCTTGCTTAAAGGTAGCTGACAGGAAAGTTTTGAGACAGCAGCACGCATTGCAGTTACCAGGGGTTTGAAGCTGGTATGTAGCTCAACCTGCCAGAGCTACAGTCTATGCTGCTTTTGAGGTGGAAGCATTGACTGTTCCCAGGCCACTTCTTAGTTAGGGACCCTCCGCAGGTTCTAATGGAGCCATCACATATTCCACGGTCGTCAGAAATAAAGAAAAAGCTTCACTGATGTTGCTGCTGATTAGACCTCTTCCAGCCAGTTTCCTGCCATGGACACACAGGATTCTATCTCTTCTGTGCCCTATTTAGACAAGGGAGATTATTGCAGGTGCAATTGTGGCATCATCTTCTCTGTCTCAGTGTCATGCCATTCTGTCTTCTTTGCCTGCACCTCCCAGGTTCTCTGCCACTCAATCTTTGAAGATGGTACAAAAACTGTCCTGAGTCATCCAGTTAAACTACTGACAGTGAACTCACTGAATCAAGCACTTTCATCCTTATCTGCTGTCCTCACAGGCCACTGCAACAATCTTCAGCCGGAAGTGACTTTTTAAAGGCTACATTCTAATTTCTAAACAACCAAGTAGATCAGTCCCATTTTACCTTGGAGGTACACCAATGACTGTTCAAATGGATATACCAATAAGCTGAACCATGGAAATTTGGCTCTCCTGGCTATTGGGGGGCACAACTTATTTCACATTGGCAGATGGCATAATTCACCACATGGATCTTCAGGAATTTTTCAATTGTTTTGATTACATTTACTGGTAATGCAAAAATAAAACAACCTTATTGTTTTCTTGCAAGAAATAAATATATCTTCTCAGAAGAAAGTGGATCTAACAATCCAACCTATGAACAGTAAATTGTAGATTCCAGGGCCTGTTTAGGTGAAGAGATTTGAAAGGTTTCAGCTGTTCCTTATTACTCACTGGATTGGACTTCTTCATTAAAGTCAACCAGAGTGCAAGCATTCGGCTGGAGTTTTGGATCAACATCTGTGACCTAATGGAAGTGATTTCTCTTTCATTATTCATTCCATTGTTCTTAGGAGCTGGCTTGACTATGAATAGTGAGCTGGAGGCTTGCAACTTATCTCAGAGTCACAACACAATTTGGCGCTGTGCATAAAATTGTTTCATCAAATTGACAGTTGGCAGTGAACGCAACTAATGAATAACAACTGAGGAAACAGTTGACAGTATTATTGTGAAGGAATCAGAACAGAAAATGTCTTATTTGGACAACCTTTTATTCCAAATATTCCAGAGTGGTTTGGCTTGTTGCCCTTTACTTGTGTTGTCTTTTGCCTTTTCACTTACTCTAGGAGTGACTTGGAGATAGTCAGTTGTTATGCTGAGAAGAAAGAAACTTAAACATTTGTTTTCTTCCATATTCTGTTATTTAAATTTGTTTTTTAAAAATGGACAAAGGCTAACTCATCAACCTCCTAGAATGTGATACACCTTACAATGTATGAACATTCCAGCCAAACCAACACAAAGGACTAGTAGATGAGATGTCTGCGCCAGCCTGCTCTGGGCAAAAGCAGAAATATGATGACTCCTTATCTCCGACATTGTGCTAATGGTTCCACAGTTATCAGCTCAAAATGCAATGGGTTTTAACAAGGGTCCTTAAAGTACATTGTTGGGTGAATGGCTTGACCTGAAACCACCCTGTCACATGACCAAGAGTTGAACTGTTTGAATTGCTTTAATTATACAGCTTTTGTATTCAATTGCAGTTATTCTGTGGACACAGATTGTTCTGTGTCTTACTGCCTTGGATTCTCTTGGTCATCTGACTCTGGTGTCATGCTTAAATCATCATTAACATCATTGTTTAATTAATATAACCAATAACCCTTTACACAAAGGTGATTCAGGGTGGAGCTTTTCATGCCCACTGGCGGCTGCATTTCCTGCCATCGGTCATCGGGAACCTCATTATAATACATCAGCAAATCATTATCAGGCCATCCCAACAGGCTTTTACGCCCTGCTGGATCATCCGTCCACCCACGTTGGTGGGAAAGCATGCTGATGTATTTCACAACAGCACAGGGACAACGTGCACTTGGCGGCCTGCACTTTGGGTGAACTAGTGGTGGGTGCACAGCAACATTCTGCAGAGCTCGCCAGGGTCACTTGTTGCTTTGCAGGCTTCAGGGGCGCCGGGTGGGTTGGGGGGTTGGTCAGGATTAAGTGCTGCCCTGCCTCGGAGGTGACTTTTGAGGCTGAGGGGGAGCGGCGGTGGGGGGGGGGTGGCAAGCCTTGCCATTGAGGCGACTTGTGGGGGTGCGGGGACAAGTGTAGCCTTGCCATTGAGCTGATTGGTGGCGGGGGGTGTGGTGGTTAAAGGCAGCTGTGCTGTTGAATAGAGCGCCCAAGTATTCGGAGTGGGGGGGGTAGGGTGGGCGGGGGAAGTGACCACACATTCGGGAAACCTGCAGAAATTGACCTTTCTGAGACGGTTCAGGTGCAGCCACATTGATATGATTTAGGTCGGGCTCCTAGCTTATCTGCTTCCTCAAGCAACGCAGAGGCATCAAAGTGCCACCAGGTTCTCCTGAGCACCCCCGCCCCACCAGCCCCACCGCCACTTCCCCACCCCTCCCCAGCACAGACTGTAAATGAGCACTTTAGTGGACTGCAGAGCAGTTGGATTGCACACGTTGTACAATCTCCTTGCTAAAGCTGGCCATGGAGCAGTCACTGCTGGAAACACTCACAGCCCCTTGTAATGTCAGCATCCTGGTTTAGACCAGTCTCCCCCATGGTTCAAGCTAACAGGGCAGCCCATGCAGCGCGCTAATCTCTAGCCAACCAAGTGGTGGCCAGCACTCTCCGGGAAGCGTTAAGGGGCTGTCACACTTAACCAGGACAGATTCTTAGTACACCCATGCTAACCATGTGCCTCTTTCATCCTGCAGGAGGAGTACATCAGGATCATGGAGTCCGGTGAACTAGCTGTATGCCTGATGGCCTACAGAATGCAGAGAAGACGGAGGAGAGAGCGGCTGAGGCTCCTGGCTGTGCAGAGGCAGGAGCAACAACCTCTCGAAGAAGGGGCAGCTGGGGCTCATGCAGACGTTGCCAAGAGCCACAGCAAGCTGTCGTAGGCCGGCACCTAGCGACACCCAGGGTCTATAGATGCCGTCTTTCATTCCTGCAGATGACTGAGAACCAGTGTTGCCGAAGACTGCGAATGTCTAGGGAGCTGATCGGTCACATCTGCCACTTACTGCAGGATTTGGCACCATGGGGACATGGAGGGCATCCACTGCCAGTGGCTATGAAAGTAACCACGGTGCTCAATTTCTATGCCAGTGCCTCCTTTCAGGGCTCCACAGGTGACCTCTGTGGGATTTCACAATCTGCCACCTACAAATGCATCCCAGATGCCATCTTCTCCATGGCACACAATTCTGTGCATTTCACCTGGGACCAGGATAACCAGGATGCGATTGGATTCTCCTTGATCTCAGGATTCCCACAGGTGCAAGGTGCGATTGACTGCATTCATGTTGGGCTCAGATGAACTACATCAACCACAAGGGCTTCCATTTACTGAACATGCAGCTGGTGTGCGACCACCAGAAATGCATCCTGCAGGTGTGCGCACGGTTTCCAGAGACTGTGCACGACACCTATATCCTCAGCCAGTCACAAGTCCCTGGAGTCTTCCAGGGTCCACAGAGGCTGCAGGGTTGGTTCCTCAGGGACAAGGACTACCCGCAGAGGCCATGGCTGATGACACCCTCAGCGGCCTCAGACTGCAGCAGAGCAACGCTATAATGAGGCTCAAGCTGCAGCTTGCAACTTGGTGGAGCAGACCATCGGGATGTTGAAGATGTGGTTCTGGTGCCTGGACCGGTTTGGTGGAGCCCTGCAATACAATCTGCAGAGGGTGTCATGCATTGCTGTCGTCTGCTGCGCCCTTTACAACCTGACGCTGCAATGGGGAGACGACCTGGCTGAGGAGGAGATGGAGGAGCTAAACGTCTCCTCCGATGAGGAGGATGCCGATGGGGATGAGGCTGAGGAAATCCTCGGAGGCGACGATGACAAAGATGAAGCCCTCGCACCGGCTCGACGAGGCAGGCACGCTTGGGAGACCATCATAGCTGCTAGATTTGTGGAGGATGATGATGACATGCAGTGGGATAACCCCATAGTTCCTCATCGCATTCATGAATGTTTGACTCCAGTCTGGCTTATGACAGTGCGAATACCCTCTGTGATAAGGCCCCTGTCATGGAGATGCAGTGGAGGCCCTAATAGTCACTTGATTGCAGGAGGATGATGATGACATGCAGTGAGGACACTCCACAAATCTTCACATAGCCTCTGAAAATGTCTGACTCCTGTCTGGCCGAGGGCAGCTCGCTTGCGCTCTGTGGTCAGGGTCATATCATAGAGATACAGCCAGGAAACTTGGAAGCATCTGATGCTTTGTCTGCCTTCAGGACCTGAGCCCTTCAGGAGCTGGTGCACAGCATCAGTGGTTACAGATGCTGAAGCGATGGGGGACAGACCCTCCTTAAAGGTGCTGAGAGCACATCGAGAGAATGAGAGAACTCTGAAGTGCCTGCCCATTACATTCTGGCAGCAATGACCAGCACCGCTGAGGTGCAGGCATTAGTAATGTTTCCAGGGAGTGTGAGGCTGGACCATCACTTTGGCCTGAAGGCTGCACAGAGCACAGGGAAGAAGCCCTGGACTGAGACACCTGCCTTTATCTTGTGCAGAAAGGTTTCACATCTGAGCGATAAGAACACTGCTCATCAGAACAAGGAGCCACAGGCAGGGAGACATTCTTAGGAGTTTATTGACAATAGTGAACATTATGTACAACTGATTAACACCAATGCACAGGCAGTGCAACTGATTCTTTTTAACTGTCCTAACCCTGCTGCTACGTCTTGGTGCTCCATGGACATCCACAGCAAAGGTGGAGGCAGCCTGCTGACTGTGGAGCCCTGTCTGTGATGACTTTGGCGGGCATCCTCTGGAGGGCCAAGTCTTGGAGGGCCCCAGCCTGCTTTCAGGGTCCTGCTGTGTGGCAGTGGCTCCGTCCTTTGCCTGTGGAGCTGCAGCTGCTGAGATCACAGGAAGAGGGGAGTCAGATGGGCCAGACACTCACAGAGTCCCTTGGATGGATGGGTCTGGAGTATGCACCTACATATCCTCTTCCCTGTGGGTGCCTGGGGACCCCAGGTGGACTCCTTGAGGAACAGGGGCAGCTGGAGTGAGATCGAGCTGCCTGACAACCCTCTGACGTACATACTGTTGGAGGCCAACGATGGCATCAGTGATGGAGTTGAGTCCGTGCAGCAGTGCAGGAGCGAAGTCCTGGACCAAGGTCTCCACCTTGGCCATCATTCTACCAGTGTTGGCCTCGAAGCATTGACAATGCCAGTGCTATTACCTCAGCCTGAAGGTGGACCACCTCCTTCATTGTGCCTTGCAATCTGAGGAGTGCAGCAGACATCCCTTCCTGATGTTCCCGAGCTTGCCTTCGCAGCTCCAGCAACTGTGACATGACCGAGTCCAGAGGCTCATCATCTGCCTTGGACTCAGCAACGTTCTGGCCTCTAGCAGTCTTCAGGGAGCCGGGGACCTGGGAAGTCCCTGCCTCCACCTGCAATGAATCAGACAGTGTGATGTGCTCACCAGATTGTGATCCCGGGGCTACTCTAAAGCTAGTTCCCATCGAGTGTGTGTCTCTGCGCTGGTGGAGGGTGTGGGTGAGCGCTGTGATGGGACTTCAGGGAAGGTGCTCCCAGATTCCTCTTCAGAGGTTTCTTTGGGGCTTGATTGGAGGCCTAGGGTCATGGACTCTGTCAGCTGTTTGGCAGATGTCCATCCAAGTCACTCCCCATCTCAACTTGGAAATATATCGCCGTTCCTTCACTGTCGCTGGGTCAAAATCCTGGAACTCCCTCCCTAACAGCACTGTGGGTGTACCTACACCATATGGATTGCAGTGGTTCAAGAAGGCAGCTCACCACCATCTTCTCAAGGGCAATTAGGGATGGGTATTAAATGCTGTACCGGCCAGTGAAGCCCGCATCCCATGAATTAATTTTTAAAAAAAGATGTGCCTGTGAAAGCGAGGGGAGATAATTAGTGCATGGCTGTGGCCTGTGAAAGAGGACACATCACTCACGGCATTGTTGTCTGATGGCTGTTACCAGTTTGCCCTGTATGGATAGAGATGGAGAAAGTGTAAGCAGGATGCCTGCTGGCCCAGATGTTAAATGTGCCTGGCCTTTTTTGGTGATGAGTGGTCCCATGGACGGGATGAGGACAATGACCATGAGTGTGAAAGAGTGAATGGTGATGCCCCTTGAACTGGCAGTGAGTGAGGGTCCTGTGGATGTGTGATGGGCTTGTGAGCGCGTGCGTTGAGAGTGATGAAAAGAATGACTTAGCCTGGTGGAACAGAGGAGGTCATTCAATGGGTGGCTGTCCTCTTCTGAAGAACCTTGGCACTGGCCACTGCTGCCACAGCCTTCCAAGCTTGATTGGTCACATTGCTGCCCATCCTGTGGCCAGAGCAGGGGTACAGAACATCCAGGCGGGCCTCTATGGCATCCAAAGGTTGCTCAAAACCAGGGGCTGCAGCCTTCTTCAGTTTCAGGGCATGTCTTCCATGCAGCAGTGGTGAGCTGGAAGCATTGAGATGTGTGCTTGCGGCTGGACTTTAAATATGGCGCTCGGCATGATGCATCAGCCGGGTGGTGGCGGGTGGGCGAATGAGAAATTGTCCGCCATGGAAATGGTCTGTTTCCTGGATAAATAATTAGGTGGATTTGGGATGATACGGCTTGAAAACCCATCATCACAGCTGGCGGGTAAAATGTTGTTTTACCTGCCTGCTACCACACTTGGTGCAAATTTGGGAATATTACACCCTCTGAGTGTGAGGAAATTATGAGGGAAAGCTAAATTAGTTGAGCATGCTTTTTGGCTCTGATCTGATCCAGCTGATTTTTCAAGATTACGAGAGGCAGATTGTTTGCTTTAATAAGGTGATTAAATACCACGGGACAGAAATTCAGAAATTAAG
Organism: Carcharodon carcharias; assembly: GCF_017639515.1. NCBI lineage: Eukaryota > Metazoa > Chordata > Chondrichthyes > Lamniformes > Lamnidae > Carcharodon > Carcharodon carcharias. The sequence goes on along the minus strand of NC_054469.1, from coordinate 73,602,023 downwards.
AGTATAAAGGGAGCACGGGCATTTATGGAATAATCTACCAAAGAAGACCATGGAAGTGGCAATCTAAAGGGATTGGAAAAGTAGGCTGTAGTTCAAACTTGGTTTTTTCATTTCATTGGAATTTTAAGAGATAATATTGAGAAATTTCAGCCCAAAACATACCTCTGGATAGCAAAGCGATTGAAGGATAAATATTATCCAGCATCGATTAACAGAACCAGGCCATTCAACCCAACTTGTCTTTGTCAGTGTATATACTCCTTAAGAGGCTTCTCCAACTCTAATTGCCTCAGTTTACCCATCCTCATATCACTCTATTACCTTTTCCTCGTCTACTCATCAGGCCGTGCCTTAAAGATGTCTATGCCATCTGTTTCAACCATTCCATGTGGCACAAGCTCATTACTCACTGTGTAAAAAAAGAGATCAAAGATTGAGCTGTTGTTTAATTGCCATTCCTGTTCCTACGAATTCGTATTTTTGAAGAAAAGGAATGTCCAAAGGAATGAAATATTAACAAACTTTCAACATCATAGACAGGGACCCAAATAAAGTAATCCAGGCCATCAAAATATTACATCATTAAATTAATTATTAAAAACATTTTATGTAACTGTTGTATCGTCTCTCTAATCACCACATAGTAAAAACATGTTGGTAAATTATATTTAACCGTACTTTAAGGTAGAGAGAAGTGGGCCAATGGCAGATGAATTTCAAAATGTCAAAGTATACAGAATTGCATATTAGAAGAAAAGCAATGGGAGCTGACATACTTGATGAACAGTGTTGGTTGAAATAGTTATGGGAAAGAGATCTGGGGTAGACTTAATGTTTAACATATGCAATCACCACAGAGCAAACAAATAGAGTGCTAAGTTATGCACCCAATCAGGGGAGTACAGATGAAAGACATCATGCTAAAACTACCCAGTGCTCTGTTCAATTCCACAACCGGAGGCTGTTGAAACAGAAGGAAACATTTGCGTCTTGGGGGCTGATTCACAGAAGACCCAGGAGGCTAATCACTAGTGTCAGAGTTAAAATCAGTGTAACCTTTCAGCTGCAAAAGTAGGCAGCAAAAAGGTGGTCTCATAATCATATAAAAGATAGTAATAAAACAAAGAAGGAGTAACTCTAGAATACTGTTTCAAGTTTAAAGGGAATAAATAGGCCAAGCGCAACAACTTCAAACAGGTATAAGGCAAAATATGGACTGCTGTGTTAAAGTCTTTTGCATGAGATATGTATGGAGTGGACTTATGAGTAAGGTAGAGGAAAAAGGGCTGAATTTATTTAAGAAATAGTTGGACACAATGACTTATTTACATTTATTTTTCTGGTTAAATAAGTTATGATGGGCTAAATGATCTTCTTCATTAATCTATCTTGTAATATATAAATGGTACATAGAATTTACTTGGTTGACCATCTCTTTCGACTAGGCTAAAAATGAAGAACAAACTCAATTTCTACCTTTGCCTTAGCTTGTAAGCTCATTATCTGCACCGTACTCACCAAAATATGCACTGTTTTTCTTCAGGATGCTGTGTTCCTTTTATAGTGAAGAAAGAAAATCTCTGAACTAAACTACACTAAAGAATTGTTTATTTACATTTAACTCTTACAAAACAAAACTTTTTCAGCGCCTGACTTCAATTTCTCTGAAGAATTGTACAGGTTGATAGTGTGAAGGAGAGCCATTACATAAGAAATGACAGGTAGTGGATTGGTTGAATAGAGAATACAGTGTGGGAAAAGTGATTACACGGGGCAGAATATTATGCTTGGAGTGTGGGCACATGCCCGACATGCCCTAGTGTAAAATGATGTGCAATGACGTCAGGCATGCATCCCGACATAATTGTGCACTCGTGCGATATTTCAGTCGGCGGGCGAGCGCTGGAGTCGGCTGCGTGCCCACCGATAATTAGTAGACCTATTAAGTCCATTAACAAGCTAATTAAGTTCAAACCTATACTGCTCGTCCAACCTTACGGTTGGTGGGCAGGCGAAAAGGCTAATCGGCCTTTACATTTTTTAGGAAGCCTCATCCACAAGTGGGATGAGGTCTCCTAAAGCAAACAAACATTAAATAAAAACTTTATTTTGGAATTAAAAACATGTCCCATTTCATGTGACAGAGTCACATGAGGGGATATGTTTTATTAAATTTTTACTGCCTTTATTAATATTTTTAAAAAGCGTTCAATCTCTCTGAGGCAGCTCCGTGCCTCAGGGAGATTGAAGCGCTCTTTCACGTGCTAGGTCTGGCTCCCCCTCCTCCCTCCACCCCCACAGGCAGTGCTCAGTGCTGCTGCTCATGATCCACGCAGGGCAGGCCTTAATTGGCTCGCCTGCGTGAAATTGCAATGTGGAGCTGATTGTGGGCAGTGGTCGGCTACCCCCACCGTGCACCCCCGCCAAGGGCAAAATCCTACATTAAAAAAATAAGTTAGTGGAGTAAGTAGCAAAGAACAATTGGTGAAAGAAGTGATTACAAGGAGACTAAGGGGTTTAAGAATATCACAAAAAATCATAGGTGGGGCAAGCAAAGTGAATAATTTGTGGGGAAAGTGAATAAACAAAAATAATGGATGGCAGGAGCGGTTGAACCATAGAAAAGTTACAGCACAGAAGGAGGCCATTTGGCCCATCTTGTCCACGCCAGCCCGAGGACACCCAGGTGTCCTTTCTAATCCCACCTTCCTGCACCCGGCCCATAGCCCTGCAGCTTACAGCACTTTAGGTGCAGATCCAGGTTCTTTTTAAAAGAGTTTAGAGTTTCTGCCTCTACCACCAACTTGGGCAATGAATTCCAGACACCCACTACCCTCTGCATAAAAAAAGTTCTTCCTCATGTCCCCCCCTACACCTTCTGCCACTTATCTTGAATCTATGTCCCCTGTTTCTAGAATTCTCCACCAAGGGAAACAATTTTATCCTGTCCACTCTATCTATTTCACTCATAATTTTGTACACCTCAATCAAGTCACCTCTCAGCCTTCTTTGTTCTAAGGAAAATAACCCCAACCTATCCAATCTCTTCTCGTAGCTACACTTTTCTAACCCTGGCAACATTCTTGTAAACCTCCTCTGCACTCTCTCCAGAGCTATTACATCCTTTCTGTAATGTGGTGACCAGAACTGCACACAATACTCCAATCATGGACTCTCCAGTGTTTTATACAATTCCAACATTACATCCTTACTTTTATATTCTATACCTCTGCCAATGAAGGACACCATTCCATATGGCTTCTTTACAACTTTGCTCGGAGAATAATATGAAAGGCATGCAATTGCATAGCCAATTGACCAATAGCTGGAGCGATGGTTGCATAAGAATAATTGCCAGATGAGTGTCTCCATAGAAAATAGCAGACAAGAAACTACATAGAGAATAAAGACTAGATGGAATAGTGATATAGAGCTCAACATATAATAGGGTCAACAACTGTACCAAAAAAAAGATCCAGAATTTGTTGGAGTGAGGCATTATCCACTGTTCATTATTGTTTTTTCCTTCACTCCAGCTGGAAAAGTATCTGTACCTCAAATTTCTAGAAGTGAGAATTGAATGGTAAAGTCAATGGGACATCTTCTGTTTTCTAGGCCAATGCAATTTAAGAGTAGAGAAAGAAACAGAAGAATGGTGAAAAAAGAAATAGGGTAAAATAGAATCAAATTAGATGTAGAAAGATAAACAAAGAGAGAGAAAGCAAGATTGGATTAAGAGAAAAAGAGAAGAGAGACAGAAAGGAAAAGTAAATAGGAAAAATAAAACAACTTTTTAAGTAACTCTAGAAATGATTTACTACATGCAGGAATGCCACTCCACTGTTTCAGTTGTTTCCCTTGCCGACTCGAGAGGATAATTGTCATTGCAGGAAGATAAATCTCAGCATTAAACAGGTTCTTAAGTTGATAACTACCACCTTTAACCTCCCGCAGTGAGTTTTATTTGTTTTAATAGAGCAAATGCAATAATTGTTTGAAAGTCAATGAGAGGTTGACAGCACGCTGTCACTTTTGTGACGCTAATGGCAGAGTGATGCAAATTGCCCAGCAATTTGTGACATTTTGTAACTCAAGGTGTATCTCTTCCTTGCCACAAATTGCTGGGCTATTTTCACATTAGTGCAAGCCTTAAACTTGCTGTTACTTTGCTGCCAAATTCTGGCCCAGAAAGAATCACATGGGGTATGATGGCTGTTACATACAGAGTAAGAGGCATGGGAATAAAGCATAGAGAATAAACAAGCAGGAGAGTAATTTGTTATAACCACAGCTGATGTTATTTGCTGAGCAAGCCAGATCCCAGAATGAAACCTGTCTTACTGATCATAAACCCTTTTTTTTTGTATTTTGAAATGAAATTTTGAAAATACTGACCCCAAAAACATAGAACTCCAGTAACCCCTTTATGATTTTAAACATTAAATGATTTATTAAAAAGAAAGAAAATTTAAGTACATAACATTAAAGCTGCACTGTTAGAACAGTCTTACATGACAACCCCCAAAAAACCCACTTGACCAAAACACACAAGTAAACTACCTTCTTGGCAACAACTCCCTTATAGATTTTAACTGTAAATATCTAGTAATATTACCTGAGGCAAAGGATTGTTGTTACTTTAACAAAGGTATACCAAACAACTCCTCAAACCCTTCCACTCAGAGATGGAAATCCAAAAGAAAGGTTCAGAAACACACTGCTTTCTGAAAACAATGGGCTGAATCGTGGGCGGGCCCAACATGCTGACATACGATGATGTCGGGCGTGTGTCCCAATGTCATCACACTTCACCTTGATATTTCGTTCGACGGGTGCGTGCCAGAGGCTGCTATGCACCTGCTGAAATGTCAAAGGCCTTTTAAGGCCATTAAGAAAGGAATTCAACCAGGTGAGAATGCTGCCTGTCCAACCTTAAGGCTGGGGGGCAGCCGAAAAGTCCAAGTGGCCTTTGCGTTTTTCAGGAAACCTCATCCATGGGCGGGATGAGGTTCCCTGAAGCATTTATAAAATAAATAAATAATTTTTCCCAACTTCACAAACATGTCCCAACTCATGTGACATTATCACCTGAGGAGACATGTTTAAATAAATTTTTACATAATTTATTAAAATGTATTATTCTCTATTCAATCTCCCTGAGACAGCTGCATACCTCAGGGAGATGGCTGCACTCTTTCGGGCGGGTGCGCAAAAGAGCTCTAACTCTCCCTCTTCCCCCCGCCTGCACAGGTAGCGCTGAGCACAACCGGCCATGCGTTATACTCTGCGCCCACCCCCGCCCACTCCCGCCCAGTCCCCCGCCATAGGAAGATTTCTGCTCAATGACTTTTCTGGCTTGAAATTGGGTGGCTGCTTCAAATTCACAACTGTTGCACTGCCTCAGCACACAGGTCTGGTCTCAGTACATTTCCCCCACATAGCCACTCATTTAAACATCTTTCATTCAATATCTTTTTCCCTTTCATCTCACGTCCATTGTCCTCAACAACTCTTGTAACTCAACTTCTCCAAATATAAAAATCTGTCATATTGCATCTACTTTTGGTACAATAAAATTTAATATACCATCCCCTGTTTACCTATAAAACCTTTGTAAGTTGTAAATGTTCCTTGTCGCTTCGAACCTTTTTCAAATTAAACAGCTGAAAAACCAAGTCTCCATTTATCTCATAATGCAAATTTTAAATCCAATCTACTTACTTGTAAATCCAACCTCACTATAACATTTCATTACGGATGCATGAACCTAACCCCTTTACCCTTTTATATCTCAGTTCTCACAGACAAGCTGTCTTTACTAACCTCTCCCAGTTTAATTAATCATGGGCACACATACAGCCTTCTTTACAGAATACCACCATACTCACAAAAATATTTTAAAAAATAACGTCCATCATCACAAATTGTATACAGGATAATAAGAGAGTTTGGCATAATGGAAGCATGCACTGAGAGAAGACTCCAAGAATGTTTTTATAAATTCTAATTCTTTGAGCAGATAAGTGGCATCAGTGCCACACAAGTGTCAGGCAATGACCATCTCCAGCAGGAGAGAATCTAGCCAGCTTCCCTTGACATTCAATGGCATTACATTCACTGAATCCTCCACTATGAACATCCTGGGTGTTACCATTGATTAGAAACTGAACTGGATCATATCAGATCAGAGGCTGGGAATTCTGCAGTGACTAACTGAACTCCTGACAACCCAAAGCCTGTCCACCACCTACAAGGCACAAGTCAAGGGCATGATCGAATATTCCCCAATTGCCTGGGAGAGGGCAGCTCCAAGAACACTCAACAAGTTCGACATCATCCAGGACAAAGCAGCCTGCTTGATTGGCACCCCATCCACCACCTTAAATATTTGCTCTCTTTAGCACTGATGAACAGTGGCAGCAGTGTGTACCTTCTACAAGATGCACTGCAGCAACTCACCAAGGGTCCTTCGATAGCACCTTCCAAACCTGTGACTTCTACCACAGAGAAGAACAAGGGCAGCAGATGTAAGAGAACACCACCATCGGTACGTTCTCCGCCAAGCCGCACACTATCCTGACTTGGAAACAAATCGCTGTTCCTTCACTGTTGTTAGGTCAAAATCCTGGAACTCCCTTCCTAACTTCACTGTGGATATACATACACCAGACAGATTGCAGCAGTTCAAGAAGGTGGCACGGCACCACTTCTCAAGGGCAATTAGGAATGGACAACAAATGCTGGCCTAGCCAGCGATGTCCATGTCCTGTAAAATAATAATTTTAAAAATGTTTTAGTCACCTTACCTCACGAGGGCCTGTCTCATGAGGAAAGGTTAAGCATGTTGGGTCTATACCCATTTAAGTTTAGAAGAATGTGGGTGATCTTATTGAAACAAATAAGGTTATGAGGCAGCTTGACAGGGTAGATGCTGAGAGGGTGTTTCCCCTCATAGCGGAATCAAGAACTAGGGGGCACAGTTTCAAAATAAGGGGTCTCCCATTTAGGCAGAGATGAGGAGGAATTTCTTCCCTCAGAGGGTCATTAGTCTTTGGAATTCTCTTCCCAGCAAGCACTGAAGGCTAGGTCATTGAATATAATCAAGGCTGAGTTAGATAGATTTTTGATTGACAAGGGAGTCAAAGGTTATGGGGGGCAGGCAGGAAAGTGGAGTTAAGGCCACAATCAGATCAACCTTCATCTTATTGAATGGTGTAGCAGGCACGAGGGGCTGAATGGCCCCCTCCCATTCTTATTTATTAGGTTCTTATGTAGAACAAGGTTTTAAGTTTAAATAAGGGAGGCTTCAAAGGGACGAGGAAAAAAATTGACTATGGATTACCAACTAAACCGTACAATTTAATTGGACTGGGGTACAGACAGTCCTCAGGGTTTATACACAGAAATGTTTGAAGATGGCAGGACCAGTTGACAAAGCTATTGGATCCTTGGCTTCATAACAGAGGAATAAATAAATAAAATTCATAAATGGAGAAATAAATAAATATTTTCCTGCTGCCAATTAGCCCACCCCCCACCACGATTTTACGGGCATCAGGGGAGGGGTTGGGTAGACCACCCACCCATGGCCAAATTGAAGGCCTTAAGTGGGCAATTAATGCCCAGTTAAGGGCGCTGGGGTTTGCCAACCCAGCCTTGATTAGGTCACTGACTTACCTGGGTTTTGGGACATCCATGTTTTCTCTTCCTCTGGGTCAAGTAGCACCAATTCTGGTGTGGAGGACAGCTGCTGACCTCCTATTGGTTGGCAGCTCCATGAGATGGGACTTCCTCTTGGAGATGGAAGGAAATCCTGCCTCACTCTAATTAAAGGGCCATTACACCAAAATATAAAGTGGGCCGGCCAAGCAGAGGTGGGTTTATTCCCAGCATTTATGCTGGAGTGGGCATCCCACCCTCAAGGTCTAATTCAACCCATTGTTTCCATGTGCTGAAGGGTTAGTAATTGAAGGAAGCAGGCTTGAGGGCCAAATGGCCTTCTTTAGTGTTGTAAGATTCTATGACACTGGACCAAACTGTTAATGGGTAAACTACCAACAGACTGTGGGAAGTATTCCAAGAAGTATTTGGTACAATTAAAAAATCAGTATACATTCTTAAAAGACAAAGGCTCCATTTGGTATTGCAATAACCATGGTAAACAAAGGAGGTAAGAGACAGCATCAAGGTAAAAGAAATGGCTTAGGCAAATGTAAGGAAAAATAGAAATTCAGCAGGCTCCAAGAATCGCAAAAAGCAACAAAGGGTTAAAAGAAAGCAATGAAGTGCAAAAATGGAATGTTAAAACAAAACTTGCAAGTGAGATAAGCTAACGGCAAACCATATTGTAAATATTTTAAGAGAAAAGGAAAGGTCAGGTCTACTGGATCAATGATAATGTTCCTACCGCTGGGCCAGAAGCTCCGGGGCTTGATGGCCATGGAAAGAGCATTCCTAACATGGCCATATTTCTTATCAGCCTGTAAATCCTTCCAATATATCCACTGGATGGCAGGCGGTAGGAGTGGGAGAGTTTCCTGGTCAGCCATGCAGCAAAAGGCAATGGCAAATCACTGCAGTACTTTACTGGCTGTGTGGAGGGGGAAATCCCTCTACAGTCCTGGTTTTGGCTGAGGTAGCAGCAGCAGCCTTTTGTCTTAATGGAGCCTTTACAGACATACAAATTAGGAGCAGGAGGAGGTCACTTGGTCCTTTGAGCCTGCTCTGCCATTCAATAAGATCATAGTTGACCTGATTGTAACCTCAATTCCACATCCCCCACCAATATCCTTTCACCCCCTTGCTTATCAAGAATCTATCTAGCTGTGCGTTAAAAATATTCAAGGGCTCTGCTTCCACCGGCTTTTGAGGAAGAGAGTTCCAAAGAATCACACCCTTTGAAAGAAAAAGAAATCTCCTCATCTCTGCCTTAAATGGGCGACTCCTTGATTTTTACATAGTGACCCCTAGTTCAAGATTCTCCCACAAGAGGAAACATCCTCTCCACATCGACCCTGTCAAGACCCCTCAGGATCTTTTATGTTTCTATCAAGTCACCTCTTACTCCTCTAAACTCCAATGGATAAAAGCCTAACCCTTCCTCATAGGACAACCTTCCCATTCCGGGTATTAGTCTAGTAAACCTTCTCTGAACTGTTACCAATGCATTACATCATTCCTTAAATAAGGAGACCAATACTGTACACAGTACTTCATAAGTGGTCTCACCAATGCCCTGTATAACTGAAGCATAACTTCCCTACTTTGTATTCAATTGCCCTCACAATAAACAATAACATTCTATTAACTTTCCTAATTACTTGCTGTACCTGCATACTAACCTTTAGTGATTCATGCACTAGGACACCCAGATCGCTCTGCATTTCAGAGCTCTGTAATCTCTCACCATTTAGATAATGTGCTTCTTTTTTATTCTTCCTACCAAAATGGACAATTTCACACTTTGACACATTGTACTCCATTTGCCAGATCTTTGCCCACTCATTTAACCTATCTATATCCTTTTGTAGCCTCCTTGTCCTATTCACTACTTACTTTCCTACCTATCTTTGAGTCATCAGCAAATTTAGCAACCATACTTTTGGTCCCTAGTCATTCAAATAAGTTGTAAAAAGTTGAGGCCCCAGCACTGATCCCTGTGACATACCACTCGTTATATCTTGCCAACCAGAAAATGACCCATTTATGCCTATTCTCTCTTTCCTGTTAGCTAGCCAATCTTCTATTGATGCCATTATGTTACCCCTTACACCATGAGCTTTATTTTCCACAATAACCTTTGATGTGGCATCTTCGCAAATGCTTTCTGGAAGTCCAAATACACTACATCCACCAGTTCCTCTTTATCCACAGCACATGTTCTTTCTTCAAAGAACTCCAATAAATTGGTTAAACATGACTTCTCTCTCATAAAACCAAGTTGGTTCTGTCTGATTACCTTGTATTTATTTAAGTGCCCTGCTGTAATATCTTTAATAATAGCTTTTAACATTTACCTGTGATGTATGTTAAGCTAACTGGCCTGTAATTTCCTGCTTTCTGATTTCCTCACTTTTTGAATAAAAGAGTTATACTCACTATTTTCCAATCTAATGGAACCTTCCCCAACTCTAGGGAATTTTGGAAAATTAAAACCAACCCATCAACTACCTCATTAGTCACTTCTTTTAAGACCTTACGATGAAGCCCATCAAGACTCAGGGATTTGTCAGCCTGCAGCTCCAACAATCCCCTGGTGATTGTAATTTTCTTGAGTTCCTCCCTTCCTCCCATTTCCTGATTTACAGCTATTTCTGGGATGTTACTTGTATCCTCCACAGTAAAAACTGATGCAAAATACCTGTTTAATTCAGCTGCTGTCTCCTTATTCTCCATTATTAATTCCCCAGACTCACTTTCTATAGGACCAACACTCACTTTGTTAACTCTTTTTTTTTGATGGGTATAGAGCCTCTGGCCTCAATGGGCCCCTGGCCTGCTGTTGGAGGCTGCCTTTAGACAGTTGACAGGCTCTTCTCAAGGCAAGGGGGTGCATTGTCTGATTGTGTGAAGATCCCAGTTCTATCCTAAAATGGTCCCTAAGTTGTACAATTGGCTGGCTGCTTCATTGTAGTGGGCTGCCACCGCTGGGAAATTCCCCAAAAGCAGGGATGTGTTCGGGAGTTGTCCTGATGTGGCTCCCTCCTATTTTCCCACCCATCCTCTCCCCAACTCTGCCTCCACTGGGCTGAGAAAATTCAGCCCAAAGTGTGCATTCTCTGGTTGGTGGGATGTAACAAGTTATTTTCCTCAGCTATCTGTGCTTGGGCTTCACCTTTTCACCACATATCTTAGTTATTTGGGTGAAGGAATATCGTATTATAAATCCAAGTTTGTGTTTGGCACTTGTAAACAGGAAGATTTGAAGATGGGAACAGAAAGTTACAAAGGGACAGAGAGGGAGACAGATGGAGAGAGAGTGAGACAGAGTGGGAGAAAGATAGAGAGAGAGAGAGAGATAGAAAGTGAATGGGCAGATGGAGCTTAATATGAGGAAGTGTGAGGTCATCTACTTGGGAGCAAAGCGTGCAAAAGGTGCCCATTTACACAAATCTAGAGATTTTCAGGTGCAATGGATTGCATCCCTGCTTCTGAGCCAGATGCTCCAGGTTCAAATCTCACCCTAGAACTTGATGGCCGAGGAAGTTGTGTTCACAATGCAGCAAAACCGGTTGAGTATCAACCTACAAATCCTTTTAATGCAAGCCAATGGCAGGCAGCAAGAATGGAAGGGATTATTGATCAGCTATGTGAGAATGCTGGAGCCTCTGCCAGCTCCAGACTACAACAAGCATGTGTGTGTTGCCACAGCAATCCTAACTTCCTGAGTGAACAGGGACACACCACTACCATACACAAACCACTAAAAGCTAGTGTGCAGTCCAAAAATAACCAAAATAGTTTATAGAATAGAATACTTCAAAGGCATGGGAATTCAAAGGTGAGGAAGTGTTGCTTCAGTTGTACAAAGCCTTGATCAGACTGTATCTGGAGTACTGCATTCAGTCTTCAGGGAAAGACATATTGGCTGCTGAAGGAGTACAGCACAGATTTACCAGAATGATAACAGGGCTTAAAGAGTTAAATTATGAGAGCATAACATTAGTTTGTATTCCCTTGAGTTTAGGATATTAGCAGGTGACCTAATTGAAATATTTGAAATGATAGAGGGATTCGATTAGGTAAATAAAGGGTACAAAAATAAATTATTTCTCTGAATCAGCAATCCAGAAAAGGAAGGTATTTTCTTAAAATTAGAATTAAGCCATTCACAGGAAGTGTAGCGAAAAATCTGGAAATCTCGCCCCCAAACTGCTGCCGATTCTGGGTCAATTAGAGATTACAAGACTGAAACTCATAGAGGAGAATTTTCTCCCTGTCAGGGGCAGGGGTTTGGCAGGAGTGGGCATGGTCGGGTGTGCAGCCAATTGCCACCCGTGATTGGCTGCACACTACCATTTTAGGTGGGCGGGACAATTAAGGCCTACCCAGCGTGACATGCATCTAGAAGTGCTGAGCGCTACCTCGGCAGGAGAGGGGAGTAGGCTGAGTCAGGGCCTGCGCTCTTTTGTGCATGTGTGCAAAAGAGCGCAGGAATCTCCCTGAGGCACAGAGCTGCCTCAGGGAGATTAGTTTGAGTTTCAAAAATTCAAAAATTTTAATAAAGAAGAAAAGATTTAGGACATGTCCCCTCATATGAAAGTGTCACATGAGCTGGGACATGTCTATGAATTTTAACAAAACTTTATTTCACTTATAAATCGTTCATGAAACCTCATCCCACCTTAAGGTTGGACAGGCAGCTATGTTAAGTGGTTTAATTAGTTTTAAAATGGTCTTAATAGGCCTTTGACAGTTTGGCGGGTGCGCAGCCAACTCCGGTGCGCGCCCACCAAACTGAAAATTGGAGTGACGCTTGGTGACGTTGGGACACACGCCCGACGTCACCGTGTGTCATTTTACACATCGGCGAGTGGGCCCCGCCCCCATTTACCGAGTCGAAGATTCTGGCCATAGATTTTGTTAATTAAGAAAATCAAGTTATATGGAGCAAGGGGGTTGAAGTACAATCAGCTTTGATCTAATTGATTGGTGAAATAGCCTCGAGGGGCTGAATAATTTACTGTTCTTATGTGTTATGGGCAGGTGAGCAGTGATAGAATGGCTCCCTTCTCTTTCCAATCCTTGGTTGACCACAACAGGTGTTTGTTTTAAAGAAAAACAGAATTACCTGGAAAAACTCAGCAGGTCTGGCAGCATCGGCGGAGAAGAAAAGAGTTGACGTTTCGAGTCCTCATGTTGTCAGTTCTGTCGAAGGGTCATGAGGACTCGAAACGTCAACTCTTTTCTTCTCTGCCGATGCTGCCAGACCTGCTGAGTTTTTCCAGGTAATTCTGCTTTTGTTTTGGATTTCCAGCATCCGCAGTTTTTTGTTTTTATGTTTGTTTTAAAGAATTTGCTGCCAGTTCAGTGTGTTTAACTGCTTAAGGGTTGTGAATGTAAAAGACACACACAGACAGGTTTTCTTGTAAGTTTTAAAAGGGAAATAGTTTTTATTGTACTTGCTGCCCGAAATGTAAAAATAATTTTAAAAAACGTTCCAACTCTCACGCATATATGCTTTCAAGAGATAAAGACACACATACACACACGCACACACAATCTCGCACACACATAGAGGTAAGTTACAAAAAGGGAGGGTTGATAAATGGGCCAGGATTTTGCCCTCGTCGGGCTTAGCGGAGGCAAGGGGGAGTGGTCGCAAAAGCGACTCTGTCATATGAACAGGGACATGTTAGAAATTAGTTTGAATTTTTTTTTAAATGACGGTTTGAAATCTCATCCTGCGTAGATGAAGTTTCGCAAAAAATCCAAAGGCTGTTTGGCCTTTTCATTTGCCCACCAACCATAACATTTGACGGACAACGAAAAATTTAATTCAATTAATGGCCTTAATAAGCCTGTTAATTGTCAGTGGATGTGCTGCTGACTCCTGCGTGCACCCGCTGACCGAAATAGCGCTCGAATGCGCTATGACATCAGGCCGCCCGCCTGACATCATCGCACATCATTTCACGCTTATTCGGGCCTGGCGTACGCCCGCCCGAAGAGAGAAAAATTCTGATGATGGTTTCTGAGTTCCAAAAGATTGCAAGTCATAAGCAGAATCTCCAGTTCGGTGAGTGGGGGTGTGCTCCACACACCGATGTGTTAACTGATGTGTGGCGACATCGTGTGTCCCGACGGCACTGAGCATCATTCCAATCTTTCGTTCAGTGGGCGTGCACCGGAGTCGGCTGCGCGCCCGCTGAACTGCCAAAGGCCTGTTAAGCCCATTAATAAAACAATTAAGCAATTTGACAGGGTTCCCATCCAACCTTAAGGTTGACAGCAGGCGAAGAGCCCAGGCTGCCTTTGCATTTTTCATGAAACTTCATCCATGGGCGGGATGAGGTTTCATGAAGAGTTTATTAAATTAAGAAGTATTTTTTATACATTTCATAAACATGTCCAAGCTCAGTTGTCACATGAGGGGACATGTGTAAATTATTTTTCATCTTTATTAAAAATTTTCATTCTGAAATTAATCTCCCTGAGGCAGCTTCATGCATGCGCAATAGAGCACCAGCCCGGACTCTCCCTCTGACCCTACCTCCCGCCCACACAGGTAGCATTTGGCCACCGGGCATGCATCCCCCAGGATGGTCCAAGGGGTCTCCACTTCTTCCTTGAGCAGAGGCCCGAACAATCCCCATCCATCACTACTCTCCACCATCTGGCTGAACTTGTTCTCTCACTGAACAATTTCTCCTTAAACTCGTCTCACTTCGTCCAAATAAAAGGTGTGGCTATGGGTACCCGCATGGGCCCCAGTTATGCCGGTCTCTTTATGGGATATGTGGAACATTCCTTGTTCCAGTCCTACCAGGCCCCCTCCCACAACACTTTCTTCGGTACATCGATGACTGCTTCGGTGCCACTTTATGCACCCGTCTGGACCTGGAAAAATTTATTAATTTTGCTTCAAATCTCCACCTCTCCATTATTTTCACATGGTCCGTCACTGACACTTCCCTTCCTTTCCTTGACCTCTCTGTCTCAATCTCTGGTGATAGACTGTCCACCAATATTCATTACAAGCCCACTGACCCCCACAGCTACCTCGACTACAGCTCCTCACATCCTTCTTCCTGTAAGGACTCCTTCTATTCTCTCAGTTCCTTCGCCTCTTTTGCATCTGTTCCAATGATGCCACTTTCCAAAACAGTGCTTCTGACAGGTCTTCCTTCTTCCTTAATCGAGTGGTCGACGGGGGCCTCAAACGTATCCGACCCATCTCCTGTGCCTCTGCCCTCACACCTTCCTTTCCCTCCCAGATCCATGATAGGGACCCCTTGTCCTCACTTTTCACACCACTAGTCTCTGCATTCAAAGGATCATCCTCCACCATTTCCACTAACTCCAGCATGATGCCACCACCAAACACATCTTCCCTTCAGCCCCCTGTCGGCATTCCGTAGGGACCATTCCCTCTGGGACACCCTGGTCCACTCCTCCATCACCCCCAACACCTCTACCCCCTCCCACGGCAATCGCAGAAGGTGCAACACCTGCCCCTTTACTTACCCCCTCCTCACAGTCCAAAGGCCCAAACACTCCTTTCAAGTGAAGCAGCATTTCACTTGCACTTCCCTCAATTTAGTCTACTGCGTTCGCTGCTCCCAATGTGGTCTCCTCTACATTGGAGATACCAAACGCAGACTGGGTGACCGCTTTGTGGAACATCTTCGGTCTGTCCGCAAGCATGACCCAGACCTCCCTGTCGCTTGCCATTTCAATACTCCACCCTGCTCTCATGCCCACATGCCCATCCTTGGCCTGCTGCAATGTTCCAGTGAAGCTTAAAGCAAACTGGACGAGCAGCACCTCATCTTCCGATTAGGCACTTTACAGTCTTCCAGACTTAACATTGAGTTCAAGAACTTCAGATCATGAACTGTCTCCTCCATCCTCACCCCTTTTTAACCCCCTTTTTAAAATATTTATTTATAAATTTTTAGATATATATTTTCCCCACCTCTTTTTATCATTATTATTTTTTAAAGTCATTTCCATTCATTGGGCAGATTTCTCCCATTGGCATGCAGGGGCAGGCCCCACATGTCGACACATAAAATGATATGCGGTGATGTCGGGCGAGTGTCCAGACGTCACCAGGCGCCATTGTGATATTTCGTTGGGCAGGTGCACAATGATACTCAATGTGCACCTTCCATTAATTAACGAGCCACTTAAGGCTCTTGACTCACCAATCGACACTGATTTTTTGGCACTTGTGCGATCTTTGGGACAATGCACGGGCGCAATGGGCAGGCAGGTAGGACACATTTGTATAAACCTAATCCACGGGCGGGATAAGAAGGGTCACTGAGGTCACGGGTGTGATCTCTCAAGTATTGATTTTTCAAAGTTTTCAAAACTTGCCTGTGCGTTCTGCAATACTTCAAAATGCATATCAGTTGCTTGCCCTGGACTCTTAACATGGGCAGAAATTTGTCGTCAGCGAGCAGGGGGTGGGGCCCGCTTGCCAACGCATAAAATGACGCGGGATGATGTCGGGCGGAACTCTTGACTTCACCGCGCCCCATTTAAATTTTCAGGAAGGCGGGGGCGCAGCAAAATCAGCCATAGGCCCGCCGACCTGTCAGTGGCCAATTGAGGCCATCAACAGGATCATTTAAACAATTAAAGGCCCTGCCCGTCCAACCTTAAAGTTGGTGGGTAGGCCAGGAGCCCCGTCGGGCTTCTGATAAAACATGAAACCTCATCCACTGGTGGGATGAGGTTTCACGGAGGGTTTCAAAAATTTTAATAAAGTTATTTTGTAAATTATGAATATGTCCCAACTCATGTGGCATTGTCACAAGAGGAGGACAGGTTAGGGAATTTATTTTTTCCATTTTTAATATTTTTCAACATAAAAGCAATCTCCCTGAGGCTAAGTGCTGCCTCAGGGTGATGTGCGCTCTTTTGTGCGCATGCGCGAAACAGCGTACTCTTGCTTATGGGGAAGCCCCCCCGCCTGGACAGGAAAAGCAATGCTTCCCATTGGACGTCACGCTGGGCGGGCCTTAATTGGCCCGCCCACGTAAAATGGCGGTGCGGCCTGCTTCTCCGGCGTGGATCGGCTCTGTGCCCGCCAGAGTTTGGGTCGGGCCTGCCCGACCGACAAACAGAAAATTCTGCTCATAGAAAATAGGAACAGGAGCAGGCCATTCGGCCCTTCATGCCTGCTCCGCCATTCATTATGATCATGGCTGATCATCCAACTCAATAGCCTGCTCCCACTTTCTCCCCATATCCTTTGATCCCTTTCTCCCCGAGAGCTATATCTAACTCCTTCTTGAAAACATACAATGTTTTGGTCTCAACTACTTTCTGTGGTAACGAATTCCACAGGCTCATTACTCTCTTGGTGAAGAAATTTCTCCTCATCTCACTCCTAAGTGGTCTACCCAATATCCTCAGACCGTGACGCCTGGTTCTGGACTCCCCCACCATCGGGAACATCCTTTCTGCACCCACCCTGTCTAGTCCTGTTAGAATTTTATAGGTTTCTATGAGATCCCCCCTCATTCTTCTGAACCCCAGCGAATATAATCCTAATCGATTCAATTTCTCCTCATATGTCAGTCCTGCCATCCCAGGAATCGGTCTGGTAAACCTTCGCTGCACTCCCTCTATAGCAAGTACATCCTTCCTCAGATAAGGAGACCAAAACTGCACAAAATATTCCAGCTGTGGTCTCACCAAGGCCCTGTACAATTGTAGCAAGACATCCCTGTTTCTGTACTCAATCCTATGGCTATGAAGGCCAACATACCATTTGCCTTCTTTACCGCCTGCTGCATCTGCATGTTTACCTTCAGCAACTGGTGTACGAGGACACCCAGGTCTCATTGCCCATTCCCCTCTCAATTTATAGCCTTTCAGATAATAATCTGCCTTCCTGTTTTTGCTACCAAAATAGATAACCTCACACTTATCCACATTATACTGCATCTGCCATGCACTTGCCCACTCATTCAGCTTGTCCAAATCACACTGAAGCATCTCTGCATCCTCCTCACAGCTCACCCTCCCACCCAGCTTTGTGTCTTCTGCAAATTGGGAGATATTACATTTGATTCCCTCATCTAAATCATTAATATATATTGTGAATAACCGATCCCTGCACTAGTCATTGCCTGCCGTTTGGAAAAAGACCCGTTTATTCCTACTCTTTGTTTCCTGTCTGCCAACCAGTTTTCTATCCATCTCAATACACTACCCCCAATCCCATGCGCTTTAATTTTACACACTAATCTCTTATGTGGGCCTTTGTCGAAAGCCTTCTGATAGTCCAAATAAACCACATACACTGGCTCTCCTTCATCAACTCTATTAGTTGCATCCTCGAAAAATTCCAATAGATTTGTCAAGCATGATTTCCCTTTCATAAATCCATGCTGATTCTGTCCAATTCTACCAATGTTTTCCACGTGCTCAGCTATTAAATCTTTTATAATGGACTCTAGAATTTTCCCCACTACCGATGTCAGGCTGACTGGTCTATAATTCCCTGTTTTCTCTCTACCTCCCTTTTTAAATAGTGGGGTTACATTAGCTATCCTCCAATCTGTAGGAACTGTTCCAAAGTCTATAGAATCTCGGAAGATGACCACCAATGCATTCATTATTTCTATGGTCACTTCCTCAAGTACTCTGCGATGTAGATTATCAGGCTCTGGGGATTTATCGGCCTTCAATCCCATCAATTTCCACAACACTATTTCACTACTAATACTGATTTCTTTCAGCTCACTCTCACTAGACCCTGTGTTCCCCAACATTTCTGGTATGTTATCAGTGTCTTCCTTTGTGAAGACAGAACCAAAGTATGTATTTAGTTGGTCAGCCATTTCTTTGTTCCCCATTATAAATTCCCCTGTTTCAGACTGTAAGGGACCAACATTTGTCTTCACCAATCTTTTTCTCTCCACATACCTATAGAAACTTTTACAGTCAGTTTTTATGTTCCCTGCAAGCTTACTCTCGTACTCTATTTTCACCTTCTTAATCAATCCCTTTGTTGAATTCAAAAGTGCTCCCAATCCTCAGGTCTGTTGTTTTTTCTGGCCAATTTGTATGCCTCTTCCTTGCATCTAATACTATCTCTAATTTCCCTTGTAAGCCATTGTTTGGCCACCTTTCCTGTTTTACTTTTGCGCCAGACAGGAATAAACGATGCAGTTCACCCATGCGCTCTTTGAACGTTTGCCATTACCTATCCACTGTCATCCCTTTAAGTAATGTTTCCCAATCCGTCATAGCCAACTCATGCCTCATACCATCGTAGTTTCCTTTATTAAGATTCAGGACCCAAGTCTCAGAATCAACTACGTCACTCTACATCTTGATGAAGAATTCTGTCATATTATGGTCGCTCATTCCCAGTGGCTTCGCACAACTAGATTGCCAATTATTCCTTTCTCATTACACAATACCCAGTCGAGGATGGCCTGTTCTCTCATTGGTTCCTCAATGTATTGGTCCAGAAAAATATCCCATATACACTCCAGGTATTCCTCCTCCACGGTATTGTTAATAATTTGATTTGCCCAATCTATATGCATATTAAAGTCACCCATAATTACAGATGTTCTTTTATTACATGTGTCTCTAATTTCCTGTTTAATGCCATTCCCAGCATCACCACTACAGTTTGGGGGTCAATATACAACCCTGATTAACGTTGTTTTCCCCTTAGTGTTTCTCAGCTTTACCCATAGAGATTCCACATCGTCGGAGCTAATATCTTTCCTCATTAACCTTCAGGTCAGCACACTACAGTGAGGAATCTTTCTTGAAGCCTTTCCATAGCTTGAGAATCAGAGCAGAACTCTCCACTGGAGGCACCTCCACTGAGGAGGAAGGGTGGGCTAGAAGGGGGAGGAGGCCAGGAGTGGACATTCAGCCACTAGGGGAGCCACCTTTGGGAGGACTGGCACAGACACAAGGGGTGCAGGGTCAAGAGGTAGACCAAGGCGGAGGGGGCTGCAGAAGACGCCATTATCCTGCTGCCAGGGTATACAGGCAGCAAAGCAGCTACCTCAATATGTCTGATGTGCAGTGCTGAAGGAGGCTTAGTCTCTCAAGGGAGACAGTCAACTGTTAGGTGATTGGGCTTGAGATCTCCACTAACTGTGTGGGTGGATACCCCATGCCAGTGGCGCTAAAGCTGCCCTCAACTCCTATGCCTCTGGCTCCTTCCAGGGCTCGGTGGGTGATCTTTGCGGTGTTTCCCAATCAGCTGTCAACACTTATATCAAGCAGGTTACAGACTCTGTTCAGATGGGCATTGACCTTCATCTTCCACCGTTGGGACCAGGTAAGCCAGGCACAGTGAGCCAGAGGCTTCCCGGCCATTGTTGGCTTCCCCCATGTCCAGCGTGCAATAGGCTGCACACATGTGGCCATCAAGGCGCCAGCAGGTGAGCCCGATGCCTTCGTCAACAGGAAAGGATTCCACTCCCTGAATGTGCAGATAGTGTGTGATCACAGGATGCAGATTCTACAAGTTTGTGCAAGGTACCCAGGCAGCTCCCACGACGCCTACATCCTCAGACACTCCCAGGTGCCGGGGCTCTTCAGTGCTCCAGCCTAGCTTTGTGGGTGGCTGCTGGGTGACAAGGGCTATCCCCTCAGAAGGTGGCTCATGATGCTTCTCCGCCATCCAAAAACAAAAGCTACAATAGCAGTCACGCCTCCACAAGGGCTGTGGCAGAGAGAACCATCGGTCTTCTCAAAATGTGCATCCGACACCTGGACCACTCGGGGGGCGCAGTCCAGTACCCCCCAGGTCGTGTATCGGTGATGGTGGTAGCATGCTGCACTCTCTACAATCTTGTGCTGAAAAGGGGGGGACGCAGTGGATGATGAAGACATTGACACAGTGGCTGTAGCTGCACACGACGAGTCCAGCAGTGAGTCCGAGGATGAGCATGCACAGGGAAATGCTGAAGGGGTAGACACTGACCTGGGCATATTCCAGGGAGGCAGGGACACCCAGGAGGCTTTAATCCAATGATCTTTCAGCTGGCACACCACAGATGGACCTCCAGGATAAACCTGGGCTGTTGGCTCCATACTCGATACCTAAGTGCAAAATCTGCCAGGTTAGGGACAGTAACTAAGGGCCTTGTTAATAAAGCTGAATGCCCCACAAAGCACTCCTAACATTTTTGGAAACCATACACATGCAGAAGAAAAGGGGCACCCTCAGCCATGGTCACATGTTTGAATTTAATATCACATGCAAAGAAACTTAGTGAAACAAAATGACATTGCTGTTCCAATTCAAAGCAAATCATAAAAACCTAATCTCGGGCCAACACAAAAGCACCAGTGATAAACCCGTGGTGTGCCTAATGTGCCTAATGCTTTCATTTCTGGTTGCTACATCTTGGTGCTGCCTCCTCGCTGGGAGTGGCATCTGAGATAGCCTGCTGACTCTGCTGCCTTGTTGGTGTCGATGACCTTGGCGGGTGTCCTCTGGCCCGTGGAGCGTGTACTGGGCCCGCCTGGGAGGGAGCTGCCAGTTCCACAGCTGGCATCTCCCCAGTGGTTACAGCCTCACCGGATGCTACGGTCACTGGGAGAGGGGCGGAGGAGCTGCCGCCCTCATCTGGTGCGCCCTGAGAGGAGCCCACCTGGAAGACTTGGTGCCCACACCATCTCCCACACTGGCACTGACCAGCTGAGGTCAATGTCGATGTGAGGGCTTGCTGATCAGAGTGCATCCTCAGGAAGCCCTAACTGGTCTCCTGGAGGAGACTGTCCGTGAGAGTCGCCACTCTCTTCATGGAGGACTCTTGGTGCTCGGACATGTGGCTCGTTGCTTCGGTGATCATCCGCATAGACTCTTCCACCATGCACACCAAGCTAAGCATAGCCTCATATACCTCCATCAGATGCCTCCACATACCCGACCGCATTTCCTGCCCCTGCTGCGTTGTGCATGACTCCAGACGCACATCATCAGGCACCGACTGAGCATGTGCCTGGTTCCCTGCAGTCCTCTGACTGCTGGCACCATGGGCACTCTCTGTCTCTGCCAGCTCCTCCAGCGACTGTGAAGTGCCCTCATCGCTGTGCCCCGGGACACTAGCCGATGTTCTAACTCCCACTGAGGTGCTAGTATCTGCGCTGGTTCCTGCCTGGCAGAGATGGTGTGACGCTGGTGAGATTTCAGGGCCCTCAGGTGTGAGAGGGGGCCTCTGCTGCTCCTCCTCCCAGCCCTGCTCCGCTGATGCTGAAAGGAAGAACCAGGACAATGGATCGGTTAACGTGGAGACAATGTCAAAGTGCATCCCTGTCCCCCGGATTATTATGTGCACATCCTTCCACAAGCAATGGTCAAGCCATGTTGTTAACATTCAGCAGTGCTATGGCTGTTGGGAGAACAATGCTGACCTCACTGCTGGTCAAACATACCTGCCTATGGCACCCCAGCCTCACTGACACCGGTGAGCCTGGGCACATGGCACTTCTCCAAATCCCAGGCCTCCTGCTCAAACAGGCTGAGAATGGCGATCTGCGCCTGGGCACCACCAGACCTCACATGCTTTGCAGCTTTATGAGCATTCTTCTTCTGAAAATGAGGGAAGAACACTGATTTGTACAAATTGCACATGGACTCGCTTTGCACACAGCCCATACCAATCAGAGTGGGACATATCAGGGCTCCAGTGCCTCCTCACCTCACTGCTGCCAAACACGCACACAGAGGTGCTTGGCCTGTTCCCCACACCGCCCACCACCACCCCCCCCAGGCCACATGCTGCCTACATCACATTAGGCACCACACGGTATATCCTTCCATAGCAATGAGGCACAAGCACGTGGAGCGCAGAGGGCAGCAGATGGTTCATTGCCATGCCACCTTGAAGCCCCCCTCCCAGCATGTCATCACCCTGACTTGGACATGTCCTGTAGTTCCAGCACTGCGCCTAGGTGCAGCTCATCCAAGTTGCCCCCAAAACAGTAATGTGGGTCTCAGTGTACCACATGCTGCGGGGGCAGAGCCCATCTCTTCACCACCCTCTCAGGCTGACCTTGGCATGGGCAATATCTGCTGGCCCACCCAGCAAAGGACATATGCCCTCAATCATTCAATGCAGTCACTACACTCAGGCTTGGGGGGTGGGAGGGCAGCAAGGGGGAAAGCCTACCTGCTGGGTTAAGTGACCAATGCCAACATTGTCCTCACCCTTCCAGAATGCAACGAGTCATTGAAATGCTGGCGACACTGGATCCAGGTGCACCGCACCATGTCGCGGGAGCTCACCACCTCCTCCCTGGCACATTTCGTCATGTGGGGGGCCTCCTCCTCCCATCCTGGGGAACCAGCACCTCCCGCTGTGCTGCCACCTCCTTGAGGAGGGCAGTAAGGCAATCAGCAGAAAAACTTCCTCTATACAGGCCGTTGGGTTGCCATTGGACTTGGCGCCACTGCCGCTGACTCCCGCTATGCACGGGAGTCATGAAGTACACTAGGCAGGCCTTAATTGACCCGCCCACATAAAATGGCGGCACAGACCCAATCGCGAGCTGTGATCAGGTTCGAGCCCGCCCGCACCTGCTCCCGCTCCGCCCCCTCACCATCAATAAAATTCTGGCTATTGTTTTATCTCCACCTTTTAGCCCATTTCGATCATTTTTCCCACACTGTTAACTCCCCCCACCCCACCCCACCCCCATAAGGGCCACCTTTCACTTTCGCATTCTGCTTTCTACTCTTAATGTCACCATTAGCCCCTCCTTTAGCCAGTATCACCACCGTAAACACCTCTTTGACCTTTTGTTTATGACATCTTTTGCAATCTCTCCTTTGCCTCCACCTATCCACCTTCTGTCCAGCTTCACCTGTCCCACCCCTCTTAAAAAGTATATATTTCACCACATTCTTATTTCCCTTTAGCTCTGTAGAAGAGTCATACGGACTCGAAATGTTAACTCTGTCTTTCTCTCCACTGACGCTGTCAGACCTACTGAGTTTTTCCAGCAATTTCTGTTTTTGTTTCAGATTTCCAGCATTCACAGTATTTTGCTTTTATCTTAATGATCATAATGAGTTCATTTCAGCTCCATTGTTTAAAGTGATTAGATTAAGTTGAGGCCCTCTTCAGTCGAAGTACATTATGCAGAGTGATTCAGTTTAGCAGCTTGGTCCTCATATACCTGAACTGAATACTTAAGATTATGTCTGAATGTCTTTGGAAAGGTTCAAGGGATGGCAATTGGCACTCATTTAAGCTTATTGTCCTGTGTGGGCTGTCCCCAGACAAGCTCACCTTCATTCTGAATGCTTTGTAAACTGTCAGGTGTGGCTATGTAAATGTTCGGCCATATCAAGAGCTATTCTTTAAGTCACTGAAAATGCTATTGTTCAATCTTTTTAACCTATTCTGTGAATTCAGCACACTCAATACACCAAATCATTTTCAATATAAAACACAGTTTTATAACACTGTGTCATTCCCTATTGCTAAGCAGGAGTAATTTTAGTACTTTTATGTTCTTAGTTAATGATATCCTAACAGTTAATGATACTTTTTTGTTTTGAAAGCTATTGTCTAAGTGCATAAGCTTTGCTCTGTAGGACACAAAAAGCCTTCTTCACTTTAATGTGGCATGACCTTTTACCACATCCATAATGATAAGTAGGGCGGAAATAAAATGGAAGATGCTTTTGTGCCCAACAGAGCAGCTGGAATCTAAAACTATATACAGTTTGATCACTTGAAAGTTTTGACGCAGGAATTTTCACAAAAATGTCCTGACCAATTAAATATTAACTTTTCCTTTCATAACTATCCATAAAGTTTTGTATCTTTGATTACTTCCTGTGGTAGCCAAATGAATTCTTCTAAAACTCGTTTCTTCTTCTTAAGTGACGCCTGAAAGTTTCTGCCCATTTCTGTGCATTTTTACTTTGTTTTGCACCTGTGAGAAATATTGGTGTCGTTTTGTGCAATAGATAAAATGTTAGGAACTACTGGATCAGTGTATATATTGAATGGAAGACAGAATTTCAGGTTAGTCATAAGATAAGATTAAAAAGGTCAACTTTAGAAAACTGCATTCAGACCTGCAACATGTCCAGTAATTCATTTTCACTTTGAGGACCAGAACCACTCCCATCCTATTCCAAATTCATATACCTCTACTCCCCGCTTATTCAGAGCTCCCTTCTGAAAAGAAAACATCATTGTAATTCAAAATCACAGCATCGATTGAGAGGGAGATGGACTATTCAACATTGTGATGATGGGGGAAGTAATGGCCAGTAGCTGCCCATGTGGTTTTAATGTGGGGTCACTGTTGTAAGGACTCTTGGAGTTGACAAAGAAAATGGATGGAGAGTAATTCTTGGCAATTCAGGAGATTTTATTAAGTGTAAAATGATATACAACCTAACAAACCCGTCAGTAACTTACAGGTTGCTACAGGCTTTATTTCTTGTTTTGACCATGGACCATAGCACGCTAAGGCTCATGATGTGGTCTTCCCTTGCTTGTAGCTCTGCGCTGTTGTGAGGCTGTCCTTTCTGATAGTCTCCCTCTTGGCTGTGAGGAAGGTTTTTGGCTCACTCCTTTTATTATTTCCAGTGCCAAGGTCTCCTTGATGTGACGTGATTTGTACTTGATGTGATTAAGTTATCCCTGGCCCCTTCCAGGGATGATGTAACATTGTTTGTACTTGATGTGATTAAGTTATTCCTGAGTATCCAAAGGATACGTTTCAAGCAAAGTCCATATAACTTCTTGATAATACAATTAAAATCAGGAGTTAACGAGGTTTGCAATTGTACTTTAGCAATTGTAGTCAGTTAGCTGAGTTCATTATGCAGGCATTAACAGTTTAAAACATATAAAACTAATTGCCATGAGGACCCTTATTGGCCTCAGTATTTACAAAATGGAATGTTAACATGATTAAACTCTGACTATAATTGAACATAATCCCTTTGAATGCTAACACAATTAGAACAATTGAATACCAAGCATAATTCCCTTACAGAAATTCCAGGTTCTCGTAAGTATATTTTAAACATTTACCTTGGCTGTGACCTGCTGTGGTCCTTTTAAGGACTGCCTAGTAAACTGCATGTACACCTAGTTTTCCTGAATGCAGCCAGCCGTGGTGCTAGCTGCCTCAGGGCAACCTAATATTGCAGACAGATCTTCAAACACGGGTTAGGTCCCTTATATGAATATGCCTGTTCCAGATGTAGGCCTTGGAAACTTATTCCTTTGCTTACACCAAGACGGTGATCACCTCGTAATGCACATGTGCTTCCTACCTGCTATACTGGAAGCTTAGGAGATGGTATATCACCAGAAAAATGGGTACTGTAGACCAAGGAGCTTTATTTGCTGCTATAAACTTGATAAACAATTACTTCATGCCAGTGCTTTAGAATATATTACAGTAGCATTTTATCAACACATCAACCTGAAAAAATGGTCATGTGTAGACAGAGACATGTGTAAACACAATAACATTCCAATAATTAGCTCCTCTGCACTCACTTGCATTTAATGACACATTGGTAGGATTTCAACATCTGATAAGAAAATGTTTCTTTAACAACAGAGCAACTGTGGAGATGGGTGTTTATGATATGGAAACAGACATTTAAGATTCAATAGTCTGTATGATGAAAGCCTTGATAATCTCACTGCCTGCTGCTTCGGGCATTCCTCAAAGACAACAAAATGAAATGTTTACTCACTGAGTACAGAACCACTTTGTACTGCTGAGATTCAGAACAGCAGTAAATCCTTTCTAAAAATAAAACTACTCCCTTCTTTGACAGACATTTACCTTAAGTGGAATTCAAATTTTTCTTAATCATCAAATAATGTTTATTTGAACCCAGTTAAGTATTCATGCTTAATAACCTCTTTATCTTCACCTGTAAAGAGCTGATTTTTTTCTGTAAGAATTTAAGTAGTTAAACATATGCCTTACTTTATATTTTATTTATATTTGTATTACTTACTTATAGATGAAGCAGTTTCAATTCTCCGGTGTAATCCACTTCCCCGTTAAGGATTTTTGATTTTACTGGTGAATTTCTGCTTATTAAAGTGTATGGTGAAAACTATAGACTGATAAGCGCAGAAGTGGAAAACAACAGCCACCATCTCTATGGCTGGAAATGTTTTGCATTAATTATTCTCATTAAATTAAATAGTAATTAAATATTCTCACTAAGCAAACAAAACAAAATATGCAGGTAAAGAGCCTGTGTTGGGAAAATATGCTCTTCAAATAAATTTTCTCCTATATGTTACTCATTAATCGGTGTGTACCACTGCAGTGCAATGAATGCCGGGCACATTAGGTAAAAGAAGGGATACTTGTATTTCTATAGCACCTTGTATGACCTACGATCATCCCAACTGCTTCACAATCAATGAATTACTTTTTGATGGGAAATCACTGTTCTAATGCAGCATTTTCAAACTTAGAGAGGATCCTCCAGGTGGTTTGCGGGCTGCCCAAAATACAAGTCACTGATGCACAACGCTATGGCTGAGGCCATACGACAGAACAGGCCAGAATCCCTACACGTCACGTCATCCATGTGCAAGGCACAAGTTTTCAAAAGTACTAGCGACAACATCGTGGTTTTATAAGCATGATTTATTTAAGTCCTTGTGGAGCTGAAAGAAAGAAGCTGAACATGGAGCCCAAATTTTTTTTTAATTATTCGTTTGTGGGAAGGGGGCATCACTGGTTAGGCCAGCATTTATTGCCCATCCCTAATTGCCATTGAAAACTGAGTGGCTTGCTAGGCCATTTCAGAGTCAATCACATTGCTGTGGGTCTGGAGTCACATGTAGGCCAGACCAGGTAAGGACAGCAGATTTCCTTCCCTAAAGGACATTAATGAACCAGGTGGGGTTTTGCAACAATCGACAATGGTTTCATGGTCATCATGAGATTTTAATTCCAGATTATTATTGAATTCAAATTTCACTATTTGCCATAGTGGAATTCAAACCTGGGTCCTCAGGGCATTACTTTGGGTTATTAGTCCAGTGACAATACCAATACATCATTGCCTCCCTTAGAGCTCTCCAGCTTGCAACCAAACATCACTTTATTAGGTCTCATCGAAAGCAGCATCATTTTCCCCAAGAATTTTGGTGAGATTTTTGTGGAGGCAAGAGAAAGTGGGTGGTTTAAGACAGGTACATTGTCCACAGGAGCTTTTGCCCTGCCTAAGTGGTCCACAGATGAAAATGTTTGAGAACCACTTTTGAAAGGTAGGGCAAAGCTGTAGCAAATTTGAAATATTAATTCTGTCTCTTTCCACAGATGCTGCCTGAGTTTTTGTTTTTATTTATCCTTGGAATGTGACCATCTTTGGACCAGTATTTTATTGCCCTTGAGAACGGTGATGTGCAAGTCCTCATACAGAGTAATTAAATAATTAACCTGATTATCTGTTTTGCTGATGTTGGTTGAAGTATAAATGTTGGCCAAGGCACCTGACGAGTTCCCCTGCTATTGCTCAAATAATGCAATGGGATATTTTACACCCAACTGACACAGTAGAGGTAACCCTAATTTAACTTCTCATTCAAAAGGCAGCACTTCTAATGGCATAGAACACCTGCTGTGCTGCAAAGAGTTATCAACCGTGTCAAAGCCCTGGAATGTGGCTTAAACCCACAGCTCTAATTAGGACCAAAAACAAAATACTGTGAATGCTGGAATTCTGAAATAAAAACAGAAAATATGGAAATATTCAGCAGGTCTGGCTGCATTTCTGGAGAGAACCAGAATTAATATTTCAGAATTGATGACCTTTCATCAAATTCTGGTCATAGGTCATCAACCTGAAACATTAATTCTGTCTCTTTCCACGGATGCTACCTGAGTTTTTGTTTTTATTTATACTTGGAATGTGACCATCATTGGACCAGTATTTTGTTGTCCATTTCTAACTGCCCTTGAGAACGTGGTGATGAGCTGCTGAGCCGTTGCAGTTCATGTGGTGTAGGCACACCCATGGTGCTGTTAGGGAGGGAGTTCCAGTATTTTGACCAGTGATAGTGAAGCAACAGCGATATAGCTCCAAGCCAGGATGGTATGTGGTTGGAAGGGAACTTCCAGGTGCTGGTGTTCCCATGCATCTGCTGCCCTTGTCCTTCTTGATAGTGGTGGTTGTGGGTTTGGAAGATGATGTCTAAGGAGCCGTGGTGAGTTGCTGCGGTGCATCTTGTAGATGGTACACACTGCTGACACTGTATGTCGGTAGTGAAGGGAGTGAATGTTTAAATTGCTGAATGGGGTGAAATTCAAATGAGCTGCTTTTTCTTGAATGGTGTCAAGCTTCTTGAGTGTTGTGGGAGCTGCACTCATCCAGGCAAGTGGAGAGTATTTGATCACAGTCTTGACTTGTGCCTTGTAGATGGTGGACAGACATTGGGGAGTCAGGAGGTGAGTTACTCATTGCACGTTTCTTAGCCTCAGACCTACTCTTGTTGCCACAGTATTTATATGGCTAGTCCAGTTCAGTTTCTGGTCAATGGTAACCCCCAGGATGTTGATAGTGGGGGATTCAGTGATGGTAATACCATTGAATGTCAAGAGAAATGGTTGGATTCTCTCTTTTTGGAGTTGATCATTACCTGGCACTTGTGTAGCATGAATGTTACTTTCCACTTATCTGCCCAAGTCTGAATGTTGGCAGGTCTTGCTGCATATGGACATGAACTGCTTCAGTATCTGAAGGTTTGCAAATCATACTGAACTCTGTGCTACCTTCCGTGAACATCCTCATTTCAGGCCTTATATTGTAGAGTAGGGCATTGATGGAGCAGTTAAAGATGGTTGGGCCTAGGACACTACCCTAAGGAACTCCTGCATTGATGTCCTGGGACTGAGATGATTGACCTCCAACAACCACAACCATCTTCCTTTCTGCTAGCTATGACTCCAACCAATGGAGAGTTTTCCCTCTGATCCCCATTGATTTCAATTTTACTAGGGCTCCTTGATGTCATGCTCAATCAAATGCTGCCTTGATGTCAAGGGCAGTCACTCTCACTTCACCTCTGGAATTCAGCTCTCCTGTTCATGTTTGAACCAAGGCTGTAATGAGGTCAGGAGCTGAGTGGCCCTGGCGGAACCCAAACTGAGTGTGTTATTGTTAAGTAAAGTGTCACTTGATAGCCCTGTCGATGACACCTTCTAATACTTTGCTGATGATTGAGGGTCGACTGATGTGGTGGTAACTGGTCTGATTGGATTTGTCAAGCTTTTTGTGAACAGGACAGTCTTGAGCAGTTTTCCACATTGTCGGGTATATCTTGGTGCTGCAGCTGTACGTTCTTGGAACACCTTGTCTGGGGTGTGGTTATACTTGCTGACTATTTCCAGCATTGCTTTGCTATTCTTGCATTCAACATCTTCAGAAATGACAAAAGTCATTGATAAAACCTACTAATCAACAGAAAAATACAGGGACAACAGAATCCAATCCATACACTGGTTCATTTACAATCTGAACCATTACCCGTTGCTCTAGGTGCAAATCAGATGAAGTTGACAGCTGCCTCTCCAGATGGAACTTCCAATTTCTAGGTTAGCTGGGATTGTATGGATCCCCAGTATGTTCCTGGTATGCACCAAGTTCCCCACCATGGGGCAAGGAAAATTCAGCCCAAGGTGTGTGTGGAGGAAGAGGGGAGTGAATTAGTGGGAGTAAGTGATGATAGAAGAGCCAGGACCATGTGGAATTAGCACTTTCACAAGTTGTGATAGCAAGTCTCCAACCCTTTCAATACTGTACATACAGATCTGTTAAATCCTCACTATTCATTTAGGAACTCCATTAAAGAAGTAATGAGAATTCTCAACAAGTTGTCACATTCACAGTGTGTGACAGGCAATAACAAATATCTTTTACTAAGCAGGAAACAATTACACAAAATCCTTGAGAAGAACAGGCTCCAGAAGAGGTCAGGAGGAAGATCTTGGGTATCCACTCAGCTAATTCTGTAAAGGCTGGAGAGATGAGAGGACCTACAGATGAAGGTGGCTTGTGCTAACCAAGTGGCAATGGTCAAAGATCCGAAATAATTCTCTCTATTTGAGGATCATACTCTAGGGACACCCTTAAAAGACCAGGAGAAAAAAGGTAGGCAGCAGGAAACATTACGATTCTCATTCTGACAGGGGTACACAGGGTTGAGGTTGGGGCAGGTAGGTAGGCACCAGGACAATCACCCATCACACCTAATCTTACACTTTGGAGTGCTGCTTTGGGCTGCAGTAGAGTGCTTAAGTTGGAGTTTGGGGACTGAGGGAATTCGGTGAGGAGGGAACGAGGTGATCCTTTGAGTACTGTGAGTACGGTTGGGTAAGTATTTACTACTTTTATCACTTATAGTTTTTAAGATCTTATTTTGTGGTTCATCGTTTGTAAGGGCTATATTCTGTAAAAGCGAGGAGCAGGGAAGAAGGGCCCTATTGTAGTTTATGTTATTGGATATTAAGTATCTTCCAAAAGGTTTAATTTAATTTAAAGGGGTAAGTCATGTCAGGAAAGCTCAAAGTCATGGTCTATGTGGGAAGACGGGAACATTTCCAGTGCTCGGGCCCAGCATGTATGCGGGAAGTATTTCCAGCTGCAGCTCCTGCAAGCCTGGGTTTCAGAGCTGAAGTGGCGGCTGGGGACACTGTGGAGCATCCGCAAGGCAGAAAGTATTGTGGATAGCACGTATAAAGAGGTGGTCACATCACAGGCTAAGAGTCCACAGGCAGGAAGGAAATGGATGACCACCAGGCAGAGCAAGAGGACTAGGCAGGCAATGCAGGAATCTCCTGTGGCTCTTCGTCTGCAAAACAGATATACCACTTTGGATACTGTTGAGGGGAATGGCCTCTCAGGGGAAAGCAGCAGCAGCCAAATTCGTTGCACCATGGTTGGCTCTGCTGCACAGGGGAGAAATAAAAAATGTAGGAATGTAATAGTTATAGGAGATTTAATTGTAAGGGGAATAGATAGGTGTTTCCGTGGCCACAAATGAGACTCCAGGATGGTATGTTGCCTCCCTGGTGCTGGGGTCAAGGATGTCTCAGAGCAGCTAGAGGACATCCTGAAGGGGGAGGGTGAATAGCCAGTGGTCATGGTTCACATTGATACAAACGACATAGGTAAAAAAAGGGATGAGCTCCTGAAAGCAGAATATAGGGAGTTAGGAAGTAAGTTGAAAAGTAGGACCTTAAAGGTAGTGATCTCAGGATCACAACCAGTGCCATGTGCCAGTCAGAGTAGAGGTAGCAGGATATATCAGATGAATACGTGGCTGAAGAGATGCTGTGAGGGGGAGGGTTTCAGATTCCTGGGACACTGGGACCGGTTCTGGAGGAGGTTGGACCAGCACAAACTGGATGGGTTACATCTGGGCAGGACCAGGACTGATGTCCTGGGGGAACATTTGCTAGAGTGGTTGGGAAGGGTTTAAACTAAAATGGCAGAGGGATGAGAACCTATACAAGGAGTCGGTGGGGGGGGGTGGGGGGGTGGGGTGGGGTGGGGTGTATGTGTGGGGCGGGGGGGCAGGGGCAGAATCAAGGGCAAGAACAAAAGACAGAAAGGGGAATAAGAAAAGTGATAGGCAGAGAAATCAAGGGCAAGAATCAAACAGGGCCTCAGTGAAAAATAGTGGGAACTGGACAAGTAATGTTAAAAAGATAAGCCTTACGGCTTTGTGCCTTAATGCGAGAAGCATTCGCTATAAAGTGGACGAATTAACCGCGCAAATAGATGTAAGCAGGTATGATATAGTCGGGATTACAGAGACATGGCTGCAGGGTGACCAGGGATGGGAACTGAACATCCAGGGTATTCAGTATTCAGGAAGGACAGGCAAAAAGGAAAAGGTGGTGGATCTGCATTACTGGTTAAAGAGGAAATTAACGCAATAGTGAGGAAAAATATTAGCTCGAACAATGAGGAATCTGTAAGGGTAGAGCTGAGAAACACTAAGGGGCAAAAAACATTAGTGGGGGTTGTATATAGACCCTCATACTGTAGGGGCGATGTTGAGAATGGCATTAAACAGGAAATTAGAGATGCATGCAATAAAGGAATATCTGTAATTATGGGTGACTTTAACCTGCATATAGATTGGACAAATCAAATTAGTAACAATACCGTAGTGGAGGGATGTTTTTCTGGAGCAATACATTGAGGAACCAATGAGAGAACAGGCCATCCTCGACTGGGTATTATGTAATGAGAAAGGAATAATTGGCAATCTAGTTGTGTGAGGCCCCTTGGGGATGAGCGACCATAATATGACAGAATTGTTCATCAAGGTGGAGAGTGACATGGTTGATTCTGAGACTAGCGTCTTGAATCTTAATAAAGGAAACTACGATGGTGTGAGGTGCGAGTTGGCTATGATGGATTGGAAAAGATACTTAAAGGGATTTTGGTGGATAGGCAATGTTTATTCCTGTCTGGCGCAAAAGTAAAACAGGAAAGGTGGCCAAGCCATGGCTTACAAGGGAAATTAGAGATGGTATTAGATTTAAGGAAGAGGCTTACAAGTTGGCCTGAATAAACAACAGACCTGAGGATTGAAGACCTGAGGATGGCCTGTTCTCTCACTGGTTTAATTCAGAAATCTGGAGTGCAAAGGGACTTGGGAGTCCTAGTCCAGGATTCTCTTAAGGTTAACTTGCAGGTTGATGCGGTAGTTAGGAAGGCAAATGCAATGTTGGCACTTATTTCGAGAGGACTAGAATATAAAAGCAGGGATGTGCTGCTCCTTATAAGGCTCTGGTCAGACCACATTTAGAATATTGTGAGCAATTTTGGGCCCCATATCTCAGGAAGGATGTGCTGGCCCTGGAGAGGGTCCGGAGGAGGTTCATGAGAACGATCCCAGGAATGAAAGGCTTAACACATGAGGAACATTTGAGGACTATGGGTCTATACTCGATGGCATTTAGAAGGATGAGGGGGGATCTGATTGAAACTTACAGAATACTGAAAGGCCTGGATAGAATGGACGTGGGGAAGATGTTTCCATTAGTAGGAGAGACTAGGACCCAAGGGCACAGCTTCAGAGTAAAGGGAAGACCTTTTAGAACATAGATGAGGAGAAACTTCTTTAGCCAGAGAGTGGTGAATCTATGGAATTCATTGCCACAGAAGGCTGTGGAGGCCAGGTCATTGAGTGTATTTAAGACCGAGATAGATAGGTTCTTGATTGGTAAGCGGGTCAAAGGTTACGGGGAGAAGGCGGGAGAATGGGGTTGAGGAACTTATCAGCCATGATTGAATGGCGGAGCAGACTCGATGGGCCAAATGGCCTAATTTCTGCTCCTATATCTTATGGTCTTATGGATTGGCAACAGTTTAGAATTCAGCAAAGGAGGACCAAGGGATTGATTAAGAAGGGGAAAATAAAATACATGAGTAAGCTTGCGGGGGATATAAAAACTGACTAAAAGTTTCTATAGGTATGTGGAGACAAATGTAGGTCCCTTAAGTCAGCAACAGGGGAATTTATAATGGGGAACAAAGAAATGGCTGACCAACTAAATACATACTTGGGTTCTGTCTTCACATAGAGGACACAATTAACATACAAGAAATGCTGGGGAACACAGGACTTAGTGAGAGGGAGGAACTGAAAGAAATTAGTATTAGTAGGGAAATGGTGTTGGGGAAATTGATTGACAGCCGGTAAATCCCCAAGGCCTGATAATCTACATCCCAGGGTACTTAAGGAAGTGGCCCAAGAAATAGTGGATGCATTGGTGGTCATCTTCTGAGATTAAATAGATACTGGAACAGTTCTTACAGATTGGAGGGTAGTTAATATAACCCCACTATTTAAAAAAGGAGGTAGAGAGAAAACAGAGAATTATAGACCAGTCAACCTGACATTGGTAGCGGGGAAAATTCTAGAGTCCATTATAAAAGATTTAATAGCTGAGCACTTGGAAAACAGAATCAGACAGTGTCAGCATGGATTTATGAAAGGGAAATCATGCTTGACAAATCTATTGGAATTTTTCGAGAATGTAACTAGTAGAGTTGATTAAGGGGAGCCAGTGGATGTGGTTTATTTGGACTTTCAGAAGGCTTTCGACAGTCCCACATAAGAGATTAGCATGTAAAATTAAAGCACATGGGATTGGGGTAGTGTTTTGAGATGGATATAAAACTGGTTGGCAGACAGGAAACAAAGCGTAGGAATAAACGGGTCTTTTTCCGAATGGCAGGCAGTGACTAGTGGGGTACTGCAGGGATCAGTGCTGGGGTTCCAGTTATTCACAATATATATTAACGATTTAGATGAGGGAATTAAGTGTAATATCTCCAAATTTGCAGATGATGCAAAGCTGAGTGGGAGGGTGAGCTGTGAGGAGGATGCAGAGATGCTTCAGTGTGATTTGGACAAGCTGAGTGAGTGGGCAAATGCATGGCAGATGCAGTATAATGTGGATAAAGGTGAGGTTATCCACTTTGGTAGCAAAAACAGGAAGGCAGATTATTCTCTGAATGGCTATAAATTGAGAGAGGGGAATGTGCAGTGAGACCTGGGTGTCCTCGTACACCAGTCGCTGAAGGTAAGCATGCAGGTGCAGCAGGCGGTAAAGAAGGCAAATGGTATGTTGGCCTTGGTAGCCAGAGGATTCGAGTGCAGGAGCAGGGATGTCTTGTTGCAATTATACAGGGCCTTGGTGAGACCACACCTGGAATATTGTGTGCAATTTTGGTCTCCTTATCTGAGGAAGGATGTTCTCACTCTAGAGGGAGTGCAGCGAAGGTTTACCAGACTGATTCCTGGGATAGTGGGATTGACATATGAGGAGAGATTGAGTCAGGTAGGATTATATTCGCTGGCGTTCAGAAGAATGAAGGGGGATCTCATAGAAACCTATAAAATTCTAACAGGACTCGACAGGGTAGATGCAAGAAGGATGTTCCCGATTGTGGGGGAGTCCAGAACCAGGGGTCACGGTCTGAGGATATGGGGTAGACCATTTAGGACTGAGATGAGGAGAAATTTCTTCACCCAGAGAGTGGTGAGCCTGTGGAATTCAATACCACAGAAAGTAGTTGAAGCTAAAACATTGTATGTTTTCAAGAAGGATTTAGATATAGGTCTTGGGGCGAAAGGGATCAAAGGATATGGGGAGAAAGCGGGAGAAGCTATTTAGTTGGATGATCAGCCATGATCATAAAGAATGGCGGAGCAGGCTCGAAGGGCCAAATAGCCTACTCCTGATCGTATTTTCTATTTCTCTGTGTTTCAATGTTTCCACTTGCCCACCAACCCACCCCCAAGGGAACATAAAATTTTGCCCATTGTGACAAAATAGTGATTGCGGGTGCATTAATGTATATTAAGGACCTGTGTGGGGACAGATGGGGGATTGGGCTAGCACCAAATGTTTAAGGTATAATGTGAAATGTCACACTGTATTTAATGTCTGTGATGTATCATCCTAACTCAACAGATGTCTTGAAGTGCTTCCCAGCCTGAGGATGTATCTGGAGACACAGATATGGTTGCTGAAGCCTGAGGGCTTGCTAGATGAAGAAGTTGTCTCTGTGTAGCTTACAAGTTCATGTACCAATCCCAGAACTATGCTGGGGTGTTCTTTTCTACCTGTATGTGATTATGGGAACTATGGAAACCAGGCAAGTGCTCAGAACTTGATAGCTGCATAGGGGACTTGCCAGTTGGAGTACCCAGCTTTGCCAACCAGAGGATGTGGTTTGTGTTCAATGCTTAGAGCTGTGACAGCAGAGACCTTATTCTCCCTAAGGTTCTTCATTCTCATCATAGGCAGAGTGACAGTAAGAATACTTAAAATATATTGTTTGCATTTATATAGCTTCTTTCATGACCTCAGAAAGTCCCAAAGAATTCCACAGCCAATTATTCCTGAGTTGCATTTATTGTTGTAATCTAAGATAATGCAGCAGCCAGTTTGCTCACAGCAAGATACAAGAAAACAGCAATGAGATGAATGACCGATTAAGTTGTTGAAGTGATGTTGGTTTTGGGATAAATATTGCTCTGGACCCTGGGAAGACACCATTGGTGTGAAATTGGGATCAGAAGCACCTATTGTTTGGGCAGTATAGGTGGTGTTTGGGGTCCAAAATGGTGTCTGTGGTCTGCGTGCACACTTTTGGGATGAGTAGCACTGGACACCATCTTGGTATAGGTGTTAGCATGAAGTGAACAGCCACCAGAACTATGCAGAAAAGCAGATCATGGCATCAATCAGTGTGTAATGTTGGAGCTCAATGCTCCAGCTAATGCCTACTTTTCATTTCACATAGCTGAACAAATATTCTAGAGCAGGAAGGATTCCATCCAACAGCACTATTAAATGAATCATCAACTGCTTACAGGTTAGCTACTGACTGACTGGCTACTTTTGGCTGTTGCTTTGTTTCTACAAACCATGCCGTCCATTTCCAGATATCCTGGCAGCAGCATTGATGCCTTCATTTTGCAAAAGTCCACTGTGCCAGCAAGCCAAAGGGTGGCTTCTGGGTAACTAGGATTATCTGCTGATGACATGGCTGAAAATTCTGATGTGCAAGCCATGGCCTTATGTACAGCATGCATACAGTGAATACCAAATGTGATAGAGCAGACCACTGGTGCACTGAAACCACACCTCCACAGCCTAGATTGCTTTGCAGAATGGTTGTCAAGGTTCAGCGTGGTCTGCAACATGCTGCATAACCTCATCATCAAGAGGTAATGGCCCTTGCTACCAACTATACAGAGAGCAGCTGAGCAGCAGGAATGTATGGAAGAGGGGAACAGGAAGAGAGGAAACAACATAGACAACCCTTGCCTGGCTGGTCTGATTGTGAAGAACTCATCCAAGCAATCCTAATTCCCAATTTACCAACAGTCTCACACCTTCCCTACCCTCTGTCACTTGCCATCACAGAACTTATTTGGCCAAAATGCAAAAATAAAAGCCACCAAATTAAATTTATAAATCAAATCATTCCATATTCCATATAAAAGTTAACTATTCACACTTGTGTTTTCACTTATGTGCCTTTGTCTGTCCGAGTGCTCCTACACAGTGCTATCCCAATTGGTGCAGCATTGCTGTTGGAAGGCTGCTGAGTTTCAGTGGGGGAGACTACAGATAGCCTCGGAGGATGACTTGGAACAGCTCTGAGCCTAGAACACTGGCTTCAGACTGCATGATCTCTGCATGGCTGGCAGCAGTCTGGAAAGGCAACAGCTAGGGCACTGATGGAGTTGTCATGCTGGGAGCCACACCTCCAGGGTGACATCTCAACAACCCTTCCATGGCAGAAAGCTGAGCTTGTATGACTTCAATCTGAGCTTCCAATGCAGTACCCAGACTTCTGATGGAAGCTTCTTATGCTACAAAAGAAGCTGAGACATCAGCTATCAAATGCTCTATCATGGTTGATTCCACAGGTATGCTGATGGAGATGGGCACCACGTGTATGATTGAAAGGATGGGCTCCAATGTTTGCACAGGTTAGTACTGGAGCCTTCTGTGCTCTTTGACATTGACTGCAGGCTTTCAGGCAGGCCTCCCAATGCAAACAGTTTGTTGTCCAACCCATCAGCCTCCTTCTGTAGAATGCACCATTGAAGTGCTCATCTCAGTCCCCTGGCAAGGTGGCACCTGTCCTTGTCCCCTGTTCTAGCTGCAGGCACTTTTGCCCAGTGACTCACTTTGTGCAGATCCTGCCTCCAATCTCTCCTTTAAATTACAAATTCAGTATCGAAGCTGGTGTCTGTGAGTGTGAAATGGACTGACAGCACATCTCCATCATCACTGTCTTCTTGCTGTTCCTGCGCTACCTGGCCAGGTTGCACATTTTGGGTATCTGAAAGGAGAAAGACAAATAGGTAAGTTTGTGATGTGGGTAAGGTGGGACAGGTGCATGCTAAAACCATTGGTTACTTGCAAATCAGTAGAGATTGTATGATAGGTGGGAAATGGGATGTGAGAAGAGGATTAGGAATGAGGATACCATCATCGTTGAAAATTTCAGCACTTCAGCTCCACTGACAATGTTTCAGAAATGGGTGTTCCCAATAGGGGCCAGTACCATCTCCTCCTTGGGGTGGCAAGATATGCAGGTGTGCCTGTTGCCTCCAGTCAGCTACTGTTACTTTTGATTATGCCACATCTTGTCCTGCAAGAGAGAGTGAAGCCTATAAGTTCTGTAAGAGCTTATAGAGTATCATGCAATCTGTCATAGCTGAACAGCTGGCGGTGTGTGCAAGGTTTGAGATGTGGCTGTGAGGCTTGCAGCAGTGCGATGTGTGTGAGGGTGAGGTTAAGATGTAAATGTTAGGTATGAGTCCTGTTTGCTAGACATTGTTGATAGGTGAGTGATGGAGGTGTGGTGAATTGAGCAGTGGCTGAAGCTAGTGGTACAGTTGGTGTGATATGGCATTTGAAGATGCATTCACTGACCTTGACTACTCATGTCAGGTCATTGAACTGATTACTGCACTGCATCCAGGTTCTCAGGGCTTGACTGCTGCCATTGACCTCCATGCCTTTCTGCTCCTCCTGCCTTCTAAGCATGTGTCTGGAGGGCCTCCTGATCCCCTGTGGATACAAAACATCTCCTCTACATTCCAGCTCCTCCATCAAAGCCTCTAGTGCGATGCCTGAAAACCTGGAGCCCACTCCCTCCTATGTTGATGTTTCACAGCTCAGATCCACTTCTGGCATGATTGCTCCAGCCACACTACACCTCCCCTTTAAGAGGTGCAGGCTAGTTTTAACTGATGTTATAGTCATTTGAGCTTTTGGCCCAGGCTGAGGCTCCCACCCAGTCAACAGTACATTTGGTGCTGGCTGGACACTGAAATCATTTGAAGCAGCAGGCAAAACAAAGCTGATATGCTACATGCATTGTTGTCAATGGGTGTGAGTTAATCATGTATCATGATCTCCATGCCTGTTTTCAGGGGTTATCAAAAAACAGTCCTTTTATCTCTTCTTCTTTAGCATCACTATTATAGGCGGAAGATTCTGCTGTAGCTGGGAATGGGAAGGAAGGTGGTCAGGGGAACTTAATTCTGCAGGAGGCCAAAATTCAGAATCGCGATGGTGGGATGAGCTTTTGCAATTAAACCGGGAAGTCCTTTTGCATGCATTTGCATACCATGCTGGCTCATTAAAGGGCCAGCTTGTTAGAATTAAGTTCCCCTTCCCAATAAAGTTATCTGCAAGTGAGCAATATGTGCCTTCAGATTTATGGCTACATATAAGTGGCATACAGCAGGTGAGTTGGTTAACTTGGTGGAGCTGGAGCGAGTAGCTAGTGTTTTACTTCCTGTCCCAGGAGCTTTGTTCAATGAGGCAATGTTCGGGTGGCGGCAGTCTAAAGGGCATCGGGCAGGGAGGCTGGCTGAACAAGGGAGGGAAGGAGGCTGGGGGAAGGAGGCAGGGAGGGAAGACAAGTGTGCATGGACGTGGGAGGGAGGGAAGGGCCTTTCATGTTGCTTGTGAGGGTCTTGTGAATGGGTAGTTGGGGGGTGGGGTAGAGGTGGTGGTTTCGAGGCACAGATGGTATGAGCTCAATGGTCCTAGAGGGTGGGGTCAGTGTTGTCTATGGGGTATCCTGGGGGTTGAATAGAGGGTACTGGGCAGTGGAGGGGATAGTTACAGTGAGAGAGGGAGTGCGATGCAGTAGGGTGGCAGGTCCAGGGTCATAGTTGCGTAGTGAATGGTCTCATGCAATGGGGGGTGGGATACATGAAAACAGACAAAACAGGCGGTGCGAATAATGGGGAGGGGTGGGTCAGGGTGGGCATGGGGATGGTAATGGGTGTAGGCTCAGAGCAGAGAAAAACATTATGGGTGGTGGGTGGCGGTTATAGGCTCAAGGGTAATGGAGGAGGTTCAAGGGTAACAGAGGGGAGAGGAATGGTGATATTGGGTGTGTCTAAGGTGATGGGGGAAGTTGGTGGATGAAATGGGAAGGGTAGAAGTTGGTGGAGCATGTTTGAAAGATGACGCATGCCATTTTTAAAATCTCAGTTGGAAAACACAGTCAGTCATTAAGTGCCATCTCTTGAAGTAGGAGGAGGGTCTTTTCTGGTGGATGAATTTAAAGGTTAACTAAAGGGACACCCTAATAATTATGAGTCACGTGGATGAGAACCATGCTCAGGTGCGTTCACCTCTCTATAGTGAAGGGAACGACAACAATGTGTGGTTTAGAATCTTGGGGGTCCCAGATAGATGGTCATGGCTGATAATAGTGTGGGTGGTATGTCCATGATGGCAAGGCAAGGGTTTCTTGAATGTGTCTCCAGGGCGATGGAGGGAAGCCCTATAGTTTTTGAGGGAGGGTGTACGTGATGGCTTTCATTACCTCAGTCAATGCTACCGTCTCCATGCCCAAGGATGTATGAATGAGAGGAAAATCTACCTCTGATCCTCCAGGATGTGTTTCATCATGGTGGGCTGGGGGAGGCCAGGGTGGACCAATGCTAAACGCAGTGCTTCCCATCTGCTGAAATGCTCAGGGTTGGAAGGACAGCTTCAAAGAACATGCTGACTAGGTAGGTCACTGCAATTTGTTCA
The DNA here is from genome assembly GCF_017639515.1 of Carcharodon carcharias. NCBI lineage: Eukaryota > Metazoa > Chordata > Chondrichthyes > Lamniformes > Lamnidae > Carcharodon > Carcharodon carcharias. Next base: position 73,560,740 of record NC_054469.1, on the reverse strand, counting down.
CAGATCTCTTCAGGCATACATGATGCTGGTTCCAGGCAACCCTGCACTTCTGCTAGCTATGGTCCAGCTGAGGAGGTAGCGGCAGGGATGTTACATCCTGCCTGCCCCCACCACTGTGCTCCTCAGCAATGGATATCCAATGAGCTGACCAGTGCGAGATTGCACATTGCCAGCTTGCCCCACCCCCAAGTGGAAATCACTCTCATCTCCGCTCCCATCTCCCAACTTATACCCTAGACTGGAAGATTTCACCCTATGTCTCTAGAGTATTTTATATACTTTCTAGATGGTTGGGTTTAAGCTTCCCTTGTCTCTTCCCTTAACTGATCCTTTTTACACTTCATTTCAATCTTGATTACCTTTCTACACCTTTTCATGCATGACACCCCAATTTTGAAAATAGCAAACAAAACTGAATGCAGTTTTCTAAATGTGATCTGATTAGTGCATTATATAAAAATTAAATTACTACTATAGTCACAATTCTAATGTATGAAAATATGACGGTCAATTTGAGTAGCAAGGATCTTACTGGCTTCCAGCAGTTCTCTCTCTCTCTCTCACCTACTCAGAAGAGCAGGTTAAATTCATAGCCTTTGGGAAGTATAGGTAGGTCCCAGAAGGACAATTTGCTGCCTGGGATGCTCCAGATGAATTGTATTACAATTGGCCCTTTGGTCTTTGGGATTCAAATTATCTGCATGTTTGCTGGAATCCAGATCCAATCTCTTTTCTATCAGCCTCCATTGATTTGGATCCCAGTGTATGGAGTACACGTCAGTGACTTTATCCTTGGCTCTTCTTACAAGACAACCAGGAATCTCCCAGGAATGGCAGAATTGCAAATTGTGCCTATGCCTTATACCGTCTACTAATCTCCAACTGGAGTTATGGTCAGTGATGGGCAGAATTTCAAGTTCTTATACTCCACTGTTCAGGCTATATATCCTATTATTCAAATTTATTTTTCTTGTCCCCAGATCACATAAATCATTCTCTGATGTTAGTAAGTTATGAGTTTAATGGCCAACCATGTATTAGCTAGCTCATATGTTTTTGCATTGGATATTCTAGAATTTTTAACTGACAAGTGTTTTAATTTCAGGGCCATCTATCCACATCATTATATACCAAATCATCCATACTTTCATTTAATATGCAATATTTTACTTTTATAGGAACTATTATTTGTCTGCCCAACAGCACAAATGATCTAAATCTTTCTGCAATTTGTGTACTGCATTATCCATCCCATATTGTCTAGCAAATTTAGCAAGCTTGTAATTGATTTTATACCTAGATAATTTATCCTGATACCACTCATTGCATCAGGTTTTCACGCCAACAACAGTGAGGCTAATGGTGCTCCTCCTTATTTATTCATAAATCGTGCAGCAACTTTAGGCAAGATGCGCAACTAAACTTAATATCCAAAAGTTGCCAGTCAAGTTGCACTGCACCACTGTTAGCTTTGTGAAAAATGGCACCTCACTGTCTTGCTCACCATTAAATGGTGCAAAGTTGCTACTTTTGTTCAGTAGATGCAAACTAAACTCAGGTCTTGCCATTTCAAGTGCAAGTACCCTTTTGGCAACATGATAACTGTTAATTATTGCTAGTCAATCCCTCAGGCAATTAAAATTAATTATTACAAGTGTGGATTCTTATTCCCTCAGGTATTATTGGTATTGGAGATTTTTTAAATGTCAAATTTAAAATTTAGAGAAGTATTTTAACTTTACCTTCCTCTTTTTTCTCTCTTTTAATCTAATCTTGCTTTCCCTCTTTATTTTTCTTTCTGTATCTGATTTTACATTTAATTCACCTACTTAAATATAAATTTCCATCTTAGTCTTTGCACTGTTTATTTCACAATCTTTCAATCTGATCTTTAATTATAGAGATGCCCTAATGCCAGTTCTGTTTCACTGAACCCCTGATGCCTGGTTTCCCTCTTTGCACCATTTTTAGCTCACACTTTCAGCCATTTGCCACACAAAATATTTAAAAACTTAAACGTGCAAGGGCAAGTCTAACTAATGGCAGATGTCGATGGATGCCCTCCCACAACAAATTACACCCTAATAGCATTCAAACTACTGATCCCTGTAACATTCCCCTCAATAGCTCCCTCCAATACAATGTTCTGCCCTGATTCTACTTCTAATTTAATTAGTCTCTTGTGCATGGTTTTTGTCAGGATTTTCTCAAAATTCAAATAAACAGTTGTTGCCAAGATAGTTTCCTTCTGTGTATGTTTTTAAATAATGAGATATTAGTTACAAGTTACACCACGTGTTCAATGTTATTACATCACTGTTTCATACAGCAAAACACTTAAGCTGGAGTGTGTGTTACAATTGCTGTTAACATATTAAAATAGTGAAACTCAAGCAGTTTATTATGTTATGTGAAACCTGTAATGTTCTACATTCTTTAAACTCAATCTATCCTGTGCTAATTTGTGTCCTAGGGACAGCTGAAGTTTGTAAAATGGATTCTTTCCATTTTCAGTGATTTGCTTGTGTACTGTCAATCAGCGGCATGTTGAAAGTGATAGAGAACATGTGACCTAATGTCATTTGGATTGACGTACATGATTTGAGTTAATGTACTATGATTATTAACTGTAGATATGCCTCACTTGATCGTGAACTAATTATATTGCGACATATCTCAATAGTAATCTGTCTAATCCCATTCTAACAATTCACTGTTAAAAACTGACTGCTCTATCCCTCAAACCTCAGAAACATATCACAGACCTTCAGAGGTGTCAGCTGTAGCTCAGTGGGTAGCACACTTGCCTCAATGTACAAGAAGTACATCATCCAGCCTACCCAGAGGCTGTGTAAACTCTTAGGAGTGGTGTAAAAATAAACAAAATCCCAAACCAATTAGGGAAAATTCTAGAAATTTCTTTCTGTTTCTTTTAGGTGATTGAAACTCATTTAGGAAACCACACTGGCCCTGCTTGATGTTCTACAGTACCACCTCTTGTTTGAGGTGATGTCTGTCCAGCCAGAAACTGGTCCAGCTCCTGCTTGACAGAGGTCAGCAAATCAATGTTCACCACAAAAGCTGGCAGCCTGTTCCACAAATTCACTCTTCTCTGGGGAAAGAGTCAACTTTGAACATCTAGCCAAGTTCTTTCTGCCTTTGCATAACTTGAAGTTGTGAATTTGGTCCTCCACAACCTATTTAGTTGAAACAAGTTGTCTCGATAAACACAATCTAATGTCTTCATAATCTTATAAACCTCAATGAAATTACCCTTTAAATCTGTGAATCTCTAAAGTTTGGAGACCCAGATCTTTCAGCCTATTTTCATAACTAAGATATATTAAACAAGGAATTAATCTTTTGGCCCTTCTATGCATCCTTTCCAAAGTTTCAAAACTGGATACAGTTTTCTAACTGAGGCTTTCTGCAAGGTCAACATAGTATGTTTTGTTTTAAGGTGAACTTTCCTCTAAATTCAACCTGGTACCTATTTGCCCTAGCTATTGCTTCACAACATTGATCATGAATCATTAGAGATCTATGCGTTAGAATATCCCAATTCCTTTCTTTTTCCATCGGCATTAATTCTTGTACCTGAAGAGGGGTATGTATATTCACCTTCCCACATGCATAATGCTGCCCCTTTCTAAATCAAACAGAAACTGCCAGTCACAGGTCCAATCCAGTCAGTGCATCTACATTAACCTATAGTAGTTAAGCATCATCTACAGTCCCGATTCTCTTACATAGCCTAGTACCACATACAAGCTTCCAGATGGTTCTTTCGACATCTATATCCAGATCATTAATAAAAATAGTAAATATCAACTGTTCTCACACTGAATCCTTGTGAAACACTATTGGGTGACCTGCCTCTGATCTGATCTAAATCCACATACAACCACTTCCTCTCTAATTTAAGGATCTAGGCACTATATTTTCAAAATAAACATTAAAAACATTATTTGATGGATTACTGCTGGAATGAAATCCTGTACAAACATATGGTCCAAAGTAATTATTCAGCTGTAATGAGCTATCCATAACGGTCAGTACAATGAGTACTCAGGCTTATCCCCTCTCTCTTCCCAGGGGAAGTGTTGAAAACTGATCCTGTTTATGAAAGAAATTACAGATGGTACATTATACCCTTTCCCTCTAATGTACTTTTATAGAATAATGAAAATTAAAACTGGTTCTTAAATATGACTGCAACAGAGAATTTCTATCGTCAGCTCTGAAAAATTCATCAAGTTAGAAGGTAACTTAGCTGTCACCTCTTACTATCTGGAAAATGTAATGTATTATCAGGATAGTTCTGTCTATAAGAAAGAAGACAAGTAGGAAAGCACTGTCTACAGAGAGCAAGAGCTTAGGCACTTGAAGTGCCAAAACTAGCTGGCTTTCAATGCCCTTGCTCTTAAGAAGTCACCAATCTGCAGTATGGTTGTAATGATAAGACAATCACCTGGCCTGTAGCTTTAGGCCCCTGCTCAGGTATTCCCTGCAGGAACATGCCTGAATAGGTCCTAAAGCAGGCTTGTCCAACTGGCGGCCCATGGGCCAGATTGTGGCCCCCAAAGCCATTCTATGTAGCCTCCAGAACCACGGTTCAAAATGGCGGTCAGACAGGTGAGTGAAGTTAAAGATTCTGAAGTGGTTGCTCCTCCAATCACAGGCTGTTACTTTCCTGCGTTTGCTGCTGATAGGTCCACTAGTAAGCCTATCAGAAGCACATGCAGAAGAGAAACAGTCTCTGATTGGATGAGTAGCGATCATGGGTGGCAGTAAGTGTGCTGGGGACAGAGAGAAGATTTTGGGGGCGGGGTGCAGTGGTGTGGAAAGAAGGGACTGAAGGTGCTCCAGGGCCAATGGAGAGAAGGTGCTGCAGGCCAAGGGAGAGAAGGTGCTGTGGCTTCCAGGGAGAAAAGGTGCTGTGGGGTGCGGCAAGAGAAGGTGCTGTAACGTTGAAGGAGAGAAGGTGCTGTGGGGTCCAGAGAGAGAAGGTGCTGCAGGGTCCAGAGAGGGAAGGTGCTGTGGGGTCTGGGGAGGGAAGGTGCTGTGAGGCTGAGGGAGAGAAGGTGCTGTGGTGTCCGGGGAGAGAAGGTGCTGTGGTGTCCGGGGAGAGAAGGTGCTGTGGGGTCTGGGGAGAGAAGGTGATGTGAGGTTGAAGGAAAGAAGGTGCTGCAGGGTCTGGGGAGAGAAGGTGCTGTGGGGTCCAGGGAGAGGAGGCGCTGTGGGGTCTGAGGGGAGAAGGTGCTGTGGGGTCCAGAGAGAGGAGGTACTGTGGGGTCTGGGGAGAGAGACTGTTGTGGGGTGACTGAGTTGGTACTTTAGATAGAGTAGTTCTACAGACACTTCTTAGGTACTCAGTAGATAAATACGTGTGCTTCTACACCAAACTCTATCTACATACTTCTGCTGCTCACTTGCAGACTACTGACTTCTCACTAACCACTAACTAACTACAGAGTTAGCCCACACTACTCCACCACTGGTTACACAAGTTCATGTGATCTTCCATTATAACATCCTTTTTAAGATATGCTACACATTAGATAAAACCATAGTTACCACATCCCTCCCCCCTGTACTTGGAAACATATTTTTACATTTGCAATTACAATCTTTTCAAAATAGCAAATTATTTGGACTGATAGGTAATTTACAAATTCAGTCTTTCTGGGGGTTTCCTTAGGCATGTAGAACGTCTCAGCTCTACAACTTCAGATGCTTTGTTAGGAACCTCCTTTTCTAGAGTTCTCTGAACATCAGGTTCTTTGATGGGTACCTGCAGATCTGTTCCCTTAACTCTTGTAGGTACAACAGGCACTTCAGATACATTTGTACTGGGTTGAGTTCTCTCAACAGGAAATGTTGACTTGGTCGTGAACACTGGTATAGTAATTTCTTGATGATTGTTTCTCCCTTCCTTAAATGATCCACATGTCCCCATATGACTCAGCCTTCCATCTTCACGTGGTAAGATAGAGGTCCAGTCACTGCCCTTATTTCCCCTGGTAACCACTTTGGTTCTTTTCCAAAGTTCTTCACATATATCATCTCTTCCATGGTAAATTTCCTCTCACAACTGCGCCAGCCATGTATAGTTTTCTGACTTACTTGACTTCATTCCACCTTCCCCCCTAATTTCAGCATAATTAAGCTCAATCTCGTCATGAGATGACATTTCATTAATAATTCTGCAGATGTGACATCTGTTGCTGTAAAAGGCGTGGTCCTATAATGAAAAAGAAAGCATGCTAGCTCTGTTGCTAGGGAATCTCCAGTTAACTTTTTCATGCCAGGCTTGAAGGTTTGAACTGCTTGTTCAGCCAGTCCATTTGAGGAAGGGTGGTGCGGTGAAGTTTTCACATAAGTGATATTGTTGAGGCTGATAAACCGCTGAAACTCAGCACTCGTAAATGCCATGCGGTTATCAGATACGACCACTCCTGCTAGTCCAATAATTGCAAAACTTTGACGTAACTTCTCAATTGCAGCTGAAGACGTTGGTGACTTCACCTCATATAGGGCCATCCATTTTGAGTGACCATCTAAAATGAGTAGAAACATTGTTCCCATGAAAAGTTCCACATAGTCAATGTATAATTGTACCCATGGTCTTCCTGGCCACTCCCAAGGGTGTAACGGAGCTGTTGAAGGTTAACTTTTGCAATTGCTGATATCTACACAATTCTTCACTAAGCTCTCCATTTCTCCATCCACCCCAGGCCACCATAGATAGCTACGCGCTATGGTCTTCATTTGGGATATTCCTGGATGTGCACCATGCAGTCCAATTAACAATGGCTTTCTGCCCTTTGGAGGAACACTCATACTCCCCACAATATGATACCTTCCTGGCTGGTTTCTTCATGTTTTTTGTTAAAGTAGTTTCATTTTGTCAGAAACAGGTTCTTGTGACCAACCATGAAGCACTTGTTCTCGTACTGAGATAGGATTGGGTCCCTACTTGTCCAGTCTCTGATCTGTCTAGCAAAAATTCATGATGAATCTAAGAAATTTAACAATAACACGAGTTCTAGTGGAACCGGGACATCTTCATCATTTTTTTGTAAAGGTAAACGACTCAGTGCATTGGTGTTTGCAATTTTATTTCCAGGCCCATAGACGAAAGTTTACCCATATGCTGCCAGGGTCAGGGCCCAACGTTGTGTTCTTGCTGAGGTTATGGGTGGTATAGTCTTGTCCTTGCTGAACAATCCTAGTTTGTGATCAGGAATGATAGTAAAATGGTGGCCATGTACGAACTGGTGAAATTTCTTGACACCAAAGATGATTGATAGGCCTTCTTTTTCTGTTTTTGGTATCCCTTTTCTGCTGTGGTGAGCTTTATTGACACATATCCTATCAGCCATTCCGTGCCATTGTCCATTCGATGGGAGAGCACTGCTCCCACTCTGTAGGGGGATGTGTCATATGTCAACACCAATTCTTTCCTCTGGTCAACTAATAGGTTGCATGAGTGCAAGCATTGTTTTGCCTTAGTGAAAGTTTCTTTCTGAAGTGCTTCCCAAGACCAATGTTGGTTCTTCTTGATTAGGGAATGCAGGGTGCCAGTTCTGCAGACAAATTGGACAAGAATCACCCATAATAATTGATCATTCCCAAGAATGATTTGAGCTCGGAGGTGTTCTTTGGCGCAGGTGCCTCTCTTATGGCTCTCACTTTTTCTTCAACTGGATGGAGACCCTGTGCATCTACCAAATAGATTTCCTTCCTCACTTGGAATGTGTACTTTTCTTTTTTAAAGGCAGTTCAGCCTGTAAAAAATATTTTAAGACTTCTTCTAAGTTTGCCAAATGCTCTCTTTCAGTGAGTCCTGTCACCAGAACATCACCTGAATAAACTACAACCTGGAGCATTCCCTGCAGTAAACTTTCCATTGTTCTCTGGAAGATGGCACAAGGTGAGGAAATGCCAAAAGGTAGTCAAATATATTGGTACAACCACTGTGGGTCTTTATTGTGAGAAATTCCTGGGAGGCATTATCTAACTCTATTTGCTGATAAACATGACTCATATCAAGCATCGTGTAGGTGGTTCCACCTGCCAGCTTGGCATACAGGTCTTCCATTTTTGGTATGGGGTGCCTGTCCCGCTTAGCCACTTTGTTAACTGTCAATTTGTAGTCTCCACATATTCGGACGCTTTAGTCGGGTTTAAGTAAGGGGACTATTGGCATTGCCCATTCTGAGATTTGCACAGGTTATATAAAACCCAGTTTCTCTAAACTGTCCAGTTCGGTGTTTACCTTTTCCCTCAGAGATTAAGGTACTGGGCTTGCCTTCATGCATTGTGGGGTTGTCTCTGGATCCACATGAATTTTTTCTTGCAACCCCTGAATCTTCCCAAGTTCCTCCTTGAAGACTGAGGTGTATTTTTGTAGTTGCTCTGATATCCCACTTGCTCTTAGCTGGAAAATTTAAGCCCATTCTAACTTAATCTCCTTTAGCCAGTTTCATTCCAGGAGACTTGGTTCTTATCTGCTACCACCATCAAGGGTAGCTTTGCTGATTGGCTTCCGTAATGGACAGTAACTCCACTTATGCCTTTGACTTGGATGTCTTCTCCTGTGTATGTCTTTAATTTGGCATCAGTTTCTTCTAGATTTAGGTCATGTTCTCAATTCTTCAAATATCGAAGGTATGCTCACCAATCACTGTAGTGGAAGCTCTTTTGTCCATTTCCATACGAATAGATCTGCCATTCACTTTTATTGTTACATAGATTGGTTCTGTTTACCCTACCTTAAGACAAATTTGTTGCTTCGGGCTCTTCTACACTGTAAATATCACAGGGTTTTTTCTTTTATTTGAAAGTCTGTCTGATTCTTTCCTTACACGGTCTCATTATGTGTCCGTTTTGACAACAATAAAAACATTCAATTTTTTAAAACTGCCAATTGTTACTAATCTGTTTATTTCCATCTTTGTTGCCATTATTCTATATTTTCACTGCTGAGTCAATTCTTTTTATTTTTCTTGCAGCGGTGGCTGTTTCCCGCTTCCTTTCTCGCATCCTTTCCTCGCATTTTCGTGTCCTTTTCAGCTGGAGCTTCTCCCCCCATGCGGAGGATGGCACCATTTTGTGCTCCCTGTATGGCTTTCGAATTCCTTACTGTGCTTTCCATGGCCAGTGCTATCTCTAGTCCCTTCTTCAAATCCAAATTTGTTTCAGACAGTAATCTCTTTTGAATCGTGTCCTCATTCACACTGCACACTAAATGATCTCTCAGCATATTGTTTAAAGATGTATCAAATTTGCAATGTTCTGTTAACTGTTTCAAATTTGCCACACAACAAGCAACCATCTTCCCCAGGACTCTATTCCTTGAAACGTTGCATCATTACCAAGGGCTTTGGCTGGTAATGACCCTTCACGAGGTCCACCAATTCATCAAGAGTTTTTGAATCTGGGGCATTGGGTACAATCAAACTTCAAATTAAGCTGTAGGCTTTATTCCCACATGTAGATAAGATGATTGATCGCCTCCTGTTCCCTTTGGAATTAGAACGCGAGGCGTTCAATATAATGAAACCAAACATTCTTAGCTGGATCAAATGGATCAATTCTCCCAAATGGTGGCATGCTTTGAGAGTATTGCTTCGATGAATAGAAACTGCTACTTACTCCAACTGTGTGAGGTACAGTCTGATTTCAATTCTTTGATTTCCTTCGTGATTTTACTCTCGATGCTAGTTCATTGTATCTTCCTTCTATCCTTTCACAAGTTTTTTGGGTCTCTATTTTATCTTTGTTTTATCTTCGTCGCCAGTTTGTTGTAACTTATGAGTCAGACTTGCACTCTTGCTGCAGGGTGACCTAGTTGGTACTTTAGATAGAGTAGCTCTGCAGACACTTCTTAGGTGGAACATATTCTGTTTATTTACAATGTATTCAGCAGATAAACACATGTGTTTCTACGCTAAACTCTATCTACATACTTATACTTACTTCTCACTAACCACTAACTAACTACAGAGTTAGCCCGTGCTATTCCGCCATTGGTTACACAAGATCATGTGATCTCCCATTATAGTATCCTTCTTAAAGATATACTACACATTAGATAAAACCATAGTTAACACAGAGAGAGACTGCAGAGCCGAGGTGAGAAGGTGCTGCTGGGGGGGGGGGGTGCGGGTGGTGGGGGTGAAAAGTCTCGTTACTCGGGGTGTGTGTATGAGAGTGAGAGAGGGAGAGAGGGAGAGCCTGTGTATGTGTGTGAGAGAGAGGGAGAGAATGAATGAGCCTGTGTGTTTGTGTGAGAAAGAGGGGAGAGTGTGTTTGGGTGTATGTATGCGTGAGATAGGGGTAGTGAATGAGTGTGTGTGCGTGAGTAAGGGCAAGAGTTGGGTTGTGTCAGAGAGAGAAGGAGAGAGTGAGTGTGTGTGTGTGTTTGTGTGAAAGAGAGGGAGAGAGTGAATGTGTGTGAGAGAGGAGAGAGTGGCTGTGTGTCAGAGAAAGGGACAGGGTGAGTGTGCGTGTCTGTGAAAGAGAGTAAGAGACTGAGTGTATGTATGTTTGTGCGTGTGAGAGAGTTTGTGGGAGAGAGGGGGAGAGAGTGATTCTGTGTGTGTGTGAGAGAGAGGAAGGGAGTGAGTGCGTGTATGTGTATGGAAGAGAGAGAGAGGGAATGAGTGTGTGTATGATAGAGAGGAGAGAGTAAGTGCATGTATGAGAGAGGAGAGTGTGACTGTGTGTGAGAGAGGCAGAAGGAGATAATGTGAGTGTGTGTGAGAGGGAGAGTGTGAGTGAGTGCGTGAGAGGGAGAGAAAGAGAGAGATTGTGAGTGAGACTGTGTGTATGAAAGAGAGAGAGGGAGAGAATGTGAGTGTGTGTGGAAGAGGAGAGTGAATGTGTGTGAGAGAGGACAGTGTGAGTATGTGTGAGATGGAGAGGGAGTGTGTTTGTGTGAGCATGTGTCTGGCTCACTCCCGGTCTCAGGATTCTCAATCACCCTTATCCCAACACATCAATACTTATTCTCACCCACTTTCACCAAATGTTCTCATTCCATTCTCAATACACAGATTAAGTGAAGCATACCTGAATGAGGCTATTACAGGTTCCTCTGGCAACCAGGTGAGTGGCTGTAAGCACCATGGCTATTCCTGCCCCCTTTTCCTCATCCTCTTTCTCCTCCTTCTTCTCAGCCTCAGATGCCAGCTACTCTTCCTACTCCTCTTTGCAGTGTGATGTTGTGAAGGGCACAGCGGGCAGTAACAATCCTGGAGACCCTTGGTGGGGAGTACTGAAAGGCGCCTCCAGATCAGTGGAGGCACCTGAAGAGCTTCTTGAGGAAACCAGTGGCTTGTTGCATCATTGCGCATGTTTTTATGTGATTTCTGTTGTATCACTTTTTCAGTTCACTAGTAAGGTTCCCTACAGGAATTACCAGTCAGGCTTTTAAAAGAAAGCATTTGTCTCCCAGGAGCAAACCACTGATGCTGTGTGGAGAAGTGAAAGAATGCAGAAGATATGCCTGCAGCAGAATTAATGAACCATGGCAGTTCCCTGAATCTAGCCCAGGGATGCCTGATCACTTTCCAGTCGCTACAAGCTGTCTAAACACTGGGGGAGTGGAATCTCTTATGATTGAAGAATCCAGACTGATCTGAGGGCCCCCCGATTGCATCTGGGTTATTTTTAGAGAGACAAACGGTAACTAATGGGGAGCCACAGAGATGAGTGCTGGGTCCGCAAGTAGTTGTTTGGTAGTACAGAACTAGGGCATCACTGAAAAGACACATGCCAAAGCTTTTTGTCTTGCACTCATCAGGACAATCCGCAAGAATACCCAATGTAAAGGGAACAACAACTTATACATCATGAGAAGAGAATGCTGCTTGGTTGGCAAGCGGACTCTGATTGGTAGAGGTGTTGTCATGGAGAATGCACCAGTTAACTGATGACTGACAGCTAACTAACAAGCTTTGTTTAAATTCAAACCAGGCAGGTTGACTCTGATTGGTCAAGGCAATAACCTGGGGAATGAGCCAGAGAATGGCTGTCGCCTATTTTGTTCAGTTGAAACAGATGCAGTGTCATTCTGTCTGCAAAAAACAGGGCTCTGTGTATTAATGTATGTAGCTTCGAGCAGGCTAGGTGTGTCACACTGCGAGCTCGAATGGCAATCTTAAATTGGTTGTCACATTCATTGGTTAGCACATTCATGTTAGAATCATGTCTCTCAAGACTGAAACTTTCTTTTAAAAAATGAAGGATTTGGCCTGATCTGGACATGTGGATGCTAACCTGGGATTTTTTTTAAATAAAAGAAGGTCATAAGTTCACCTTGGAATTGTAAATAAGCAGGCCTTTTCCAAGAAATCACCTGACCTATATGGTACTTCAGATGGAGTTGTTTGTTTTGAACTGTAAGGCTCTTTACTTAATGAAAAGCTGGGAGGCAGAAAGGCAATCACATGGGAGAGAAGAAGAAAATTTAAATAGTGAATTTGCTTGTTTTGAAGGCAGCCTTGTGGGAGGACAAGCTGAGGAAGGAAGGCTACCTTGACTGGCTTCCTCTCTCAACCTGCTTAAAATTGTGTGTGGCTATGAACCTGTAGCCAGAGAGCCTTCACCTGATTGTAACTAGTCTGTATTTGAACCTGCAAAGCTGGGACCAGTGGTGAGAACTTCCAGGTATCCACTGAGACCAGTGGCCTGTCTTCACATGAGAGAACTCCAGGTTGACATTGTCGAGATCCTGCGGACTTAATCCATTATTTTATAATGCTCATCCTCCAAAATTCACCTCTGCAGAGAGGCTCTATCTGTTTGTCCTCTGTTTGTCTGTGTGTGTGCCTGTGTGTGTGCTGGGAGTATTCTTTAGGAAGAGATAGATAGTTATACCTCCTGATTATAATTGTGTGTTAATCAGTACTTGCAACTTCTTAAAAGAAGTTCTGTTTTAAAATAAATTAATCATTCTGAGTTTTAGAAATAAGCTTGGTCAGAGTCTCTTTCCTTCTGGGTACTAGAGGTATAGATATACAATTGGCCATTTCAGTGGGAAAATGGAACATTTAAATGAATGGCACGGCCTGTGAAGTAGTGGGGCTTGATAATTCGTGGACTCCTCCCATCCTGGTCAAAACGCTCAGGATTGTTTGACAAATATTGTCCAATCGTGGACTGGATCATCTAATGATTCCACTATAGGTGGAATTGTCTCAGGTTTGAACTAAGTGTAGTAGCGAATGGGAAAAAGGTCGTTTACCTGCTGGCAGCAATGACGGGTTGTCGCTCTGTCATGTCCCATTCCTGCTTCATTAATTGTGCAGCCACAGGAAACACGCTGTCTCACTAGTGGGTGGCCTCCAATTTGCCTGCCATGCATTACTGTGCCACTTCCTCATGCAAGGCGTCATATTTAAACGGCAGCCGTGTACACACTTCTCAATGCTTGCAGCCTAGCACTGCTCCAGTGAAGACATGGCTCCCAAAGCTAAGAAGCGTGCAGACCCCCAATTCAGTGACACATCCCTGGGATGCCTTCTGGACGACGTGGAGGCCCGCTGTGATATCCTCTACTCCCAGTCTGGCTGCACGAGGCCCATCAGTCCCATCGCTCTGGGGCAGAGGTGGTCAGTGCCAATGCTGCACACAAGACGTCGGCCATCCAGTGCAGAAAACAGATGAATGATCTCATCCATGCTGCCTAGATAAGATAATCATCCCATCACTCTAAACTCACACACTCACAAACCCATCACACATTAACTGGCATCCCACTCACTGCTAGCTCAAGGGATATCACTCTCTCAAACACACCCTCAGATCTCCATCTGGACTCATTTCCCCTGCAGACTGCCTCCTCAGCCGTCACCAACTTGAGGTCACTTGCACAGATCAACATGTCCCCACACAACCCTGGGATACCCCCCTTTTCCAGTGCAGCCCTCACCCCGCAGACTCTTCCCTTGCCTGAGGCCATTTCTCCCCTTCCCCCTTGCAGCCATTGAGAAGCCTCAAAGTCCGGAGTGAAACGCAGCTTGCTAGATGCACGTCACTTATGTACAGTTGTGAAACACATCAAAGTGCCTGGATCACCCAGCGTGGGGTAATGATTCCAGTGAGCAGGGCTTACAATAAGTTGCTAAAGTATTGAAGTGAGGTTTCTGATGTGCGGCGGTGGGAAACACGGCCCACTAATGATGGGCGGAGTGGACGATTGGAAAACTGGTTTCACGATGGTGTGAAACTGATTTTTGGCCTTCTTGGCATATTGCCACCACTCCAGCCCGCCATGATGTACAATGCCAACTGGGCTGGAAAATTCCGGCCTACGTTTTGAGTTTTGCAAGCCTGGGCTGGGTGGGTACAGTCAGTGCCTTTCCTATTGCAAACAGCCAAAAGGACATGCTGTTTGATATGATCCTCCAGTCTTTGGGATGTATGGCCTAAATACCTAGCATCATACTGGCACTGGAATTCACATATCACATCACAGAATATCTTTTTGGCTTGACCATAGCATCCTGTTAGTGGCAAACCCCACTCATGTTGCTACTGCATAGTAGCAGTGTGAAGTAGCTAGCTTCACCTGTTGCTCAAGTTTTTGAGTGAGCTTATCCTTCCATGGTAATCTGAGGTAGACATGTGGCAATCTTAGGCCCACTCATGCTTTTGCACAATATACAGTGCGAAATGATCTGACCAGGGTAGCCATTATCTTGCAGGATGGCTATGATGTGCCCTATTTCAGTATCAAGCTTGCACAGTGAGCAAATGGCTTGAGCCCTATTTATGAAGTTGAAAATAAGGCCAATTTTATAGCATGTGGAACTGTAGGAATCTCAACACATATATTGACCAGTGAAGGTAGGCTTGCAGTAGATGTTAATAGAGACCTCCCTGGAAGGTTTATCAACTAGCATGTCAAGGAAAGGGAACTCATTTGACTGCTCAGTTTCAAAGGTCAATTCATATAGTGGTGATGGGTCAGGATCGCCATGATGTAGTGCTTCTGTGCAAATGTCTGTGGCTTCCATTGGAGAATAGGCTAGCAATGTCAAATGAGCACATGGACACAGCATCGCTAACGATATGCAAGTCCTATATGGTCTTCACAAATGTGAAGGAATCCTACGAAAATACAAACACATGAATTAGGAGCAGGGGTAGGCCATGCAGTCCCTCAAACCTACTCTGCTATTCAATAAGATCATGTGATTCCACGCTTGGACAATATTTATTAAACAATCCTGAGTGTGCTAAGAATTATGTTGACAACCAATTTAAGATTATTAGTTGGTCTTGCAGTGTGGCACACTTATGGATTCCAGAAGCTACACATAGTAATACAGAGAGACCTGTTCTTTATAGACAGAAAGATCATGTATACACATTGCACCTGTTTCAACTGAACAAAACAAGTGACAGCTCTGGCTCATTCCCCCGGACAATGCCTTGACCAATCAGAGTCAACCTGCCTGGTTTGAATTTAAACAAAGCTTGGTAGTTAATTGCCAGTCATCAGTTAACTATCAACATCCTGGGGGTTACCATTGACCAGAAACTGAACTGGACTAGCCATATAAATTCTGTTCTGTCAAAGGGTCATGAGGACTCGAAACGTCAACTCTTTTCTTCTCCGCCGATGCTACCAGACCTGCTGAGTTTTTCCAGGTAATTCTGTTTTTGTTTTGGATTTCCAGCATCCGCAGTTTTTTGTTTTTTGTTTTTAGCCACATAAATACTGTGGCTACAAGAACAGGTCAGAGGCTAGGAATCGTGTGACGATTAACTCATTTCTGACTCCCCAAAGCCTGTCCACTACCTATAAGGCACAAATCAGGAATGTGATGGAATACTCCCCACTTGCCTGGATGAGTGCAGCTCCCACAACACTGAAGAAGTCCAGGACAAAGCAGCCCACTTGATTGGCACCACATCCACAAACTTTCACTCTCTTCATCACCGACTCAGAGTAGCAGCAGTGTGTACCATCTACAAGATGCACTGCAGAAATTCACCAAGGCTCCTTTGACAGCACCTTCCAAGCCCATGACCACTACCATCTAGGACAATAGCAGCAGATGATTGGGAACACCACCACCTGGAAGTTCCCCTCCAAGTCATTCACCATGCTGACTTGGAAATATATCACCATTCCTTCACTGTTGCTGGGTCAAAGCCCTGGAACTCCCTCCCTAACAGCACTGTGGGTGTACCTACACCACATGGACCGCAGCAGTTCAAGAAGGCAGCTCTCCACCACCTTCTCAAGGGCAACCAGGGATGGGCAATAAATGCTGGCCCAGCCAGCGAAGCCCACATCCCATGAATGAATTTAAAAAAAGGGTGCATTTTCCATGGCAACCTGAACAAATCAGGGTGATTTGGCACTCTCCTCTCATGAACTATAAATCATCTTTCCCTTTACATTTGGTAATCTTGCGAATGTTCTGATGAGTATAAGACAAAAAGCTTTGACATGTGTCTTTTTTCAGCGATACCCTAGTTACAATCTATTTTAATGATTTAGATGAAAGGACCAATTGTATTGTAATCAATTTTGCTGACAATTGTTAGATACGGCAGGTGGTTTTTGCCAGGCTGACCAAATCCACAAGGGGAACTTGGCCACGCTATTACAATGATTTTGCAATTTGTATTTATTATTTGAAGGCTTGTACACTCAAATCGGAAGGTAATGGGCAGAATTTTCTGTTTGACGTGCAGGGGGTGGGCCCCGCATGTCCGGGCGTAAAATAATGCGCGTTGACGTTGGGCGAGTATCCCGAAGTCCCGGCGTGCCATCGCGATTTTTGATATTTCGCTGGACGGGCACATGATGAAGTCCGATGTGCAACCGCCATTAATTAAGGGGCCACTTAAGGCCCTTTAGTCTTCAATCGATGCTGATTTTCCGGCGCCCGTGTGATCTTTGGGTCGGTGCACAGGCGCAATGGGCAAGTGGATAGGAGACATTTGTATTAACCTCATCCATGTGCGGGATAAGAGGGCTTAGTTATTGTTGAAAGTTTTAAAAAATTGCCTGTGTGATCTGCAGTAGTTCAGAACGCATGCCAGCAGCTTTTTCTGGATGCTTAACCTTCAGGTCAGCACTCTTCAGTGAGGAATATTTTCCGGGTCTGCAGTGTCAGGTAGCCTTCACTTAGCCTGGCTTTGGGATCTGATCTGTCCACTGGAGGCAGCTCCTCTGAGGAGGAAGGGAGGGCTAGAATAAGGAGGAGGCCAGGAGTGCACATTCACCCTCCAGAGAAGCCACCTTTGGGAGAACAGGCGCAGGCATAAGGGGAGCAGGGCCAAGAGGTAGTCCAAGGTGGAAGGGGCTGCAGAAGACCCCACTATCCTGCTGCCAGGTTATACAGACAGTGAAGCAGCTATCTCAATATGTCTGAGGTACAATGCTGAAGGAGGCCCCATCTCTCAACTATATCTGTCAGATGATTGGGCCTGAGATATCCCCTAACGGTGTGGGCAGACACCCCATGCCAGTGGCTCTGAAGGTCACAGCTGCCCTCATAATCCTATGCCTCTGGCTCCTTCCAGGGCTCGGTGGGTGATCTTTGCGGTGTCTCCAAATCACCTGTCCACACTTGTGTCAAGCAGGTCACAGACTCAGATGGGCATTGACTTTCATCCACTTCCATTGGGACCAGGCAAGTCAGACACAGTGAGCCAGAAGCTTTGCGGCCATTGATAGCTTCCCCCGCGTCCAGGGTGCAATAGACTGCACACACGTGGCCATCAAGGCGCCAGCAGGTAAGCCCGGTGCCTTTGTCAACAGAAAAGGCTTCCACTCCATGAACGTGCAGATAGTGTGTGATCACAGGATGCTAATTCTACAAGTCTGTGCAAGGTACCCAGGCAGCTCCCATGACGCCTACATCCTCAGATACTCTCAGGTGCCGGGGCTCTTCAGTGTTCCAGCACGGCTTGGTGGGTGGCTGCTGGGTGACAAGGGCTATCGCCTCAGAAGGTGGCTCATGACACCTCTCCGCCATCCAAGAACAGAAGCTGAGCAGCGGTACAATAGGAGCCACGTCTCCACAAGGGCTGTGGTGGAGAGAGCCATGCACCTTCTGAAGACGCGCTTCCAGTGCCTGGACCGCTCAGGGGGCGCACTCCAGTACCCCCTAGATCGTGTCTCGGTGATAGTGGTTGCATGCTGCGCTCTCCATAATCTTGCACTGGAAAGCGGGGACGCAGGGGACGATGAAGACGTTGACGCAGCGGCTGCGGCTGCACACGCGAGTCCAGCAGTGAGTCCGAGGATGAGCACGCACAGGGAAATGCTGAGGGGGTAGATGCTGAATCGGGACTAGTCCAGGGAGGCAGGGACACCCGGGATGCTTTAATCCAAGGAACTTTCAGCTAGCTCAACACAGATGGATCACCAGGACAAGCCTGGGCTGCCACCTCAATACTCAACACCTAAATGCAAAATCTGCCAGGTCAGCAGCACTAACTAAGGGCCTTGTAAATAAAGCTGAATGTCCAACAAATCACTCATTACACTTTTGTCAACCATACACATGCAGATGAAACGAGGCACCTTCAGCCATGGTCACACATCTGCATTTAATGTGTGAAGCAGAAGAACTTATCACAAAGAGAAAACAATAGTGTTAACAATCAAAAAGAAATCATAAGGACCTCATCTCGGGGCAAGACAAAAGCATCAGTGAAAAACCCGTTGTGTGCCTAAGGTGCCTTATACTTTCATTTACGGGTGCTACGTCTTGGTGCTGCCCCATTGCTGGGACTGGCATCTGAGACAGCCTGCTGACTCTGCTGTCCTGTTGGCCTCGATGACATTGGCGGTCGTCCTCTGGCTCCTCATGGAGCCTGTGCTGGCCCCGCCTGGGAGGGAGCAGCTAGTTCCACGGCTGCCATCTCCCAGCTGTTGCAGCTTCATGGAATGATACGGTCACTGGAAATGGTCGGAGGAGCTGCCGCCATCATCCGGAGCACCCTGAGAGGAGCCCGCAGCGACGACAGGCAGCTGCTGTGCCAATGTGAATGGATGTGCAACGAGCTGGGATGCTTGATGCCCACACCATCTCCCACACTGGCAGTGATCAGCTGAGGTCATTGCCAATGTGAGGGCTTGCTGGTCAAAGTGCATCCCCAGGAAGCCCCGATGGGTCTCCTGGAGGAGCATCTCCACGAGAGTTGCCACTCGTCCCATGGAGGACGCTTGGCACTCGGACATGTGGCTCATTGCTTTGGCAAGCATCCATATAGACTCCTCCAGCACGGAGTCCATGCCAAAGCATAGCCTCATTCATCTCCCCCAGATGCTCCCACACACCTGGCGGCATTTCCTGCATTTGTAGCGTCGCAGACGACTCCAGAGGCACATTATCAGGCACCGACTGAGCTTGTGCCTGGTCCCCTGCAGTCCTATGACTGCTGGCACCATGGACACCTCTGTCTCTGCCAGCTCCTCCAGTGACTGTGAAGAGCCTGCATCACTGTACCCCTGGACACTAGCCGATGTTCAAATCCCCATCAAGGTGCTAGTATCTGTGCTTCGCAGAAATGGTGTGACGCTGGTGAGACTTCCGGCCCCTCAGTTGCGAGAGGGAGCCTCTGCTGCTCCTCCTCCCAGCCCTGCTCTGCTGATGCTGAAAGGAAGAACAAGGACAGTGGATCAGTTAGCGTGCAGACAATGACAAAGTTCATCCCTGTTCCCCCGACTCATTATGCACTCAACCTTCCATAAACAATGGTCCAACAATGTTGCAACAATAAATAATTTAACATTCAGCAGTGCTATAGCTGTTGGGAGGACAATACTGACCTCATTGTTGGGCATAAATACCTGGCCATGGTACCCCAGACTCACTGACACCAGCAGACCTGGGTGCATGGTGCCTCTCCAGCTCAAGTGCCTTCTCCTCGAAGCGGCTTAGTAAGGAGAGCTGTGCCTGGCCACCTCCTATCCTCACACGCTCAGCCGTGTAATGAGGATTCTTCTCCTGAGAAAGAGAGAAGAGCAATCATTAGGGCAAATTACACATGGACTCTGCACGTGCATGCGACACCCTAACTAGAGCAGGGCATATCAGGCCTCCAGTGCGTCCTCACCCCGCTGCAGCTGATCATTCAGACAAAGATGCTAGGCCTGCTCCCCACCACCCCCCCCCACCTTGGATACATGCTGTGTACATCACATGAGGAATCACACGGTATTTCCTCCCATAGAAAGGAGGCACAAGCACGCGCAGCGTAGAGGGCAGCAGATGGTTCGTTGCCACGCCACCTTGAAGCTCCCCTCCCAGCATGTCATCACCCTGACTAGGACATGTCCTGGAGTTCTGAGTCTGCGCCTAGGTGCAGCCCCTCCAGGATGTCCCCAAGCCAGTCATGTGGGACTCAGATCAACACAGGCTGCGGGGGAAAACTCATCTCCTCATGACCCACTCAGACTGACTTCAGCATGGATACTATGTGCTTGCCCACCCAGCAAAGGAAAAGTGCCATCAATTGTTCAATATAGTCACGACACTGAGAATTGGGATGGGTGGGGGGTGGGTCGCCAAGGTAAGGCTACCAGCTGCTTAAACGCCCAATGCCAACATGGTACTCACCCTGCCAGAGCGCAACAAATTGTTGAAATGCTTGCTGCACTGGATTCAGGTGCGCTGCACTGCGTCGCGGGAACTCACCACCTCCACCACCTTCTCCCAGGCACATTTTGTCATTGGGGGGGGGCCTCCTCCTCCCATCCTGGGGGACCAATATCCCCTGCTGTGCTGCCATCTCCTCGAGGAGGGCAGCAAGGCAGTCATCAGAAAGATGAGGGGTGCTCTGACCCCGCCCCCCCTCCCCTGCTGGCCTACCCTCCAACCTGGCCTGCTCACCCGAACCTCTCTGCTGCGGCCTAGCGCTGACCATTGTGAGCAGCCTTCTACCAGGCCTTCTTTTAAACAGATTGTCGGGTTGCCATTGGACCCGGCAGTCTGTGCACTCCCGCTGCCGCCTACCCACTCCCGCTATCCTTGGGAGTTGGGAAATACGCTGGGCGGGCCTTAATTGGCCCAGCCACATAAAATGGCAACACGGACCTGATCGCAGGTGGTGATCGGGTCTGCACTCGCCCATGCTTGCTCCCACTCCACCCTCCACGAGATGGAAAATTCTGCCCAATGAGTCCACTACCAGCTTTAGAATTTTAAAGATTAAATTAAAACATTTATTAACAAAAGAAGAAAAAACTTAAATACACACAAGATTACAGTTACACATTTACAATAGTTACCAAAACCAGATTCCCAATTACACACCCCCTTTAAGGCAACAGTCCAAATACATTCCAAATTTATAAAGTCATCCAGAAATTTTATCATAAGCACCCGCTGGATTGGAAATCCAATCCAACCACAACTTTGGTCACTGGAACAGTAAACTTCTGCAGGGTAGCTGGAGGCTTTTTCCCCAAGTCTGTTTCACACAGTCACCTTTCAAGATCTCACACGGCTACAGCTCACACAACCTTCTGTTATGATCCCCAGCTGACAAGCCTGATCTCAGGGTGGAACCCAGCTTGATAGATCCAAATTTTTATTTGTTTGTTTAGATATGTGGAGAGGGAATACTGAACAGAGTCACCAGAGTCAACTAATGAACTTTCAACAAAAGCATAAAACATTTATTAAACAAGAAAAGATGAACTATATTACAATACTCCTTCACCCACAACTATACCTTTACAGCTAAATACAGATTAGTAAGGATACCACAAGTTACAAAAGCTATCTTATACTCTAATGTTCACAGTAAGTACACAGTCCATGTAAAACAACTGGAGACCTGTAGTCAGGTACACCACACTCTGAAACCAAGTGACAGATGCCCCCTCAACCAGATGCTATGGATCTCTCATCAACTCCTCCCACCAGACGCTTGTCCCAGTGTGAGCCAACCTGTCTTACTGAACTCCATCTTTCACATGAGGGTTTCCAATCTCCATTCTCCAAGAACTCACTTTAGAATCTTCTCCCAAACTGTTTCTTTCTCTCAGACGCCTTCCGCAAGTCTTCACCTCCAGGGTTTCAAACACTCCTTCCGAATTTCCTCTTCCCTGGGTCACCACATGCATTCAAGCTTTCTTCCATGCACTCTCTCTCTCACTGACTCAGCTGTCAACAGTACACCACTGCTTCATAGGCCCATGGAAAAGAGTTACAGACCTTCAGTTGCCTCTTTGGACCTTCTGACTTCTCAAGCCTTTACCCCTTTAAGCTTGAAGCTTTAAACTTGAAGCTTGGAGCCTTCCTCTGCCTCTCACCCTTAACTTCACTTAACAGAACCTTTTCCCAGGTTCCTGTCCTTCTTTTGACTAGAAGGCCCCTGTTCTACTCCCCTGGATTCAGAAACTTTTCTTTTGCTTGGGATTGGCTATCTGTCCCCTTTTTTCCAATGTCTCCTGGCAGCTACTTTCAAAACTAACTGAACCCAAACAGCTACCAAATCAAACTGCTGTTCCTAGTTTCTTCTGTGTATGTGTCTATGGGAGGGACTGGCCTCGCTGGACCCCTGTTGCTAGGCAACAGCCTAGTTTCTCTACACTTGTTTGTCTAACTTAGCTACAACAGTCTTAAAACTCTCATTAGAAATGCAGGCACCTTTTAATGTGCAACTAAAATTCAATTTGACCTTTCTAAACACACAAATGAAGAAATACAAATCAAACTTAAATACTAAAGCTGAAACTCATTTCTAATACCCATATATACAAATATAACTTACTTATCTCTATTTCCTAACCCTTAAACTATCTCTATTTCCTAACACTTCCTTCCTTCTTCAAACATATTTCTCCCTTTTAGATCTGTAAATCCCATTGTTTCTTTTACCAGAATATAACAATCTTTCATGTTATCATTATGTCCAGCAATTCTGGAAAAAAATCAATGTAATAACCTTGCATTATTTATCTTGCCAGTTGTAAACATTTTCAGGTCCCTTTGAAAATCAAACACTTCATTATCTAATAATGCAAATTCCATTCACACTGTATCTATTGACCTCGCCCTAGCTTTACTTATCTCCAAATCTAATGCCTGTGAGCAAGTCCTTTGATAATTTAAACCTTGCAGTCTAATAACCTCTAATTTAATTAAATTAGCCACACACACAGAACCACACACACACACACACACACAAAAGCAAATTGTGAGAAGAACACAAAGTGTAGAATTTTACCACGCCCCAGCAGGTAGGAATGGAGGTGGTTGGCTGGTAAAATCATGGGGAGCCATGACAGACCAGCTCCCTGACTATGTTCCGCTGTTAGGGAATTTTGCCCTTTGGGGGATCAGAATCGGGCAGCCTGCCTGCCACAAGGAGGCATGCACCCTACTTAATTATGTAAAGACCCTATTAATGGCCACTTTATTAGGCCACCATCATTCTGCCAATGGCGGATTAACATCCTCACTGCTTGGGAAGGCCTCCAGCTAAATGGATGCAGTCTCAAGGGAGCTGCGTTTTGAAATAAAGTGAGACTGCAGGCAGGGAAGGCAGCCCCCATGATCCCTGCAATTTCCCTGCACAGGTTTTCCTTCCAGCAATTGGCCTCTTAAATTATTTAAATTTCTTTTCCTTACCTGCTGAAAGTGGCAGGTCTCCGACCTACGTCAGCTGTGGCCACCATTCCTGGTGACATTGCTGAGGCTGCTGGCCCTCTGATTGGGAAGCAGCTTTCAGGGATGGGCTGATAGGATGCCAACCACAGTGGCAGCCCAGAAAATTGAGGTGAAAGGCCTGCTGGCCACCAGTGCTTGCCAGCAACACCCATTTTCTTCCACTATTTGGCATTCTACCCAATTGGTAAAATTGTGCCCAAGGCAGCTGCAAAGGGAAATAGACAGGTTAAGTGAGTGGGCAAAAATTTGGCAGATGGAGCACAATGTGGGAAAATGTGAGGTCGCCCACTTTGGTGGGAAGAATAGAAAAGCAGAATATTATTTAAATGGAAAGAGACAACAAAATGCTGAAGTACAGAGGGATCTGGGTGTCCTTGTACATGAATCACAAAAAGTTAGTATGCAGGCACAGCAAGTAATTAGGAAGGCAAATGGTTGTTCTTTGTTGTAAGGGGAATGGAGTTTAGAATAAGGGAAGTCCTACTACAGCTCCACATGGCATTGGTGAGACAGCACCATCCTGCAGATGATACGAAACTTGGAAGCATTGTGGACTGTGAGGAGGAAAGCGTAGAACCTGAAGAGGATATAGACAAGTTGGTGGAATAGGTAACAAGTGGCAGATGAAGTTCAATGTGCAGAAATGTGAAGTGATTTATTTTGTTGGGAAGAACATTGAGAGACAATGTAAAATGAAGGGTACAACTCTGAAGAGGGACCTGGGTATATATGTGCATAAGTTATTGAAGGTGGCAGGACAGTTTGAGAAAGCGGTTAATAAAGCATCCAGTGTCCTAGGTTTTATTAATTGGGCCAGAGAGTACAAGAGCAAGGAGTTTATGTTGAACTTGTGCAAGACACTAGTACAGCCTCAGCTGGAGTATTGCATCCAGTTTTGGGTGCTGCACTTTAGGAAAGATGTGAAGGCACTGGAGAGAGTGCAGAATAGTTTCATGAGAATGGTTCCTGGAATGAGGAACTTCAGTTATGAAGATAGCTTGGAGAAATTGGGACCATTTTCCTAGCAGAAGAGAGGGGTGAGAGGAGATTTGATAGAAATATTCAAAATCATGAGGACCTGAAAAGAGTATAAAGGGAGAAAGTGTTCCCACTCATGAAAGGATTGAGAACAAAATGGCACAGATTTAAATTAATTGGCAAAAGAAGGAAAAACAACAGAAAAACTTACATAAAGTGATTGTTTGGGGTCTGGAATACACAGTCTTTGAGTATGGTGGAGGCAGGTTCAATCGAGACATTTAAAACATAATTAGCCTGTTATCTGAAAAGGAAGAATGTGCAGGGTTTTGGGGAGAAGGTGTGGTAAGTCACAAGGTGAATTGTTCATTTGAAGAGCCAATGCAGACACAGCCTCCTTCTGTGCTGTAGCAATTCTGTGATTCTGTAGAATACTGTGTCTGGTCTCCTTTCTTAAGCAGGGACATACTTGCATTAGAAACAGTTCAGGCTGATTCCTGAGATGAGGGGTTTGTGTTATGAGGAAATGTTACGCTAGCTGGTCCTGTATTCATTGGAGTTTTGAAGAATGAGAGGTGATCTTATTGAAATGTACAAGTTTCTGAGGGGGCTTGACAGGTAAAATGCTGAGAGGATGTCTCCAGATCTAGGAGGCACATTTTTAAGATAAGGGGTCCGCCATTTAAGATGGAGATGTGGAGGGATTTATTCTCTCAGAGGGTGATTAGGATTTGGAATCCCCAGACAGCAGTGGAGGCCAGGCCACTGAATATATCCAAAGCTGAGTCGGACAGGTTTTTAATTGACAATGGAGTCAAACATTATGGAGACAGGCAGGCAAGTGGAATTAAGGCCATAATCACATCAGCCATGACCTTATTGAATGGTGGAGCAGGCTCAATGGGCTTAGTGGACTCCTCCTGCTCCTATTTCTTATGTTCTTATGTTCTTATTCTTTTTGATCATTTCCATATGCTTATATAAAACCCTCAAAATTTCCTTATGCATTATTGTAGTGATCTGATGTGTAATGTCCTTTAAGACAAGTATTGTAATATAGGCTCACATGATCTTAATACCCAACAGCAGAGTAGCACGGACTACCTCTGTCTGGGAGAGTCTTGAGTTAGACACTGAGAAATAAAGACAGGGGGTGGAATTTTCCCAAATTTGCACAAAGTGCGATAGTGGGCGGGTAAAACGGCGTGCTGCCTGTTGACAGTGATGGTGGGTTTTCACACCGTAATGTTCCGAGCCTGCCTCATTATTTATGCACTCCCGGGAAACATGTTGTTTCCGTGGTAGGCGGGCTCCTCATTTGTCTGCCCATCATTACCCCGCCGCTGCATCATGACTGGCGCCATCTTTAAAGGGCAGCTGCAAGAACAGCGCTCATTGCTTCCAGCTCAACACTGCTGCCCCGGGAGACGTGGCCCTCAAAGGCAAGAATACTGCAGCACCCCCCAGTCCCTCGAGCGACTATTGGATGCCATGGAGGCCCACCAGGATGTCCTGTACCCCAACTCTGGCTGCAGGATGGGCAACAACATGACCAATCTGGCTTGGGAGGGGGTGGCAGTGGTGGTCAGCGCCAAAGCCCTTCAGAAGGGGACAGCCACACAGTGCCGCAAGAGGATGAATGATCTCCTCCATTCCACCAGGGTAAGTCACTCTTTTCATCACTCTCAACTCACACGCTCACAAACCTATCACACATCCACAGGGCCTGCACTCACTACCAGTTAAAGGCACATCACTATTCACTCTCTCAAACCCAGCATCATTGTCTTCATCCCATCCATGGAACCACTCACCACCCGCACAGGACAGGCACATTTATCATCGGGCCCGGCAGGTGTCCTGATAACACTTTCTCCATCTCTGTTCATGCAGGACAAGCTGGCACACAACAAGAGGGAGAGGTCATAGACCAGTGGTGGAATGCTCAAATCAAGGTCCTCATGGACTTTGAAAATAGAGCCATCCAGCTGGCCAACCACGAGCTGGACTGATCCAGCAGTGCAACATCCATCAGACAGCCATGCCGTGAGTGATGTGTCCTCTTTCTCAGACCACTGCCATGCACTAATTATCTCCCCTTGCTTTCACAGGCACATCTGCCAAACAGCCGACAGAGTCCATGGCCCAGGACCTCCAATCAGTCCCCTGAAGAAACCGCTGAAGAGGAATCTGAAGGCACCCTCCCTGAAGTCCCGTCACAGTGTTCACCCCCACCCTCCACCAGCGCAGAGAAGCACACCTCAGTGGGACCTAGCTTTAGAGTAGCCCCTGATCACAATCTGGTGAGCACATCGCACTGCCTGATCCACTGCAGGCGGTGGCAGGGACTTCCAGATGTTCAGCACTTGAAGGACTGCTGGAGGCCGGAAGTTTGCTGAGTCCGAGTCAGATGATGAGCCTCTAAACTCGGTCATGTCACAGTTGCTGGATCTGCAAAGGCAAGCTAGGGGACATCAGGGAGAGATGTCTGCTTCACCCCTCAGGTTACAAGGCACGGTGGAGGAGTCTGTCCACCTTCAGGCTGAGATGATAGCACCGGCATGCCAATGCACCGAGGTCAACACTGGTAAGATGGCGGCTGCCATGGAGACCTTGGTCCAGGACTTCATTCCTGCACTGCTGCGACGGCTTAACTCCATCACAAATGTCATAGTTGGCCTCCAACCGTGTTTACGCAAGAGGGGTACTGGTGGCGTGATCTCACTTCAGCTACCCCTGCTCCTCAAGAAGTTAGCCTGGGGCCCCTGGGCACCCATAGGGAGGAGGATCCACAGATGCACAACCATGAGAGAGTCAGGCCCATCTGACTCCTCTCTTCCTGTGACCTCCGCAGATCCAACTTTACAGGCTGAGGTGGTGCCACTGTCACACAGTAGGACCCTGAGAGCAGGCTGGGGCCTTCCAGAGGATGCCCGCCAAGGTCATCACAGACAGGGTGTCACAATCAGCAGGCTGCCTCCACCTCCTCTGTGGATGTCTGGGGAGCACCAAGACTTAGTGACACGGTTAGGAAAGTTAAGGGAATTAGTTGCACAGCCTGGGCACGGGTGTTAATCATTTGTACATACTGTCCACGATTGTCAATAAACTCCTAAGAATGTCTCTTTGTCTGTGGCTCCTTGTTCTGATCAGCAGTGTTCTTGTCACTCAGATGTGAAACCTTTCTGCACAAGATAAAGGCAGCTGTCTCAGTCCAGGGCTTCTTCCCTGTGCTCTGTGCAGCCTTCAGACCACAGTGATGGTTCAGCCTCACACTTCCTGGAAACATTACTGATGCCTGCACCTCGGCAGTGTTTGTCATTGCTGCCAGAATGTAGTGGGCAGGCACTACAGAGTTCTTTCATTATCTCGGTGTGCTCTCAGCACCTTTTGAGGAGGTGCTGGCCCCCATCTCTTCAGCATTTGTGACCACTGGTGCTGTGCACCAGCTCCTGGAGGGCTCAGTTCCTGAAGGCAGACAAAGCATCAGATGCTTCTAAAGTTTCTTGGCTGCGTCTCTGTGATATGATCCTGATCACGGAGTGCAAGTGAGCTGCCCTCGGCCAGACAGGAGTCAGACATTCTCAGAGGCTATGTGAAGATTTATGGAGTGTCCTCACTGCATGACATCATCATCCTGCATTCGAATGACCTCCACCACCTCTCCATGACAGCAGCATTCTCACAGAGTGCATTCACGCTGCCGTAAGCCAGACTGGAGTCAAACGTTCACAAATGTGAGGATCTACAGGACACCTCATAGCATGTCATCATCCTCCACAAATCTAGCAGCTATGATTGTCTCCCAAGCATGCCTGCCTTGTCTAGCCAGTGTGAGGGTCTCATCCCCATCATCGTTGCCTCCGAGGACCTCCTCAGCCTCATCCCATCAGCCTCCTCCTCATCGGAGGAGACATGCAACTCCTCCATCTCCTCCTCAGCCAGCTTGTCTCCCTGTTGCAGCACCAGGTTGTAAAGGGCGCAGCCGATGACAACGATGCATGACACCCTCTGTAGACTGTATTGCAGGGCTCCACCAGACCGGTCCAGGCACCAGAACCTCATCTCAGAGTCCCGATTGTCTGCTCCACCAAGTTGTGAGTTGTTGCATGAGCCTCATTATACTGTCGCTCCGCTACTGTCTGAGGCTGCCACACAGGTGTCATCAGTCATGGCCTCTACAGATAGCCCTTGTCCCTGAGGAGACATCCCTGCAGCTTCTGTGGACCCTGGAATACTCTAAGGATCTGTGACCGACTGAGGATGTAGGCATCATGCACACTCCCTGGAAACCATGTGCAGACCTGCAGGACGCGTTTCTGGTGGTCGCACACCAGCTGCACATTCAGCAAATGGAAGCCCTTATGGTTGATGAAGTCCACCGTGTGTTGCAATAGAGATCTGAGCGCCACATGAGTGCAGTCAATCACACCTTGCATCTGTGGGAAACCCAAGATCTGGGAGAATCCAATCCCTCTTGTACCCTGGCTGTCCTGATCCCGGGCGAAATGCACAAAGTTGTGTGTCCTCGCAAAGATGGCATCCATGAACTCATGGATGCATTTGTGGGTGAAAGCTTGAGAGATCCCACAAAGCCCTGAAAGGAGCCACTGGCATGGAAATTGAGCGCTGCAGTCACTTACATAGCAACTAGCAGTGGATGCCATCTATGTTCCCATGGTGCCAAATCCTGAAGTAAATGGCAGATGTGAGCAACCAGTTCCCTAAACATTTGCAGTCTTCAGTGACGATGGTTCTCGGTCATCTGCAGGAATGAAAGACGGCATCTATAGACCCTGGGTGTCACTAGGTGCCAGCCTGTGACTGCTCGCTGTGGCTCTTGGGCGGCGAGTGCAGGAACCCCATCTGTCCCTTCTTCTTGGGGTTGCTTCTTCCACCTCTACGCTGTCAGGAGCTTAAGTCGCTCTCTCCTTTCTTTCTTTCATGCTGTTTTGGCCATCAGGCACAGAGCTAGTTCACCAGGCTCCATGATCCTGATGTACTCCTCCTGCACGATGGAAGAGAGAGACACATGGTTAGCATGGGTGTACTAAGAGCCTATCCTGGTTAAGTGTGACAGCCCCTTAATGCTTCCTGGAGAGTGCTGGCCACCACTTGGTTGGCTAGAGATTAGTGCGCTGCATGGGCTGCCCTGTTAGCTTGAACCATGGGGGAAGCTGGTCTAAACCGGGATGCTGACATTGCAAGGGGCTGTGAGTGTTTCCAGCAGTGACTGCTCCATGGCCAGCTTTAGCAAGGAGATTGTACAACGTGTGAAGACCAACTGCTCTGCAGTCCACTAAAGTGCTCATGAATTTACAGTCTGTGCCAGGGTTGGGTGGGGGGTGGGGGGGGGGGGGGGGGGGGGGTGGGGGGGGGGGGGGGGTGGTGTGGAGTTCTGGAGAACCTGGTGGCACCTTGATGCCTCTGCATTGCTTGAGGGAGCAGATAAGCTAGGAGCCTGACCCAAATCATATCAATGTGGCAGCACCTGAACTGTCTCAGTTGCAGAGAAATGGTCACTTTCTGCAGGTTTCCCGAATATGTGGCCACTTCCCTCGCCCACCCTACTCCCCACTCCGAATGCTTGTGCGCTCTATTCAACAGCAGTGTTGCCCTTGCCCACTCCCCTTGCCACCAGTCTTCTCAACGGCAAGGCTGCACTTGGTCCCCCGCTCCCCCACTCCCCCTCAAAAGCCGCCTCCGAGGCAGGGTGGCACTTAACCCCGACTCCCCTGCACCCCTGAAGCCTGCAAAGCAACAAGCGACCCTGGTGAGCTCTGCAGAATGTTGCTGTGCACTCACCTCCAGTTCACCCAATGTGCAGGCTGCCAAGTGCTTGTTGCCTCTGTGCTGTTGTGAAACACTTCGGTGTGCTTTCCCGCCGACATGGAGAGACAATCCAGCAGGGGTGCAAGAGGCTGGCGGGATGGCCTGATAATGATATGCTGATGTATTACAATGAGGTTCCCAACGACCGATGGCAGGAAACGCGGTCCGCCGTTGGTGGGCTGAGCGGACAATCGTGACTTGCCATCCCGCCATCATGAAACCAATCACGCCATATTGTCCGCTCACGCCACCTATCACACCCGCTGCCAGCTGGCACCGAAAATTCTGCCAGAGTTTTAAGTTGTAGCACACAAGTGCAGCTGCTGAGTTTAGTTTGTAAATAAACGGCATGTGTTTATTTTAATAACAATCTCCGGATGTTCTCCATCT
Source organism: Carcharodon carcharias (assembly GCF_017639515.1). NCBI lineage: Eukaryota > Metazoa > Chordata > Chondrichthyes > Lamniformes > Lamnidae > Carcharodon > Carcharodon carcharias. The sequence goes on along the minus strand of NC_054469.1, from coordinate 73,529,877 downwards.
CTCTACCAATTCAGTCACCCCAAAACAAGCGTGCAACTCAGATCCTTTAGCCCCAACAAACCAAGGGCACTGGATCCAACAATTATCTGCTAACCTCTTTTCATATTCCTTTTTAACTCTTCTAAGTTCCCCTTCTACCTCTGTACGACACTTTCTATATTCCTTGTCATTTTCTTCATAGTTATATCTGGGTTTTATCATGTGGTTCCTTTCTTAGTGCTTCCCTTTTAATTTATCCACAAAACCACAAAGCTTTATCGTTTGAGGCCCTATAGGAATGTTTCCAGCTTGTACTCTATCCATCTCATATTTGAAGATTTCTCGCTGCCAAACCATCATTATGATTGTTAATGTTGCCTTTTTTCCAGTCAGTATCAGAAGCTTTGATTCATTATCTTTTTTCTATCCCCAAGCCATTCTATTCAATTACACCAGCCTCTTGTGGAAATGTTTTCAGTGTCCTACCCAACTGCCAGCTCCACTTCTACGAACAAATGCCATTTTTAATTCTGTGAATGTCTGGCCTCTAACTGTAATTATGAGAAATATTGCTTTTAATTCTACTTGTTCTGAGATAACTTCAAAGAAACTTTTGCATTATATTTTGGCTGCATTGCAACAGGAAATCAGTCAGCCTGAGACTGCCAGGGGTACAATCAGAGGGCTGATAGCCTATATATTCATGAAAGAAGCAACTATTATGCCTCAGGGCTAATTATTTTGCGTGGGGTTAGATTTTGATTTTACATTGAATGTACTGTTTGTACCCAGGCAGTTATCTTACCCACCATTTCTTTCAATGAACTTGTTCAATAATTTACAGCTGGAGTCTGTAAATTCCTCCTAGTGAAGTTGAGATCACATGGTATATTGGAGTAAACTGGAGACTAAAGAACATGGTTCTCAGTTTGACCCTGGCTCTCCTTACATTTAACTGGAGTGTGCAGTTCTGGTCGCCACATTATAGGAAGAATGTGAATGCACTGGAGGGGGTGCAGAGGAGATTGACCAGGATGTTGCCTGGGATGAAACATTTAAGTTATGAAGAGAGGTTGGATAGACTTGGGTTGTTTACATTGGAGCAGAGAAGACTGAGGGGCGACCTGATCGAGGTGTACAAGATTATGAGGGGCATGGACAGGGTGGATAGGGAGCAGCTGTTCCCCTTAATTGAAGGGTCAGTCACAAGGGGACATAAGTTCAAGCTGAGAGGTAGGAGGTTTAGAGGGGATGTGAGGAAAAAGTTTTTTTACCCAGAGGGTGGTGACGGTCTGGAATGCACTGCCTGGAAGAGTGATAGAGGCAGGTTGCCTCACATCCTTTAAAAAGTACCTGGATGAGCATTTGGCATGTCATAACATTCAAGGCTATGTGCCAAGTGCTGGTAAATGGGATTAGGTAGGTAGGTCAGGTGTTTCTCATATGTCGGTGCAGACTCGATGGGCCAAAGGGCCTCTTCTGCACTGTGTGATTCTGTGATTCGGCAGGTAAAGAAACAAGCTGGTTCTTGGGGATGCAAGGTTTGTTTACATGGGATTGATCAGTGAAGTTGAACCCAAGGAAAGTTTGAGCAGAGTTTAAACCTCAGTCTACCTGCTACCCTGGTAAGATGGGTATGCCAGCCAAGCAGTTATATAAATGAACTAGCAATCCAGAGGTCTGCATTAATAATTTAGAGATATGAGTTCAAATCCCACCAGTTGGAGCATTTAAATTCAGTTAATTAAATGATCTGAAATAAAAATCTAGCCATGAGACTACTGGATTGTCATAAAACCCATGTGCTTCACTAAGGTCCTTTAGACCAGCAAACCTGCTGTCTTTACCCATTTTGGCCTAATTGTGACTCCAGACCCCCAGAAATACAGTTGGGTCCTAATTGCCTTCTGAAATGACCTAGCAACCCATGAAGTTACATCTAAAACAGCTATGAAAAACTATAATGCATACAGCCTGCAGTGGTACAAGAAGGTGACTCACCACTATCTTCCAAAGGACAATTAGGGATGGGCAATAAATGCTGGCCTTGCTAGCAACATGCACATCCTGTGAATAAATAAAAGAAAACACAAGAGACGGTCCCAGCAAATGAAGGCTGGAGATCTAGCTCAGACATCCAGCAGAATAGTTCTGTACTGTGGGTGTGGGTGTGCCCACCACCACCCCCTCCATGGTGTGGGTCATGGGGACACATAAGCCCCTCTTGGTGCAGAGGACTAACCATTCTATTGGTTGGGATAAATGTGGTTTCAAGCAAGGAAAGAGCGTCCATTTCAGTCTGATAAACAGGTCTGTGAATCCTTCCATTTCTTGCCAATATTCTCCAAGGGATGTACATGAAGATAGAAAGAAAATCATATCAATGAATTATTCCGATACTAGAAGTTGTTATTTCAACACCCAAAAACAAAGGTTACAAAAAACTTTGGAAAAACTCAGCAGGTCTAGCAGCATCTGTGGAGAAATGGTCTGAAGAAGGGTCATTTGGACTCAAAATGTTAACTGTGTTTCTCTCTCCACAGGTGCTGTTAGACCTACTTTGTTTTTCCAGCATTTTCTGTTTTTGTTTCAGATTTCCAGCATCTGCAGTATTTTGCTTTTAACAAAGATTACAAACTAGCCAATTATTTTTTTAAAAGGTTACAATCTGGAAAGCAATGCCTGAAATGGTGGTGGAAGCAGATTCAATGCAGTAGTAAATTTGAACAGGGATTGAATATCTGCTTTAAAAGAAAATATTTGCAATGCTGTGAGGAAGAGGTAGGGGAATGGGATTAACTGGATGTTTCAAAAAGCCAGGCCAGGCAAGATGAACCGATTAACCAAAGTCTGTGCTGCATGATTCTATAATTTATGATGTATTTATCTATATCTAAATTGACTTTACAATATATAATTGTTTGTTGTTATAACAAATTTTAATACTGGAATAATTTAGCTGTACAACTAAAATTATTTTGGGTATTGCTGAAAAAAGAGACATTTTTGGTCAAAGCTTTTCGCCTTGCACTCATCAGGACAATTCGCAAGAATACCAAATGTAAAGGGAACAACAATTTGTACTGTATGAGAAGAGAGTGCTGATTGATTGGCAAGTGGACTCTGATTGGTAGAGGCATTGCCATGGAGAATGCACCAATTGATGGTGACTGACAGTTAACCATCAAGCATTTTAAAAATTTAAACCAGGCATTTTAACTCTACTTAGTCAAGGCATTGCCCTGAGGTATGAACTGGTGAATGGTTGTCACTTATTTTGTTTAGCTGAAATGGGCGCAACGTGTGTACTTGTTCTTTCTGCCTACAAAGAACAGGGCCCATCGTATTAATATATGTAGCTTCCATTATGCGTAAGTGCACCACATTGCAGGCCCAACAGAAATCTTAAATTGGTTGTCAGTGTAATTCTTAGCATACTGAGGATTATTTAGCAAATGTTGTCCAATCGCAGAATCATATCAAATGTTGGACACTGTGTTTTGAGCTTTGTAAGCAGGGGCTGGTTGGGTTTGGTCTGTACCTTGCTTGTTACGTACAGTGGAAGGGACATGCTGCTTGATATGATCCTCCAGTCTTTGGGATGTACAGGTTACATACCTAGTATCACACTGGTGTTGAAATTCATATACCACATTACTCATTTGTTTGATAGGCAGAACATCTTTTTGGCTTGATGGCAGCATCCTGTTAGTGGTGAATGCCACTCGTGTTGCTACTGCATTGTAGCAGCGTGAGACAGCTAGCTTCACTTGTTGCTCAAATGTTTGAGATACCTTGCCCTTCCAAGGTAGACTGCACATTTTTCTGAGCTGAAAGTGATGGTCTTAGGCTGGTTCATGAGTTGTGTGATATACAGTGTGAAATGATCTGATCAGAGTAGCTATTATCCAGCAGGATGCCTTTGAAGTGACCTCTTTCAGCATTAAACTTGCAAGGTGATCAAATGGCTCGGGCCCTATTTATGAGGTTGCTGATAAGGCCAATCTTACATTGCATCGAGCTGTAAGAATCCCAAGGTGTGTATTGACCCGTGAAGGTACACTTTTGGTAGATCGTGGCAGAGAATCCCCTGGCAGATTTCACAACTAGAAGGTCATGGAAGGGGAGTTCGTTTGACTGCTTCATTTCAAAGGTGAATTTGAGTGCAGGATGGAGCCCATTAAGACTTGTAAGGAAATTATTACTTGCAGCTATGGATTTAAATATAGCGAACATATTACCCACATATTGGAAATATGCGAGGGGTAGGAGTTTGGGTGTCATTCCATGGCAACACCATTTATTTTGGCATACATGGTGTCATTAAAGCTGAAATCAACTGCACCAGTTGCTGAGTTCATAACTTTGATGAATACTGATTCACTCAATGATAGCAGGTCTAGATTGCCATGATATAGTGCTATAGCACAAATATCTATGGCATCCTTAGGTGGAATATTGGTGAATAGGCTAGCAATGTAAAATGAGCACATGGAGACAACATTGTTGTTGATATGCAAGTCCTGCATGATCTTCGCAAATGTGAAGGAATCCTTCACCGGGTATGTGGAAAACTTGCTCAAAACTGGTTGTAACAATCGCTCAACCATTTGGCTAATTCATGTTGTGCAGAACCGGTCATATATAAGATAGGGCGTAAAGTGACATCAATTTTGTGTGTCTTGAGCAACGCATACATAACACGGACGCAGTGAGCTGTGAGGACGAACTCTGTCATATATATCATGTGGCAGCTCATCACTCTTAAATAAGTCCAGCAAGTATTTTCTAGCTTACCTTTGAGCAAGGCAATCCAGTCATGTTGAGCAGCAAGTCTAATGGATACAAATTTGGACCTGTCATTAAGAATGGCATGTATTTTGTTGATATAGTCATGCTTGTTAAGGATGACTATTCCCGGCCCTTTGTCAGGTTTACTGATGTATATGTCCAGATTGGCTTTGAGGCCTCGCAACACTGCAAGGCATGTGTGCTGCATGGTGAAGTCAGACAGGTCATTCAGAATCCTGCAATATGCATATCCTAGATCAGCTAGGCGTGCTTTAAATTTATTTTGTCTGCTGTTATCCATCATGTTCTTTGCATTAAACATGATGCCTTAATTGGCTGATTGCCAAATGGTTATCAGAGACTGAGCCTCTTTTTCCTAGCCACACTCTGAATCTGTAACGAAGAGATGAATTTTACACCCCCACCCACACACCCAGGGTGAGTTGGTAGGCGAGGAGGTGTCAAATTGAACGTAATGCCATGGACACTGTTCCTGGGGCCTACTCATCCTCCCCTCTTTCCCCACCCTGCCACAATTATATCCACAGCAAAGGAAGCATTGGGAGGTCCGTTTGCCAGTGAGCCAATTGAGGTCCTTATGTGGCCAATTAAAGGCCACTTAAGAGCCTCTTCCCACTGCTGATGAGAATTAAGCTGCAGCAAGCAGAGAGGAATGGTGAGTAGTCATTACCATCAAGTACAGCCTCATTACATTACATTATAGGGATTACATTATAGGAGCATTTAATAAAAAAACTGCAAGAGGCTATCATTGCCTAAATAGAAGGTTTATTGATGAAAGCATTACTTGTAAAACAAAACTCTCAGTCCAATATCTTTGCCATTGTTAAAAGAAGATTTCCACAGAAGCAATATTAATTGAAAATTGCACTTGATTTATTAGTTCAGTCCCAAAGGCATTGCATTGCATTCTCAAACAAAAAAAAAATCAGATTTAATCTGCCAGAATGTATACGGTGTCTCCTTGAGTCAGTTCCTGGACTGGTAGATACCGAACTATCTGTCAATGCGTATGCTAGCTTTAAGGTAGCTTATTCAGTATTTAATAGCTGAAGTCCATGGAAAGTGTTTATTTTAACTAGATACAAAATCCTTTGTTGCATCTCAGATGGACCCAGCAGTACAGTGCATGTATGCTTTTGCATGAACCATGATTTTCTGTTGAACGTTTTACATGTGACTGATTGACAGTGGCTGCAAAATCATTTGTTATTAACATATGAATATAAGGAGGCTTTTATTAGGCCAAGTACAGGATCTGTCAAATAGATGAAAAGGAACCAAAAAAAGACAGCCCAAGATATTGCAGAAAACTTCCTGAAAATAGTTATGGTTATGCTCACAGAAAATGAGAACCAGACTTCTTAAAAATGGGCACTGTGGTTCGACAGCAAAGTGAAAATCGGTTAAATGAGAACATAGAAAAGCATTTACTAAAGAGTATCCTGGTAGGTCGGGATTGTTTTGGAATCATATCTGTCAAAAGAAATAAAGTAATGCAATATAAAACACTTGAAGCAAATGGAAGAGTTTATGCACATAAAAAAGGGAAAGAGTTTAATGTGGCTTCTAAATTCCTGATCAGGGGAAAGCAGAATGGCAGTGTGCATGCGTTTGTATATGACAGCCTCGGGGTCAGGGAGCAGTGTGCCAATTAGAAACTGAACAGAGCAAAGAAAAAATTAATTTCAGTGTCAGAAACATGCCAAAATATTTGACAAAAACATATAATAAAAACACACTAGCTGGAGATTAATTTCCAGAGCAAGAGAATAAATCAGCATTTTTCTCTAGATCAACAATATGAATTATTTTGCAATAAACATGGGCTGTAGGGCCGAGATAGTCAGCTGATCTGAATCTATAGGTGGCGTCTCTTCAAAATTAAACTGCAATCTAAAATCAGTAATGGCAGAAAACTCCATTGAGCCTATGCAAAAAAAAAGTTATCCATCCCTCAGTACATCAGAAGACAGCTAGAGAGGTTTATGAAAAATGTCCGCAGGCAGAAATTAGATCAATCAAGTTATGATCTATGAAGAAATATTTTGTCGGATATTTGAAATGAAAATATATTTTATATTTATGAAACATATGGACTGATTTTTTCATACTGCCCAATTTTCAGCATGAAGAGAAATGTATCTGGATGAAATAGCAAAAGGAAATCATTGAGCTCCCACTAGAAACCTGCTTGTTATGATTTTTGAGTTGGGCCAAAATTTATGCAGCAAGTGATCCCATGGAAAGAGGTGGGGACCTAATAAATGTATTTAAATTAAGTCTTATGACAGCATTAGCACCGAAACACCACCTGCCACTGCTGCTTTCTAAACATACCTACAAAAAAAGACTGCTACCTGGCTGGAAAGGGCCAATGTCAGTTTAATTTAAAGGGTTAATTGTAAAGTGAAGGGTTAACATTAGCAGTAAGTGATACTGATGTAACAAGTCATGTAACTATGATACAAAGTCTGACATGCATAACTAAGAGACAGATCTGGTGGGAAGCAGAGGTACAACCTTGTGTAGAGTACTGAGATGTATGTAGATGTATGTATATAAACAAGAATGTTTGTTTTTTTACAAATAACAGTCTATGGTAGCATTCTTAGTGTAACAGGCAAACCCTAAAGAAACCACAATTAGACAATGAACGAAAGGCAAAGCATGGTGGCAGTAAACATGGCACAAAGACCCAGAAAAACTCCAAGACAAACTTCCTATCTGAAAGACCTAAAAATCCTTGGAAAAAGGGCAAGAAGAATAAATGTTGAAGATTCACCTAAGAAGAGGGTATTGTGGGTTCTGCAGATACAAGCTGACACACATACCCAGAGCCCAGGCAGCAGATCATAATCTACAAGTGAAACTAATGAAGTAGCAACTGATCCAGAGCTTAGGGTCAGCCTGGAGTCTGCATTGCCACTCAAAGTGCTAAAGGCTCGCAACAGGTTTGGCATTGGCACAATTGGAGGAAGAGTTTCTCCAGATACAGAACAGCTTTAGGTTTGCATAAGAAGGACCAGAAGGATCAGGTCAGTACTTTACTCTATGCAGTAGAGGCCATACAGATGATGTTATTGCAAGAATGGACGTTGATGAGGCTTTGATCTCATATGAGGAAGTCCTTCAGGCATTCGATTCATACTTTAAAGAAATTTGATCATTGAGCAAGTGATATTTAATGAAAGGAGGCAAAAACTGGGCAGATCCATTGATTCATTTATAAATGATCTGTACAGACTCATGGAGGATTATGACTATGGGATCCTCAGAGATGAATTAATACATGATTGTACAGTAGTTGGGGCCTTAGATGAATTCCTATCAGATCTTTTGCAAACAATGGAAGATTTAACTCTCAAAAAGGCAGTGCAAATAGCATGACAGACCGAGCTTAGGAAGCTAAACAGAACAACTGTTTGTGGAGAAAGTGATATCCCTTGGAAAAAAATGAAGGAAGTCAATCAATATGTTGGACAAAAAAGGGAAAGCACAGTGAAGCAAAAGCCCATGAAATTGGGAAAAAGCAGCCAACCACCTTCTTGAGATGCTCCTGCTGTGGCAGGAAAACCCTACACAAGCAGGAAGAATGCCAACAGAGGGAGCTGAGCACCACAACTGTAGTAAGTTAGGACATTTTAAAATAGTCTGCAGATCCAAACCTCTTATAGCTCATAGGAAGAAAGAGATAACAAAGAAACCGTAAAATTCAAGACGTGGAAGAGCCACAGAAAAAAAACAAATAACCTTCTTAGGAGAAGTTAACAAAACAGAAATTAATTACTGGAGCATTCAGTAAGAAGCTGATGGTCACCCTGCAGAATTAAGCTAGATACTTGCACAGGTGTTTCAGTATTATTTAATGAAGTAAAATGGCTTACAAATATCATATTCCAGCCATCCTCCATCCAGTTTCAAGTCCTACAGAACCAGGAGGCATCATTATTGAGCAGAAAAGCATGCTTGCAGTTGAGGCTGATGTGCAAGGTTGATAAACAGTCCAGCAACATATTCAGAAATGGCTCAGGAAAGCTGAAAAGGGAACATCGCATAACACTAAGGATGGACTATAAGCCGATATGTCTCTTCACTGTGAGGTAGATCCCTCACCCACTCTTAGACAAAGTCAAGAGTGAGACTGAACATATGTTACAACAACGGTCATCTCTCCAGTAACCATACTGACAAAGTGGTGTTCTGGAATGGTCATAGTATCAAAGCCTAATGATTCAATTAGAATCTGTATGTACTTGACTCAATTAAACAATTCGGTAGAGCGTGAGATCCCATGTGATGACATCAGTGGATGGACATTTCTCCAAAGTAGCAAAAAGCACCCTATTCACAAAATCAGATCCTAACAGTCGCTTTTGGCATTTGCCTCCTCCAAGCCACTCACCATCTTGGCTTGGAAATATATCGCCATTCCTTCACAGCTGCTGAGTCAAAATCCTGGAACTCCCTCCCTAACAGCACTGTGGGTGTACCTACACCACATGGGCTGCAGCGGTTCAAGAAGGCAGCTCACCACCACCTTCTCAAGGGCAATTGGGGATGGTCAATAAATGCCTGCTTAGCCAGGGAAGCCCACATCCCTTGAATGAATAATAAGAAAAAGAAAGGATCCAGATTGTTAACTACATTTATCAGCACATTTGGTTATTATTATTTTTCCAGGTTGCCATTCAGTATTGCTTCTGCATCTGAGATATTCCAAAGAACAAAGTCTAAGACCCTAGAAGACAAGGGAGGAGAAATATGCCATATGCACAACATTCTTGTGTATGGTTCATCGAAGGAAGAAAATGACTATTGAGTGAAAGCAGTCCTCAAAGCCCTACAAGAAGTAGGTTTGACATTAAACAACAAATGTGAATTTCTAAAGTGGGTGATAAAATTCTTTGGGCACATTGTGCAAACTTTGGGAATTATGGCAGTTCCACAGAAAACCAAGATGATAAGAGAGTTCCCACACTCTAAAACCATCACAGAATTACAAAGTTTCTTTGAGATGGTCAATTAAGTAGACAAGTTTCTACCAAGCTCGGTGGAACTCAATGAGCCATTACAACAGCTGTTGACACAAGTTCAATGGAGGTGCTCAAACGTTGGCCAGAAAAATGTTTTTGACCAGACCAAGAATCTCCTAATTTTACCAGAAATCCTAGGGCACTATGATCCAGAGTTGCCAATAATTGTAGCTGTGGATGCATCATCTATAGGCTTGGGCACAGTGCTGTTTCAAGTTCAAAAAGATGGACAAGGAAGACCAGTGTATTACACCTCAAGATCTTTCATGGACAATCAGAAGAGTTATGCAACCATTGGGAAAGAAACATTAGCAACCATGTGAGCCTGTGAGAAGTTCTCTGATTATGTCATGGGATTAAGGTTTAAAATTGAAATCACCCACAAACTTTAGGTTACTCTTTTTAACCTAAAGGAAATTGTAAAAAAGCTGACTAAAATTCAACATTTTAAGCAGAGTCACAAGATATAATTCAGTTGCTGAGTACATTCAAGGGAAGCACCAGACAAGAGCAGACACATTATCAAGAATATCAGTGGAAGAAGTCAAACTGGAAGATTTAAATGTTATTGAGGAACTGGAAACACATACTTCACTCATTACCAAACATTTACCAGCCACTGAGAAGAGATTGCAAGAAATTAAGTAAGCACAACAGCAGGATGGTGACTGCATCAAAGTAAAAGTATAGTGCCAGGTTGGATGGCCAGATTATACTCCTAACAACCCAGTACTTCCCCAATACTTAGAACAGAGAAAATCATCATAATCATCAATGATTTCTTAGTTTTTAATGACAGACTAGTCATCCCTAAACACATTGGCACAACATTCTCCAGGAAATCCATCAAGGTCACTTGGGGAGAACAGAATGCTGAGCAGGACCCCAGCAGTCAGTCTGGTGGCTGGGTATCAGTCATTCCATTGAAGAGTTAATCCCATTGAAAAGTTAATCACAAATTGCCTTACCTGTGCAGTGAATGGCCAATAGAATATCAAACCACCAGCACCCTCCACCTTTTCTTCAAAACAATGACAGTGACTGGGAATGGATTCATTTGAGTTTAAAGGCAAAGCTTTCTTATCATCATTGATTACTACTCCAGATGGTTTGAAATGAGTAGACTGCATAGGACGATGGCAGAGGCAGTCATTACATAACTAAGAAGTATCTTCGTGACATGCAGCATCCCGGACATCGTGGTGTCAGACAACAGCCCTCAGTTTACTAACAAGCTGTTCCACAACATAGCACAGGAATATAGTTTCATGCATGTGACTAGTTTGCCTAGATATCCTCAGTCGAACAGAGAAGCAGAAAGAGGATCCTGAACAATCAAAGAATTGATGAAAAAGAATGAAGACATTAACTTAGTCCTTCTTAACTACAGAACTTTACTGCTACAAAATGGGTTCTTGCAATCAAAACTATTGATGGGAAGACGGCTGTGAACACAACTTCCAGCTCCACAGCAAATACTACAACCTAAAATTACCTTAAGTGATCATGAGAAAATTATTTGGCATGATGAAGAACAAAGAGAAAGTCAAGTTCATAATTTCAACTCCTGACACAGAGCACAAGACTTGAAAATGCTACACCCTGTGGAGAGAGTGTGGATACAAGATCAACAGAAAGAAGGCATTGTAATAGAAAGGGCTCCACCGCCCAGATCTTATAGAATTGAGATGGACCAGGGAAATAACAGAAGTAAGTGAAGAGCCTGCATATCGTTGGGAAGAAAATCAATGGTACCTTGGACATGCTAGTTAGATCCAGATGGAGACAAAGAATCAGAAATAAGTATAAAATCTACAACCACCCAGATGGAAGACACTCCTATTGAATAACAAGAGAATGCAATTTGTCCTGAACTACAAAATGAAATCAGGACCAAATCAGGGAGATTGGTCAAGGCACCACAGAGACTAATCTGTGAAGTCTGAGACTTTGAGGGGAGATATAGGAGGATATATATAGCTGGGATAAAGACTCGGGGGAGATGTAGAGTAAACAGTTAACATCAGGAACACCTGATACTAACGTAACTACTGATGTAACATTGATGCAATGTCACATGATTGAGACTGAGATCTGGTGGGAAGCAGAAGTACAAACTCATGTAGAGTGCTGAGATATATAGATCTGTAAATGAATAAAAAATGGTTTTTACAACTAACAATCTATGGAAGCATTCTTAGGGTAACAGGCAAACCCTAAAGAAACATCATCCAGACTCCAAAGTCAAGACAAAACAGTAATCACTTCATTTAAATTAGTGCAAACATTTGGCAGATATCTTGATTGAATTAATTGGTTGCTTTTGGGTATTTTCTGGCTTCTGGTGGTTCTCAAGTTTCAGAAAACTTATGGAGATATAGGCAATCCTTGTTCTGAAAATGGCCATCCTGTTGTCATCCCAGTCTGGCTAGAGGAAAAGGAAGAGCAGGAACAGCAGCAACAGGTGAAAGGACGATAAGGAGTTCCTCTCCCTTCCACTCCAGGGCTGCAGGTCCTGAGGTGACTAAGAAGTCCAATGCTGGATCCACGTACTCTGCCACAGGTGAGGCAGGTAGTGTTTGAAGAGGCAGGTGGGTGGGATGCTCAGACTTTGATATACTCTTTCCACTGTTTGCGCTTGACCTCCACCTGGGCCTGTCGGAGACGTTCAAAATGATTGACACCTTCATGGATGCTTCTTCTCCAGTTTGGGCGGTCTCGAGCAAGATATTCCTACATATCGGTGGGGATGTTGCATTTTTTCAGGGAGACTAAGAGATCGTCCCAGAAATGTTTCCTCTGTCCTCCTGGTAATTGCTTGCTGTAGAGTAGTAGAGAGTAGAGAGTGGAGAGCTTGTTTTGGAATTCTTGTGTCAGGCATGTGGGCAAAGTGACCCATCCAATGTAGCTGATTATCTATAACCAGTGGCTCAATACTGGGGATGTTGGCCTGAAAGAGGACACTGATATTGGAGTGCCTATGAATTTGCAGGGTTTTGCAGAGGCATCACTGGTGATATTTCTCCAGGGATTTAAATGTATCAAATAAGTTTTTTAAGGTGTTTGTTGTACATTGTCCATGTGACTGACATACACAGGAGGACTGGTAGCACTGCAGACCTGTAGACCATGAGCTTGGTGTTGAGTTTGAGGTCTTTGCAATCAAACAGTCTTTTCCTCAATTGGCCGAAGCCTGTGCAGGCACATTGGAGGCGATGTTGAGTTTCATCATTGATGTCTTCTCTTGCTGAGAGGAAGCTCACAAGGTATGAGAAATGATCCATGTTGTCCAATGGTTTGCCGTGGATCCTGATAGTCAAGGGGTGCAGTGTTGCAGAGTGGGAGCAAGCTGGTAGGGGACCTTTGTCTTCCGGATGTTTAGCCTATGGTCCATTTTTTCATATGCCTCTGTGAATACTTTGACAATAGTTTAGAGCTTGGCCTCTGAGTATGCAGCGTAGGCTGAAAATAGTTTCCTGCTCGTCCCGTAAAGTAGCTCCTCTCTGGTAGGAGGCTTCATGGAGATGGGGTGGAGTGTTACGGTGAGGAAGATGGAAAAGGGCATTGGTGTGATGACACAGCCTTCCTTGACCCCAGTTTGTACTTGTATTGGATCTGTGGCAGGTTCATTGGTAAGGAATACGGCTTGCATGTCATCATGCAACAAGTGGGGGATGGTGACGAATTTCTGCGGGCAGTCAAATTTGAAGAGGACGCTCCACAATCCCTCCCAGTTTATATAGAATTGAAGCCTTTGTGAGGTCAAAGAAGGCCATGAATAGAGTCTCTCTGCATCTTTCTTGGACATCTTGCTGTGAAGATCATGTCTACTTTGTCTCTTGATGGTCAGGATCCACATTGTGACGCCAATAGGAGCTCTTCATCTATGGGGAGAATGTGGTTGGGAGGGTCTCTTCCCTGTTGTGGGCAGCAGAGGGTGCTCTAGTTGCTGCAGTTGGTCTTGTCGACTTTTTTGAAGATGTATGGTATCTTGGAGTTCTCTTGGCATGCTTTCTTCCTAACAAATGAGGGAAATGAGGCCATGTAATCATGCCAAGAGTACTTCACCATATTTTAGTACTTTGGTGGGGATTCCATCAGCAATGGTGACCTTGTTGCTTCTTAGCTGCCGGATGGCCTTTTTAACCTCATGCCAGGCTGAGATTGTGCTGAGGTGGTCATGGGTAGCAATCTGTGGAATATGGCTGAGGGCATTAATATTGAGGAGATCCTTGAAGCATTCCTTCCAACGAGTGCTGACTACATATGATTGACAGCTCCAAGCCTTTGATGTGGGGCTATGAATACAAATATTTGTTATCATAAACGATTACATACTTGAATGAAATGTTCATTTCAGTAGAGAATTAAGTACTTGAAGACATTTAAATATATTGAATAGGTTTTTATCACTGAGAGTGTTTTTAAAAAAAACTAAAAGGCTGCATTTTATTTGCCCCTATCAGGCATGTTTTTGATTTCAAGCCAATTGACCCTGATAATACACAGCCCATGCCATAAAACATTAGGCATGGGCAGTCAAGTGGGAGTGGGAAGCCCAATTTTTTAAACCAACTCCTCAAAGGGTGGGAAAGAAAGGGGGGTTCTATCTTCAAAGGACATTGCTACCCTTTGCAGATCGGGTGCAGCCCCCATAAGATAGGACACCCACTGTCTTCCTACCCACCCGCAGCCAATTAGGTTGGATGGCAGCTCCTGAGGGCGGGACCTCCTCCTCAGTGAGGGGCAGAAGTCCCACTTAGTTCTTGTTTAGCCCACCCACAGAGCATTATTTCTGCTGGCCAGTGTGGAGCTGCATGGTAGATACTAGGTGAGTTGGCATGGAGGGTATAAGGGAAAAGAATGGTTGGTGGGTGGTCGTGGGTTGGCTTGATTTGGCACTAAATTAGCATAGGATTTATAAAGAGCCATGTGGGTGGGTAAAGGGGCATAGGATGGCATGAAGGTTACGACGGACAATGGAGGTGGGTGGTGGCATGAAATGGCATGAGTTGGCATGCATGGGGCATGGGGAGTGAGGGGCTGTGAGGGGTGAGGGCTAAAGGGCTTTTTTTTTGTATTTTTTGTACAGCTAGGATGAGGTCCCAGAGCACTGAGGCGAGCCCTTTGCGCAGACCACCTCCACCCATAGTGCGGCCACCTCTGCACTGTTTTTGGGGCCCGTGGCCTGACTCCCGTTATCCCCCTGGAATTAAATTAGAATATCTGGGGCAGTTTCTTCTGACTCTGGTTTGCGTAGTTGAGGATTTTCTCGACTCTGCACACCCAAGTCAGGAGTGCAAATTTGGTCCAATCTGTCAGAGTACTAGTTGGCATACAGCACATCTCAATTGAGAAGCCATTGCATTTGATTCCTGCCATAAACTTCATTCCCTAGTCACCTATTCCCCCTGGCAACTATCTGAGGCTGACCAAGACTGTCTGCAACCCTGGTTTTGTACTTGACCCCAATATGAGCTTCCAACAACACAGCCTTTGTTACTGCTAAACTTGAGAAAGCACCCCTGTTTTCCACCCTCTATAAACTTGAGCTCATCCAATACTCTACTGTTCAACCATGCCCTGTTTCATATAAGTCCCGTTCATCCATCACCTTTGGCTTACATTGTTTCCCGATTAAGGAGCACCTCAATTTTAATATTTTCACCCTTGTTGTCAAGTATCTCTATGCCTTGCACCCTCACTGCCTCCATAATCTCCTCCAGCCCTACAACTGTCAGAGATATTTGAACTCCTCCAATTCTGGCCTCTTGTGCATCCCTGAATTTAATTTCTCCATTATTCATTCTTTGTCTCAAGCTGCTAATGCACTAAGCTCTAGAATTCCCCTCCTTAAACCACTCTGCCTCTTTATCCTCCTTTAAGACGTTCCTTAAAAGCTGTCCTAATATTTCCTATGAAGTTCAGTATCAAATTATTGCTTGATAATGCTTGTTTGAAGCACCTTGCAACGTTTATGCTGAAGTTACCATATAATTACAAGTTGTTGTTGCTGATTGAAGCTAAATTGATTACAGTGCTCAATGTTACTTAAAGAAGAAAATATAAAAGGGTACAGGGAGAAAGCAGGAAAATGGGACTGCAAAAAACAGCCCTAAGAGTGCCCTGCATTCATTGCAGGCAGGAGGGTTTAATGGCTAAAAATGTCTCAACATTCAAAAGTCCAAAGCATATAATAATTTTAATTAAACTGATTTATCTGTATTGATGCATTTAGCAAAAATGGCTATAACCACAGTGTTTATAAATTGCAGTTGAACTGAAAAACCTCTAAGTGATGTTTAAGTCTGTAATTGTTGCCTATTTTTCAACCAGCTGTGTTCTCAGGAGTATGTAATGAATGAGATCCATCAGCAATTCCTGTAATATCCCTTTATAGAGATTGCGAGCTAACTGGTTTATCTGTTTTTGAAAGCAAAAATGTTATTACTTCCTCTGCAATTTCTATATCAAAAAAATTATATTTGTCACTCATCTGCTGTAAATTTAATTTATTAATTTAATACTGGATTTATGATGAGAAAGGCCAATGCCTTATGTAAGCAATATCTCCAAGCTAAAAGAAAGCTTTGCTTTGCTCACTCCCACTTCTTGATATGAAAGGATGATATCATTCACATAATTTTAACAACATGATTTATCTGACCCTAAAAAATGACTGCAATATTAGCAGGCAAGCACTTAGTGCATTGGTCTGGCATTATTTTATCCACTTAAAAATGTGTCAATGCCCCAGTTAAAAACAAAAGAGGAATGCCATTCAATGTGTTCCTGTGGGAATATCACAAACACTAATTTTTAAGTTGTAATAAACTTGGAGTACCATGCAGCTTTATTGTAAGAAACAGTAAACTTTATTTAGAGAGCTCCTGATGAAGATACATACTTGTACTGAGACCAAGGCTAGGAAGATCCGCCCCTAAGATTACCCATACTTAGGGCTGATTTGCCTGTATAGTCACATGATCCCCATAACAGTATGAAAGGTTTAACTTACAATTACTACATTCCTCCTCCTTTAACTTTGTTTTACATCCCTTATTTACAAGAATAGCTTAATCTGTATCATACACAAATATATACAATTAAAGCGATTATAGATTTTGTCTTTGAGGTGGCTTTCTGATTCAGATAGAGTGACACAGCTCTATTACTTGAGACTCTTCCACTGGATTGACATGACCAGGAACTGCATCAGGGACACGCTTAGACAACAGCAATTCAGAATTATTTACTTCAACAGAGACATCAGGTATGTCTATTCTAGGCAATGTGGCACCTCAGGGATCAAAGGTTCGACTTCAACGCCAGGTGGAGTAACTGATTGTTGGAGTGTCTCTCAACTTCTGAGATAATCCACATGTTTCCTAACAATCCTGTTTTCCATTTCTACTTGATAAGATAAAGGTCCTGTTTCAGAGACGATTGTACCAGAAACCCATCTTGGTCCAGTTGCATTTTCGCACAAAAACTCTCTCCCACAGTAAATTTTCAATCTTTACTGTGAACATCATGATTTGCTTTCTGACTGCCCTGATTTTGCTCCACCTTCCCCTCTAAGTTAGGGAGTATCAGACTCAATCTTGTACAAAGGAGGCATTTCAATAGCAATTCCAAAGGTGTTGAACACGTAGTTACATTAAGAATCATGTGATAGTTGAGAAGAAATCTTGAAATTCGTGTTTACAATGTTCCTTTGGATAGTTTCTTCATGTCTGCTTTAAAGATTTGTACTGCTCTTTTTGCTAACCCATTGGACGAGTGCTGTTTTGACAGGTTTAATCGAATTTAGGTTCATGAATCTCTGGAGTTCCGTACTAATGAAAGCAGTGCCACTATCTTAACAAAGATTTCTGGTAGGCCATGTATACTAAAACATTGGTGCAGCTTTTCAATAGCTGCACACTATGTAGGTGATCTCACTTCATACGCATCCATCCATTTTGAATGTGTGTCAATGATCACAAGGAACATGGTACCTAAAAATGGATCTACATATTCTATATGCAGTCTAGCCCCCAGTTGACCAGGCCACTCCCACGGATGCAGGGTCATGAGTATTTGGGATTCTCTTCCTGAAAAGGTGATGGGAGCAGAGTCTTTGAATATTTTTAAGGCAGAGGTGGATAGATTCTTGGTAAGCAAGGGGATGATAGGTTATTGGGGGTGGGTGAGATGCAGATTTGAGGTTACTATTAGATCAGCCATGATCTTATTAAATGGCGGAGCTGGCTCAAGGAGCTGAATGGCCTACTCCTGCTTGTTCATATGTTCGTATATTCAAGATGTCTGAATGCGCACTATGAAGCTCTGTCAATAGTGGTTCTCTTCCTTGTGAAGTGACGATGATTCTTGTTCCCCATAACAAAATACCATCTTGACAACTTATTTCAGATTTATGGACATGGTGTTGGGGGTAGTTTATTAGCATGGATAGAGGATTGGCCAACTAATAGAGACAGAGGGGAGAATTTTCCCCATGTCGGATGGGCCATGCAGGACCAGGCGCAGGCGGTCGCGGTCCTGATTGCTGCTGGTGATCAAGACCATGCCACCATTTTACGTGGGTGGGCCAATTAAGGCCCGCCCAGAGTGTTTGGCAACTCCCGGGAATGGAGGGAGTGGGCGGGCGCAGACAGAACGGCAATCACTGCTGGGTCCAGTGGCAATCCAGTGACCTGTTTAAAGGCCAAACTGCAGCTGCACCAAGGCTGCTGTACATGGCCAAAGGTAGGGGGCAAGGCAAATCTGAAACAGCCATGCAGGAGGGTAGGGCAGGTGGCCAGTGTGCGCCCAGGTTTTCCGATGAGTGCCTTGCTGCCCTCCTCGAGGAAGTGGCAACATGGAGGGAGGTAATCGTCTCCGAGGACAGGAGGAGGAGGCCACCCCACTTGACCAAGCATGCGTGGGAGGAGGTAGCGGAGGCCATGAGCTCCCATGATGTGGTGCGGCGCTCATGGACCCAGTGCTGCAAGCGCTTCAATGACCTGCTGCGCATGGGAAGGGTGAGTAGCATGTTGGCATCGTTCACTGCACTCATCATATAACCTTCTCCCTCGCTGGCACCCCACCCATGTCTGGATGGCCTGAGTGCAATGAGTCAATGATGACATGTGTCCTTAGCTGGGCAGCCGAGCAGATGTTCCCTATGCATTTGTCAGCCTGAGAGGATGGTGATGAAATGGGTTCTACACCCGCAGCATGTGGTGGACTGAATCCCACATGACTGTGGTGGGGGCAACCTGGAGGATGTGCATCCAGGTGCACCACTCAAACTCCAGGACATGTCGAAGTCAGGGTGATGACATGTGTGAGGTGATCTTCAAGGTGCTGTGGCACTGGTGGATCTGCTGCCCTCTGCGCTCCACATCATTGTGCCTCCTTGCAACGGCTGGTACAGCTGTGTGTTCCCAACTGTGATGAAGGCAGCATCTTTGTGTGGCATATTTGTGTGAGTGCCAGCCACCAACAGGGGAAAGATGCACTGCAACCCTGCAGTGGCCGACTGGGCTTGGGGTGGGCCGGCTGCCAGGAGATTGATGGTACAAGTATCACTTATCAATCTTATTTTTTCATTTCCAGGAGGAGAATTCTGATAACAAGAATCAGTCAAGCGGCTGAGGACTGGTGAAGGGCCAGGCCAGATTTTGCTGCTTAGCCATTTTGAGCAGGAGGCCCTTGAGCTGGAGAGGAGGCATGCGCCCAGGACCACTGGAGCCGGAGAGGCTGGCGTTCCACGGGCAGGAATGTATGGCCAGCACTCACGTCTGCAATAATCTACCAACATCCATAGCATTGCTGATTGTTGAATGAGTGACGTTACCAACATGGTTTGCCCATTGCATGTGGAATGGTGAGCGCATGATGCGCCGGGGGACAGGCATGTACAGTGACATTGCCCGCAGGCTAACTGATCGAATGCCCTTACTCTTCCTTTCAGCATCATCGGCGCAGGGCCAGGACCCGGAGTAGCAGGGGCCCCCTCTGATACCTGAGGAGCATGAAGCTGCACCATCAGAAGCATCACTCCATCTCTGCCAGGCAGGCGCCAGCACAGATACTGGCACCTCAGTGGGCATCATATCTTCGGCTAGTGTACCAGGTCACACCTGTGAGGGCACTTCATAGTCGCTAGAGGAGCTGGCGGAGACAGAGAGTGCCAGTGATGCCAGGAGTCGGAGGACTGCAGGGGCCAGTCACATGCTCAGTCCTTCACTGACAATGAGCCTCTGGAGTCAACGGTGATGTAGCCAACTGATGAGATGCAGTTGGGTGTTCGGGACCATCTGGTGGAGATACATGAGGCTCTGCTTGGCTTGGTGTCAGCGGTGGAGGAGTCTACGTGAACCATAGCCAATGCATTGAGCCTCGGTTGAGCACCAAGCTTCCTCCATGGAGAGAGTGGTGACTCTCATGGAGAGGCACCTCCAGGGACAGGATCAGGGGTTCCTTGGGTTGCGCTTGGACCTGCAATCCCTCGTAGGGACATTGACCTCAGGTGGTCAGTGCCCGTGTGGGCAGTGGTTTGGGCACCAGGGATCCCACCTCAGTGCCCATCCACCTACAGTGAACAGGGAGGGCCGAGCAGACCTCATTTCAGTGGAGTAGCTGGCTGCTGTCACTGTTGGCGCCTCTCAGGGTGCTCCAGATGTGGGCAGCAGCTCCTCTGCCCCTCTGCCAATGACCATGGCATCTAATGAGGCTGCAATGACTGGGGAGATGCCAGCTGCAGAGCTGGCAGCTCACTCCCAGGCGGGGCCAGCACAGGCTCCACGGACCAGAGGACAACCACCAAGGTCATTGAGGTCAACAGGACATGAGAGAGAGCAGGTCTGTTGCAGATGCCAGTGCCAGCGACAGGGCACCACAATGATGTAGCGCCCACAAACGAAAGATGAAGGCACCTTAGGCACATCCCGGGTCCATCACTGTTGCATTTCTGTTGGTCCTCCCCCAATGAGTTGTATTGAGCTTTGTGTGAAGTGCAACACCATTTTATTTCTGTTATGCGAAAAGACTTTTGTTACAGTATTAAAGTATGTCATCTCAAAAGGCTGTGGGTGACTCTTTTTTGGGAAAGTGCATGGATTCCTGAGGGTTGATGTGTGATTTGTGTGTCTTTTAGATTTATTGATTTTGCCCATCACCAATCCTCCTATCCAGACAGATGAGGTCTCCAGGATGGAGGCTACAGCCAGGCTTGTGTTGGAGATCCATATGTGCTGTGCTAGCTAAAGTTTCCTTGGATTAGAGTGTCCTGGGTGTCCCTGCCTCTCTGGAGTATGCCTGGGTCAGAATCTGCCCCTTCATCATTTCCCTGCACATGCTCATCCTGGGACTCACTGCTGGACTCATCATCCTCAGCACCAGCCACTCTGTCTACATCTTCTTCATCCCACAGTGCAGAGTTAGATTGTGGAGAGCGCAGCATGCAACCACTATCCGTAACACTTGATCTGGGGAGTACTGGAGTGCACCCCTGGAATAGTCCACCATGGTTCTCTCCACCATAGCCCTTGTGGAGGTGTGGCTCCTATTATACCGCTGCTCAGCTTCTGTTCGTGGATGGCAGAGAGGTGTCTTGAGCTACCTTCTGAGGGGATAGCTCTTGTCACCCAGCAGCGATCCATCCAGCCGGGCTGGAAGCACTGAAGATTCCCGGCACCTGGGAGTGTCTGAGGATGTGGGCAGCATGGGAACCGCACAGACTTGTAGAATCAGCATCCTGTGATCACACACTATCTGCACGTTCAGGGAGTGGAAGCCCTTCCTGTTGACGAAGGTATCGGGCTCACCTGCTGGCGCCTTGATGGTTACGTTATGCAGCCTATTGCACCGGACCCGGGGGAAGCCAGAAATGGCCACGAAGCCTCTGGCTCACTCTGTCCGGCTGGCCTTGTCCCAGTGGTACATGCCTTAACAGAACGTTTATTACCTGCTTGACACAAGTGTGGACAGCCGATTGGGAGACACTGCAAAGATCACCCACAGAGCCCTGGAAAGAGCCGGAGGCATAAATGTTGAGGGCAGCTGTGACCTTTAGAGCCACAGGCATGGGGTGTCCACCCACACAGTTAACTGAGATCTCTGGACCAATCATCTGACAGATATAGCTGACTGTCTCCCTTGACAAATGGAACCTTCTTCGGCACTGCACCTCAGACATATTGAGGTAGGTGTTTCACCCTCTGTATACCCTCTGTATACCCTGGCAGCAGGATACTGACATCTCCTGTGGCCCCTTGCACCTTGGATTATCTCTTGGCCCTGCACTCCTTGTGCCTGTGCCTGTCCTCCCAAAGGTGGCTCCCCTGGAGGCTGAATGTGCACTCCTGGCCTTCTCCCCCTTCTAGCCCTCCCTTCCTCCTCAGATGAGGTACCTCCAGTGGAGAGTTCAGCTCCCATTCCCAGGCTCAGGGAGGCTTGCTGAAACCTACAGGCCCCAAAACAAATCCTCATTGAAAAATGCTGACCTGAAGGTTATGAGTGGAGTCCAAGCAGCTGCTATGCGTTTGACACTTCTCCACCTCACACACGCAACTTTCAATAAATTCTGAGCACTAACTATTAAATGTCTGGATTCATGAAAACCATGAACCCTCTTTCCTGCCCGTGGATAAGCTTCATTAAAGTTTCCAATAGCCGCCTGCCCATTGTGCCCGTGCAACAAGCCGAATATCGCACGGGTGCCTTAAAATCCATGACAATTAGAGCCTCAACTACCTTAATTGGCCTGGTAATTACTAATTGGCGCACAATGGACATCGCATGCCCGCCCAGCGAAATATCACGATGGTGCGCGGTGACGTCGGAATGCACGCCCAACGTCACCACACGTCATTTTACACGTCGGCATGCTGGTCCCACCCCCATGCACGCCGACGGAAAAATTCTGCCCAGAGAGCTGGGATAAGGGATGCATTTTCAGGATGGCAGCCTGTAACAAGTAGACTGCCACAGGGATCAATTGCTGGGGCCACAATTATTCACAATATACTTTAATGACTTGGATGAGGGAAGTGAACGTACTGTCACCAAGTTTGCGGATGACACAAAAATAGATGGGAAGGCAAGTGGTGAGGATGACACAAAGAGTCTACAGAGGGATATAGACAGGTTAAGTGAGGGCAAAAACTTAGCAGATGGAATATAATGTGGGAAAATGTGAGGTTATGCACTTTGGCAGGAAGAATAGAGGAGCTGAATATTATTTAAATGGAGAAAGACTGCAGTCAAATTCTAAATTCAAGAAATGCCACCCTGTGCCAAAGGAAGTGAAAGCTTCCATAACACTAGCATTTTACAGGTCTTTACAGTCTGCACTCCACTATTGCTTGATACATTGTTTACTAGAGCTATCCAATTCATTCCCTTCCCCGTGGATATGTCTTCTCAATGTGAGAGGGTATTGAGCTTCTTCAGTAAGGTGGACTGTCCAAGGGTGATAAGCAATATAGGCTGCACTCAAGTGGTTATAATTACATCAGCTGAAAGACATACTATTCCCTAAAAATGCAGTTGGTTATGCGACCACAGGAATAAGATCCTATACATCTACATGGTGCAGTCTTCTTTATTGTGAGTCACTCATCTCTTATCGGGTAACTTTGTGCCATGCTGTCTTACTTTGGCAGTCTGCATGCCATTTTAGATGTCTGGCATTATGTCAAGTCTAGCCATACTATGTAATGTTTTCCTAACACTGGGGCTGATCTAGTTTCCATTGGCTGCCTGCCTCATACCTTTTAGTTAACTCATCTTGTCCCTACATTTACACACTTATCAAACCACAGTTACCTTAGGACTTACCTGTTCCCACATGAAACTGAACCTGATTATCAATGCTGTTTAACCTCAAGACTGCCTGTCTCTTGCGGTACCATCTTGTCAAAACCCATTGAACTAATTACCCTCCCATGCTTAATGCACCTATAAATCTGCTCCCTAAAAATTATTGCCTCTTTCATCAGCTTCCCACAAGTAATTCTTCAATAAATCTTTCAGTTATACAACTTTTAAAATAACTTGTCTTCCAATAAATCATTTTGAAATATTTTAAATCCAATAATAAAGACGTTAATCAACTATTCAGTGGAATTAGTTCTTTACAAAACCATACCCAGTTATATCTTCTCAACAAATTGATCCACCTCCAATACCCTTAATAATTAGTTCATAAATGAACTCTCTGAAGACACACAGCATAAATTGTATTTCAATAAATTACCTTAGATAATTTATGCTTCATAAATTAACTTGCAATAAATAAACCAGATTCTTGATGCTTCAAAGACACATTTATTCTTTTGTCATGTGTTTCCATTCAAGCTGCATCCTCTCAAGATAGCTTTACATATTGCTGATCTTTCCTTTAGGCATGTTTACTTCATTGCTGTTCCTGATCATTGCCTGGTTGCTTTGTCTGCTTCTCTTCAATTTCCTTGATGCCTGCTATCTTTGCTCCAGCAATTCACCTTAAAACCTATTGTAGGCTTGCCTCAAGCTTTGAGACATGTTTGCTCAATTTTCCTGAGATTATCATGATCCTTTTTTGTACCTTTATTTAGGTTTGTTGCATGATCTTTTCCAAAGTGTGATTTTTTTTTTGTCTTTATTTTAAGACATTTGCATTTTTTATTCAGGTGCCTCTCTCTTTAGTTGGATTTGTTTGTACTCTTTTTGTTTACATTCAATTTCTTTTTATGCACTACATTTCTCTGTGTTTATTGCTATTGCTATATTTTTTCCATTAGACATCCCCCTGTTATTTTATAGGTATTCCCAAAGCCTTTTTTCTTGCATTCTGTTATCCCAATATATTCCCTAACAAACCATCAAACCTTTTCACATGGATAATCCATCACCCACCAATTAATCAGGTTATTGGAACCAGATCTGTCTCAGCAAATTCAAACATGTTCCATAGATTTAAACACTGCAAGCGTACAATGGCTTCTTTAGCTGTATTATTAAGTAGCAGGAATTTCCACGTTAGTGGACCAATCCTCTCAGTTGCTGGTACCGTACATGATCAAAGAGGGATCAAAGGAAGATAGAAAGTGAATGATGAAGAATTATTCTTCTGAGAAAATTTACAGGCCAGAAATAATTTGACATCGACAGAGAAGCAAGGTCTTCGTCTTTTTTTCATCTCAGCAAATACGTATTCAATAACAAATGCCAGGTTCGTTATATGGTGACCTGGAGTTACTTTCTTTGATAACAAATGTGTTATGTGCAGCCATGAGCTCATGCTCTATGGGCTCTTTTCAGGCACCAGAGGATAATTACACTCTACATTTCACAGCCCAGAATGCTAAACTACATTTAAGAGGTCATAGTTCATAGCTAGGTCACAGTAAAGGCTTCAATATTCTTGCACTTATCTGTGAGTGAGAAACACACTCTGTTAATCCTTTCTATTTTTACCGCATAGATTCCCTCATATCATGTATTTTCAGATGCTGCCTCCTTCCTAGGAAAGCAATAATTCAACATTCTTACTCCATCTTTTCATATTTTCTCTTTTCCTAAAACTTGATACCAAGGGTAGAAGCGTATGCATTCAGACCTGAGTTACAGTAGGAAGTATTCATTATCTGTACAATATACAATCCTGTGGGCCTATGGTGATTATATTTATTTTTACTGTGTAGTTGACAGGTTTGGCTGTCAGGTGAGGAATGTTGCAATAGAGGCTGCAGCACACTGAGCTTAGTGCTGTTTGAGGTGGAGATCGTGGGTACTGTCATTACAGTGTGGGTTTGGAAGGTCAGGGATGATTGCAGGAGTTAGGAGGAGATCAGATGTGGAGATGGAGGTGGTCTAGGAGAGATCGGGGGAGAGTCAGGGACTGAAGGCAGAGATGGGAGCCTTTGGAGGGAGATTCATAGACCATAGGGGCCAGTGATCAAATGGGGGAGTCAGAGATTGGGGATGATAGTCAGTGATCACAAGGGTGTCAGGTAGATGATGGGGATGGGGCGCAGTGGGGTGGTGATGTTTACCGGTTTTCTCCTCCTGGTTAACAAGCAGTGTTGTAAAGGCACAGCTCATGGATGGGGCCCTTCTTACCACTGCTTACCCCCTGGCCCACTCATTGTAATTAGCTAAAAATAACACCGTTGAAATGAAGACATGCAGACTCCATGAAAGATCCGAATAACTTTCACCTCCTGGGAGTGGAATAGTCGCCCACTCCTACCTCCGCCCCCCTCCCTTGCCGTCCACCTCTGTTAAAACTGGAAGTGAGTGTTTTTGCAGATTTCAATTTCATATTTTTAACATTTTAACTTCCAAACTGATCCAAATACACCCATTTTGGAGGTTAAAATTGCCCTCATAGTATGAATCTGTATTGTATTTTGGTAGCTTCAATTATTCTACAGTCTGGTCCTAAGAGAATGCAATAATATGAACTTCACTTACTTGTA
This sequence comes from Carcharodon carcharias, assembly GCF_017639515.1. Lineage (NCBI taxonomy): Eukaryota > Metazoa > Chordata > Chondrichthyes > Lamniformes > Lamnidae > Carcharodon > Carcharodon carcharias. The sequence continues at coordinate 73,503,596 of NC_054469.1, read as the reverse complement.
CATCAGTTGGGTTCCTCCCACACAGAAAAGAAACACAACACTGTATATATTTAAAAACATTATCCTTATTGTTATTCCTTAATTTTAAACTGGGCTTTTCTGCTGAAGAAGGACAATTAAGATGGTTGACCCTATATCTGGGAGTTATCCCCAGAAGTCTCCAGAGCAAAAGAATTCTCCTCTGTTTTTGAGAATGTCACACCTTGTTATGCCTAAGGGGATACTAAGAGACCACCTGGAACTGGTCAGATCAATTCCAATGGAAGCTACTGGAAGTCCATTTGCATTTGATAAGCCATTTTGCGAGTGGAGTCAGTGGGTCTACTGAGACAATGGCTTTCCAAAAGCCAGACACTCAACATAAATGATACGTATTTCAATTCATAATGGCTGAGACATTATCAGTCCTGAAAACAAAACCAATTCCAGACGTTGGAGAAACATTCATTTTTGAAGTTATTGTGGAGAAGGAATGTCACATGGTCCAAGGCTCTGCCCTTTTGAACAGTTTAGTATTACCTTTCTGAGCTGCACACCCAGTTTGGTATTTTACCATCCAACTGACAAGCCACAAAGAAGCCGCTCTGTCCAAACTGGCTCATCTAACCTGGCTTGACTGGAAGATTTTGGAACATCGCTGACAGAACCAACTCAATCTAGACAAGAAGACCTGGCCAATATTCAGGCTTGGGATGACAAGTGGCAAGTAACATTCACCCCATACAACTGCCAGTCAATGCCCATCTTCAACAAGAGAGAATCTAACCATTGCCTCTTGATATTCAATGGCATTGCCATCACTGAGTCCCCCACTATCAACATCTTGAAGGTTACCATTGACCAGAAACTGAACTAAACTAGCCATATAAATACTGTGGCTACAAGAGCAGGTCAGAGGCTAGGAATCCTACAGCGAGTAATTCACCTCCTGACTCCCCAAAGCCTGTCCACCATCTACAAGGCACAAGTCAGGAGTGTGATGGAATACTCTCCACTTGCCTGGATGAGTGCAGCTCCTACAACACTCAAGAAGCTTGACACCATACAGGACAAAGCAACCACCTTGATTGGCACCCCATCCCCAATCATTCACTCCCTCCACCACCGACGCACAGTGACAGCAGTGTGCCATCTACAAGATGCACTGCAGCAACTCATAAAGTTGCTTCTTAGACAGCACATTCCAAATGACCGTTACCACCTAGGTAGACAAGTACAGCAGATACGTGGGAACACCACCACCTGGAAGTTCCCCTTCAAATCACTCACCATCCTGACTTATAAATATATCGCCATTCCTTCATTGTTGCTGGGTCAAAGTCCTGGAACTTCCTCCCTAACAGCACTGTGGGTATAACTAGACAACATGGCCTGCAGCAGTTCAAGAAGGCAGCTCACCACCACTTTCTCAAGAGCAATTAGGGATGAGCAATAAATGCTGGCCTAGCCAGTGACGCTCACATCACATGAGTGAATTTTAAAAATCTCTGCATGCTTACTTCATCTTGCGATATCACCTGAAAAGTGAATCTTATAACACCAGGCTCCAGCCAGCCAAACTCAAAACACCTAGGCGAAAGAATATCTCACTGGACTCTGACTAGAACTCATGTGAACCAATATTCAGTCTTTCTGTGGTCCTTGTACTGTAAACCTCCTTTTCCCTATCCCCCCTTTTACTGTGTGAATGCAGAGTGGTACATTGTGGACACTCCTCTCACAGATTTTGAAAGCATGAAATAATCTAACCTTCTGAGTTAATCCTAATTCGAGTTTGCCATGGACTATTAGTAAAATGGGATCACACAAAAACTGAGGGGTTGGAAAAAATACGCCCCTGCTTGTTCTTTGAAACAAACTAATTCAAAACACCTTCTGTTTACGGATGGGCGGTAAGAGGAAAACAGTGCTGTTTGAACTGTCCATAACACATTTGTTTAATACCTGTGCCTGTTGAACACAAAAATAAAATGTTAAAGGAATAATTAGTGGTTATTAGTAATCTACATAGCAGTATTTTAATAGAAACAGATGGTTTTCAGATTTTGAATATGGTGGATTGCATGTGCATGGCATTACATGCACAGAAATACAGGAGTCACTGGAATTATTCTGTGAGATGCAATCCCGTTCCAGCAGAATAATACGCCAACCTTGCTGATGCCTTGAGGCCAGGTCATGAATATCATTTAAACATGTTTGCTGCACAGCTCTACTTATGCAATGTACTGGAAGCCAATATTTACATGAATAAAATATTGGAATCATTTAATGCCACAAAAAAGGTTCATGCAATTTTCAGCCTTTGTAATGGAGTCGACAAAGTGACCGGCAAAGTCAAAAGAATTGACAAACCAACATGGGAGAATCAGATAGAGCCTGTGTGCCAATGGTAGATTGATGCTGTCTCTGATCCCTTGGCTGGATATTCTGTTATATGAGGGCACTATCCCCAGAGGATGGTGATGCACAATACCTGCAAGGAGCTGGTGGGCAAGCGAAATGCTGCTTGCAGTACCTGTATGACCTGGGAACAGATGTAGGAGAAGTAATTCAGGAATATGCCAAGGAAAAATGTACCAACAGTATCATATGCCAAGCAGATGGCAGATGCTACAAAGTGTTGCTAGTCAATCTGTTCTAAATTTTCTGCTTGCCCATCCTAAGTCATCACAGAAACTTACAGCTCATGTGGAACTGAAACTCTGCAGGGCACACTGTCACAATTCCATGTACAACTGAAAGACTTGCCCCATTCATACCTTCCAAAAGCTTCACATCTTAAACCAATCTAACAGAAGCATGACCACTTATTGGCAATAGCATGAATGGCAACTTGCCTTTAACATAGTCAAATGTTCCAAGATGCTTCACAGCAGAGTGTGGAAATTGAGGCCAAAGCAAAGAAAGAGTAGGTGAAAATAGAATGGGTTTACGTGAGATTTTAAAGGAGGAAAGGGAGGTGGAGAGGCAAAGTGACATGGAGAAGGAACTCAAGAGAGTGTTAGAGCAAAGGAGATGGGGCAGGCAGAGTCAGAGGAATGGATAGTTTGGCATGGGGATTTGTTGTAGGACTGGTAGAAAAAACAAAAATAGGGAGGGCAGAGGCCATCAATATATTGAAATGTATTTGAGGTGTTTGGTACTGGGACTTACTGTGGACCAACGAGGATGCATGAGTGTGACTTGATATGTGATAGGCCACAGCTAGATGAAAGTAGATGGACAGTGTTTGAATAGTCAAGATTGGAGGCAGCAAACGCACCAGCATTAGTAGGTGAGAGTTTCAGTGATAGATAGATTGAGGTAGTGATGGACACAAGTGATAGAAGAGAGGTGGAAGTAATAGTTTTTAGAGCCATAATCGGAGCAATCTAAGCTTGGAAGGCAGAAACCTGAGTTTCTATTGCAGCACTCAGATAAAGAGGAAAGTGTTGGGTTTTGATGAAGAGAGAGGAGAAAGTAAAATGCATGTGCTTGTATCATCTGCAGCGGTGTGTATGAAGAGATTGTGGGCTGAGGGAGAAGTATGAAGAGAAGGATGATTAGGATATACAGAGACAATCATTATTGACTCCACCAGTGCTGCCAGTGGCCATGGCCTCAGTGATGCCTCTTCCAGTGATGGCCAGCATTATCTCCTTCACTGTGGTTAAACATGAAGGTGTGCTTGTCCTCCTCCTGTTCTCTCCTACTGAGAAAAAAAGACAGGAATTAAAATGATGGGAGGAAAAGAAGGAAGGAAGAAAAGGAAAGGAAGAAAGGAAGGAAGGTTTTCATCTTGTATATACTTAATGATTGAGAATCAATGGTCCTCTGGAGTGGAGAATTCCAAAGATTCACAACTCTCTGAGTGAAAAAAAATTCTCCTCATCTCAATCTGAAATAGCCATCTCCTTATTTCCAGTTTGGGACTCTCCGTCAGGAGAAACAACCTATCAACATCTACCCTGTCAAACCATTTCAGAATCTTAAATGCTTAAATGTGAACACCTCTCATTCTTCTAAACTGCAGAGAGTAATAGGTCCATTCTATTCAATTTCTCCTCACAACCATCTAATCCCAGGAATCAATTTAATGAATCTCTGTTGCACCCCATCTAAGGCAAATGTATCCTTCCTTAGGAATGGAGACCAAAATTGTACACAATACTCCAGGTGTGGTCTCACCAAAGTCTCACAATTGCAATAAGACTTCATTACTCTTGTACGCTAGTCCCCATGCAATAAAGGCCAATATTCGATTTGCCTTCCTCAAGAAAGGGGGAATTGTGTCCATTTAAGTTCTGTAGTATGTTTAGGTGATGTGGCTGTCATGTTTGCATATCTGGGAAGGTGCGTGAGCTGAGAGTTGTGGTTATGTGGCTTGCAACATTGTTAAGCACATGCGAATGAGGCAAAGAAGATGAATTTTAAGGTTGAATACTGATTGATAGAGATTGTTGATGGATGGGTGATGCGGTGTTATGAATTGCGCAGAGGGTGAGGTTAATGGTGCAGCTGGCAGGATATGCCATTTGAAGATGAACTCACTGATCTTGGCAACTCATGCCAGATCATTAAACTTCTTCCTGCATTGCATCCATGTTGTTGGAATAAAAACATTGATCTCCACCTCCAATACATCCCACTGTCTCCTGAGTGACTGGTGAGCCTTCTGCTCCTCTGGGGATAGATGATGTCTCTACTTCTGCCATCTCTTCCACCAGGACCTCTGGTGCATTGGCCACAAATCTTGGTTTTAAGAAAATGCTCATTCTCTTGCATTTCTTCTAAGTATCAGAGCCTACATTGACTTTTGCCTCTTGCAGTCACAATGCACCTCCCTTTTAAGAGGTACAAGCCACCTTTAAGTAGTAAAAAAGCAGGTAGCACCAATTTACATCAATATCTTTTTTCTTTCAGCAAGAGCTGATATTGCAGTGCCAGCCAGCCAGTTAACCTGCATGTAGCATGGAAAGTCCACTTGGTTAAAATGGTGGTGAGCAGGAAAGGAGCAGCCTCAGAGTAGCAATTATATGTTCTGGATTTTAACCCCTGACCCACCCTATTCCTGCTAGCCAAGTGGTTTAAAATTTCCTCCTTAACTCTCTGTGAACACTGTCCATAGTACAAACCCAAGTAAGTCTGATATGTTATATCTATATGTAGTTGAGAGAGCAATGATAGAAAGATACAGCCCTTCTCTCCTTCTCTTTGTTATCCTGCAAAAAGAGAGATTTCCTTAAGGATACCCATTGTCCCAATAAATAACTGTAACCAAAAATAAATGCAGCAAAAACTATGCTGCAACCTCAATCACAAAAAAAAGTATCAAAAACAACTGAAAACACAACTATGTGTTGCAGGTTGTCTCTAAATAACTTTATTCTGTGCAGTGCAGCCTTGCTACCAAATTACCCAATTCCCATATAACAAAATTAAAAAGCAGTTTATTTCTAATAAAAACAGGTATAAAATTGTATCCCTATCTAAATGATTCATGGGGCATTACAGGACAGGGAATGGGAAAACAAATGACATTTAAATTTGAAACAAAAACAGAAAATACTGGAAAAACTCAGCAGGTCTAACAGCATCTGTGGAAAGAGAAACAGAGTTAACGTTTCGAGCCCATATGACTCTTCTTCAGAGGAAAACAGAGTTAACATTTCGAGTCCTTATGACTCTTCTTCAAAGTTCTGAAGAAGAGTCATACGGACTCGAAATATTAACTCTGTTTTTCTCTCCACAGATGCTGTTAGACCAGTTGAGTTTTTCCAGCATTTTCTGTTTTTGTTTCAGATTTCCAGCATTCACAGTATTTTGCTTTTATCTTTTTGCTTACATCTAAATTTGAGATTTATTTTGTTCTAATTGTATCTGATAATAAATGTAGTTGAAAGAAAATATTTGGATACATGAACTAGTATACATAGCTTCGAAAGAAAATTTTAACTTCAACTATTTCTTATACTTTTTGTTTGATTACTCCCAAATTGATTGTCTTTGTTGTAGACTGTAAAGAATAATTAACGACCAAAGTTCCTTTGAAGCTAGATCTTTCCAACTTTCTTAAACCTATGGAGTAACCTGCTGGCTTTCAAATTTCAAAGTGTTCTGCTGTGATTGCTTTGAAATTACTTATTAAATTTTATAACATATGATGAAAAATGTATATGACCCAACACTACAAGCCTTTATATATTTATTCAATATATTGGTCTCATGTTATCCATTAAGAGCATTAACCATGTATTTGTTGAATTATTTATTGTTTAATTATTATTACCTAATTTTATCTTTTAGCATTGGAAATGGCATTAGGAGTAGATCATTTAGTCCATTGAGCTTGTTCTGCCATTCAATTAGATTATGGCTGATCTTTATTTAATTTAGTTTAATCATTTAATCACTTTATTTAATCATTTTTACAACCTATTCCTTGAGAATCTTTCAAAGCAAAACTCTTACCTATCTGTCTCGAAAACATCATTTGAACAGCATCCACAGCCTTTTAGGTGAAAGTGAGAAAGCAGCTGCTGGTGATGATCCTGCTTTTCCACATTACACCTTTCTAAATCCTTCTTTTGTTTCTTTACTTGTTCCATTACTATCTTCCTTTGCCTTACACCATCATCATTGTTGTCATTGGATCTCTCTAGCCTTCCCCCTATTGCTGACCTCCCTTTTGTTTTTCCCATCTTCCCAATTTACCTGCCTGCTTTCTTGTCTGAAAACCTATCCCATTTCTAATCTCTTTCATTCCTGATGAAAAGCCATCAACCTGAAATGCTAACTTTGTCTCTTGTTCTACAGATGCTGCCTGACCTATTGAGTATTTCCAGCATTTTCTGTTTTTACTTGAACCAAAGGGACTGACTGTTATTATTCATGCATGCAGCTGGTAATTGAAATAGTCTCAGTCAGCTCTTGTACATTCTGCAGGGAATGCACTTTCAATAAGCTACATATAAAGCCTTAAAACTATGCTAAGCCTGTAGCACAAAATATCTGCTGATGCAATCTATATTTTTCTTCTCTACATACAAAAGATTATACAGCAGGTACACTAAGCACAGTGGAGAGGGCAGGAGTCTGGATGAGCAAAAGACTCACCTTCTTCAAAGAAAAATGACAATGATGGTCATCAGATGGAAATAATACAAGCTGAAAGAGGGAATACCTTTTTTTGGTTTGTACAACTGGCTATGTACATCTTTTTTGTGTAATCATTTTACAATAGTTGTGAAGTAACAAATGAATTGTGTTTTAAAATATTTCAGATCTAATGTGTTCTTTTGTACAACTACGACATAGCAAAATTTGTGAATGTACTTATCATATGCAGGTGAATGCAGGGGTTAAGGCTACTGCTGAACAGAGGCTCATTGTCACAAAGGTTCTGTTGAGTCACTTTATAATTTGAACGTCTCAGGAATTAAGGGCAAAAAAGTACTTCAGGAGCACAAATGGATGCACTAGTTATTTGCCTTACCAGACAGAAGAATGTTGTAAGTGGTGGGTATGCAATCTAGGAATGCCTTGCAGCAAATTTCTTTGCTCTGTATATTGTTCTTGAATAATGTTCAAAATTAATGCACTTGCAGGGGAGAATACAGACCTGCATTGGCAAGATGGTTGCAGCACCCCTGCTGAATATTTCACAGACCTACCACATTCCAGAATTCAAGAGGCATTTGGAAGCACAATAGAACCAGCCATTGGGTAATAGCGTTTATTGGAGCAAATCAGTTGCTGATAATGAGGATTCAGCCTCCAGTAGAGACACACTGGCAGAAATACAGGAGGGAGGCTCCCAGATTGCTGGCAGCAACTTGTCTGTAGCCGCTTCTGAAGGTCCTCAAGTGCAAACAGGCCCTTGCAGCTGAAATAAGGCAGACTCTTTTCTCATAAACCCCAAGGATAATCAGAGTGTGCAACAAACAGAGGTAGGCAATCAGGTGAAAGCCAAGCATGTCCTCAGCAGATCTCTCAGGAATCCTACAAGCATAATGCAATATATCACACAAAAGTAAATAAAATGGAATAATTACTTAGCAGTCAAATACGCACCAGAAGCTTTAAACACAGTGAAACATCAAATTAAACACACATTTTATTGACACTATTATTTTCTATAAAGACATATAATATTATTGTATATTTTGAAATCATTGTTTTCTTTCCAAATTTACATTTTCTAAATATGCAGCAATAAAAACGAAAGGCCACTTGAAACCTAGTCTTCATTGTGAATCTTTACCTACAAAATTTCATGCCTTCTTTGCACATTTCTAGCGTGCAGCATGCAACACATCACTATTATTTTGCTAACGCTGTACATGTTGGAATACACCCACCCAATAAAATAGTTATTTCAGCATACCAAATGCATCTTGACAAAAATCTTGCCTCTTGCATTTGTTTGATTGTAGGCTGTGTGCCGTGAATTTAAAGCGTAATTTGATGGGTTAGCCCATATCTCTGAGGAATCAAAAAATGCTGGAAAAACTCAGCAGGTCTGACAGCATCTGTGGCGAGAAAGACAGAGTTAATGTTTTAAGTCCGTATGACTCTCTGTCTTTCTCTCCACAAATGCAGTCAGACCTGCTGAGTTTTTCCAGCATTTTTTGTTTTTGTTTCAGATTTCCAGCATCCACAGTATTTTGCCTTTATCTCTGAGGAATCAACTTTGTCATCTTAAAATTGGTGGGGAATCCAGTACTTTCATAAGTTGATGATTTGAGGGCACTCCCTAGAAACTTAGAGACGTACAGATGATCACAAACTATTAGACATCCATGCAGTCTTTTACTTTGCTGTAGATGTTGCATAAATGTTTGAATGGCCACATAAGCATGTGGAATCATGTTGCTTTGCACGTTAGGAATGCCACATCTTTCAAAAAACCCTGCATACCTCGTTGGTCCTGCCGAATCCTGATGCTGAATTTAATGTGATGTAATGTTCGGAATGTGAAAGAATGCAAAGTTGCAATATCTCTCTGTTTCACATCCACAGCGCATTCCAGCATGCCTCATAATGAATTAATTACTTCTGAAATACAGTCACAATTGTTATACAGACAAACACCACAATTTATACAATGTGAAATCCCATAAAGAGCAACAGAGACAAATGATCAAATCATTTGATTAAATGAGGAATGTTGACCAGGATGGTAGGGCAATTCCTTGATCTTTTTGGAATAGTCTAAAATGATTTTTTTTCATTAACCTGACTAGGCAGATGGTTCCCCCCGCCTGATATCCCGCATCAGAAAGAAAACACTACTGACAATAAAAAGATCCTCCCGATCTGCATCAAAGCGCAAATCAAGGCTTGTGTCCAGTGTGGAGGTACTTATCAATTGAACCATGCTGAAACAGAGCGTTGATAAATTTTCTACCAGTTAGTAAACCACAAATAGGCTCCTTCCTTTTTGCCTCCCACACCCCAGGCCTTACTTGCAGGCTGGCTGTGTTCTGGAACTGGTCGAATGTTTTAGAGTTTTGACCAGTTCTGGTAACAACAACAACTTGTGCTGATGTAGCACCTTGAACATAATAAAACATCCAAAGGTGCTTCACGCTTAATAAACCAAAGTTTGACACCAAGCAACATGAGGAGATGCAAAGCAGATGACCAAAAGCTTGGCCAAAGAGGCAGATTATAAGAAGTATCTTAGAAGGGAAAGCAGAGTTAGAGAGACAGAGAGGTGTAGGGAGGGAATTCCAGAACTTAGTGCCTTGGCAGATGAAGACACAGCCACTAATGGTGCAACAATTAAAATCATTATGGGAATGAGAAAAATCAACATGGGAAAATGTTCCCGCCCTATGTGGGTGAGTAAGAGCAATCTTGGAGGTTCACCTTTAATTGGTGTTTAACATACATGAATCTTGGTATCTCTCTAACAATGTTCTAATAGCATAGGCAAAAAATAGGTGACATTAATGAACGTGACTACACCAAATTCTTACAAATATATGAATAATTAAGGCCAGATTTTCGTGAAGTTGGACCGGCTCTGGGGGCCTTTTAAAATGGCGGGGGGGTGAAGGTGAGGAAGTCCCACCCCCATTTCTGGCAACTTTAATTTTTACCGGCAGGGGGAAGAGGATGGGGTCTGAATCGCACAGTTGGGAAACCCAAACTCAGAAGGGGCATTTGAAATTAATACTGAGTTCAAACTAACCCCATTTTTCCTGTTCTAAGGACCTTAACCCATAGTGTGGAAGTCACATATTTATGAAGGAGATGTAAATGCTCTTGAAGGACAGATAAGTCTGTTAAGTGTCATTACCTGAATTTATTAAAATCCCCAGCCCTTTAAAAATAAAAAAAAACAGGCTGCAGCTGTTAGTTAGAATAAAGAAACAAACACTGGCTGCTGGAGTGCATTGATTGACAGGCCATCTGAATGAGGAGTTAATAGCAGAAAATAAGGAAATGACGGATGAAATGAACAAATATTTTGCTTCTGTCTTCACTATAGAGGATACAAAAGACATTCTGGTAATAGCTGTAAATCAGGAGGTGGAAGGGAGAGGGAAACTATGTGAAATTGTAATCACCAGGGAAGCGGTACTGAGCAAACTGATGAAACTGCAGGTTGACAACTCTCCGGGTCCTGATGGACTTCATTCTAGGGTCTTAAAAGAGGTGGCTAATGAGGTAATAGATCCGTTCGTGTTATTTTTACGGAATTCCCTAGGTTCCATCAGACTGGACAGTAGCAAATATAACTCCTCAAGAAGGGAGGGAGGCAGAAAACAGGAAACTATAGGCCAATGCGCTTGATGTCTGTAATGGGGAAGGTGTTAGAATCGATCATTAAGGAGGTCATAGCTGGGCACTTAGAGAAACTCAAGGTAATCAGGAAGGTCAGCATAGTTTTGTGAAAGGGAAATCATTTTTAGCCAATTTATTGGAATTCGTTGAAGGAGTAACATGCGCTGTGGATAAAGGGGAGCCTGTAGATGTGCTGTGCTTGGATTTTTAGAACGCATTTGATAAGGTACCACATCAAAGGTTATTGTGGAAAATAAAAGCTCATGGTGTAAGGGGTAACATATTAGCATGGATGGAAGATTGGCTGGCTGGCAGAAAACAGAGAGTATGCATAAATGGTTCTTTTTCTTATTGGCAGAATGTGATGAGTGGAGTCCCACAGACACTGGGGCCTCAACTTTTTGCAATTTATATCAATGACTTAGATGAGGGGAGTGAAGGCATGATAGCCAAACTTGTAGATGACCCAAAGATAGGTAAGAAAGTAGGTTGCAAAGAGGACATAAAGGAGGTTTCAGATAGATATAGATAGGTTGAATGAGTGGACAAAAATATGGCATATGGAGTATAATGTGGGAAAATGTGAAGTTGTTCACTTTGGTAGGAAGATTAAAAAAGCAGAATATCACTTAAACAGAGAACGACAGCAGAATTCTGAGCTGCAGAGGGATCTGGGTGTTCTAGTGCATGAGTTACAAAATGTTAGTATGCAGATACAGCAAGTAATTAAGAAAGATAATGGAATGGTATCCTTTATTATGAGAGGAATTGAACAAAAGTAAGGATATGCTTCAGTTATACAGGGCATTGGTGAAACCACATCTTGAATAGTGTGTACAGTTTTGGTCTCCTTATTTAAGGAAGGATGTAAATTCATTGGAGGTGGTTCAGAGGAGGTTTACTAGATTGATATCTGGAATGAGCAGGCTGTCTTATGAGAAAAGGTTAGACAGACTGGGCTTGTTTCCACAGGAGATTAGATGAATGAAGAGTGACTTGATTGAAGTATATAAGATCTTGAATGGTATTGACAAGGCGGACATGGAAAAGATGTTTCCTCTTGTGAGTGAGTCCAGAACTAGGGGGCACTGTTTTAAAATTAGGGGTTGCACTTTCAGGGCAGAGATGAGGAGAAATATTTTCTCTCAGATGGTTGTGTGCATTTGGAAGTCTTTGCATTAGAAGGTGGTGGAGTTGGGCTCATTGAATATTTTTAAGGCAGAAGTAGATAAATTCTTGTTAGGCAATGGAATCAAAGGCTATCGGGTTTAGATGGGAATGTGGAATTCAAAACACAAATAGATCAGCCATGACCTTAATGAATGGTGGAGCAGGCACAAGGGGCCAAATGGCTTATTTCTGCTCCTATTTCTTATGTTCATATGTATGTTCATATGCTAGTATGTAGTTTGGCAAAGACCATTACTACCTGTTTTTGTAGCTTCATTACACTTCATTGTTGACATTTCCCAAGAGCTGTTATTACAGCTGAGCCCATTATGAATGCTTAGTTAAGTTTCAAAAGCTCCAAGACCACACATCTCAACAAGATGGGATGGATGGGGGCGGGCTGAGATCTCATTATGATTCATAGTTTTATGAGGTTGTTAAAGGATTAGCTGTCTTTGATGTGGTTGGTGTATAAAGGTTTGTTTGCTTTTATAACAGATTGACCACTTGAAGGGATTTAAATGGGTTTTATGAATGTCGTTTTTTAAAAAGTCAGTTTCAAGTTTGTATGAGTCAGAGCTCTCTTAGATTATTAAAAGTTTAAATTTTTATATTTCCATATGGCTCCTGAGGTCATCCCATGGTGGAGACTGGGTGAGTGGCTATAAAGGTAATATGGGTGTATGAGGTGGCATGGAGGTGGCATGTGGGTTTGGGGACATGAAAGTGGCAATGGGATATTGGGGCATGGAGGTGTGTGGACATATGAAGGGGCATGGGCATGGATGGGAGGGTAATGGGCAAGAACTAGTGGGCCTAACAGCCTTTTATATAACTGGGCCAAAGTCTCAGAGAACTGAGGCAGGCCTTCTAAATAACTCACCACAGTATTTTCCCGCCTCTGTGGCCACCTCTGAACTTCCCCCAGTAGTGGCAGGTCTGACTTGATCATGCCCTGCCCCCCCACCTCCACAAAGTGAAAATCGTGCGTGCAAGGATTGCTTCCACCAAAATGGGTCTGCCAAGTTGAGAGATATCCCAACTTGAACTTCCTGCCTCCATGGTGAAAATCTGCCCCTAAGTGTTAAGTTGAATTCTAACGTACAGAGAATTCTCCTTCCTTGTCTTCTCCCATTGTCCCCCTCCTATGTCCCCAATACCTTCCCCCACCCCCCCCACCGCCCCCCCCCCCCCCCCCCCCCCCCCCCCCCCCCCACTGCTAACACTGTTTGGCTGTATTCCCAGAAGTTTCATCACAGGACATGCAACCTCAAGTCACTTTGCCTCCAACTTCCCATGCCAATTCGAAAGGGAACAGACCTTTTTGTTATCCAATTGGATTAAACTTGACTGTTAGCGAAATGGCTTTTTGCCCAATTGCCAATATTTTTATAACAAATGAATGGAAATGTTCAAAGAAAATTTAAGAAATATTTAATGCACCCTATGATTTTTTTCCTGGGTTGCTTACAGCTGTGTTTTGGAGATTAATCTTCAATTTCTGGAGATGCTGAGACAATTCTGAAGGGTTAGTAATCCTACCACCAACCCCCAATCCACCACCCAGCTACAAATCTTCAAGTTGCAATGCAATGGTCTTGATAAATGTCAACCTATGTTGGGTTATAATATTAAGGAGCTTTACTAAATAGGTGAATATAGAGACTAATGTTGGCCAGTTGAGTAAATGTCACTCTGATGCTATAAAGGTCAATTTCTAAATTCCCTGCACTGGTTCAATAACTGATTCAATAATGTTCTAATCCAAACCATATGCACCATTGTCATCTTAGGGATAAAGAGCAGATTTAAAACAGACAACCAAATTACAAAAAAGGATTGCAGCTGTGAGTTTCTTGAAGGTGGGCTGGGAAGTTGTATCTCATCCGTATAAGTTAAAGAGATAAAGTTTGCTGAGAGTAAACTGTGGAAATTTCTTCAATATTGAGCCAGATTTTGTGGCTCTTACAGATTTTGGTGGTTCATTATATTTGCACTTGTCAAAGATTTTATATGGACTTTTGTACTGGAAACTGCCATTAACCAGCTATCCAAAAAAAGCACCCTCTGGAGGGCATCTGGAACTTACCTAAACAGGACAAGCAACTGTGTATCTTCCTAACCAATCAGATTGAAGGATCATTAATGACGAGCACAGAGTCTGAATAAAGATATGTTAGTTAGAATATTTACTGCAGTGTCAAACCAGGCACAGACAGTGAAATATAGAAAGCAAAAAGGATTGGATTAAGGGGGAGAGATAGAAGAAACAAAAATAAAAAGTTATAAGCAATTTCCAACAATAATTACAATCTGAAAGAGTGAGAGTCCATAATTGTTAAAATTAATTTTCAGTGTCAGGGAAGTTGTACAGTAGTAATTTAGACTTATCACACTGTTAACAGAGGACTTGCACTGAAATGGACAAACTCTAACCTTTTCTGGTGCATTTAGTTCATACTGAAGTCACTGTAGCAAGCAATTAGGAAGGCTAATGGCATGGTGGCCTTTGTTGCAAGAGGATTTGAGTGCAAGAATAAAGATGTCTTCCTTTGATTGTATAGAACCTTGGTTAGTCTGCACCTGAAGTATTGTGTACAGTTTTGGTCCCCTTACCTAAGGAACGATATATTTGTCTTTGAGGGAATGCAACGGAGGTTCACCAGACTAATTCCTGTGATGGCGGGACTCTCCTATGAGGAGAGATTGAGGAGACTGGGCCTTAAATCTCTAGAGTTTAGAAGAATGAGTGGTGATCTCACTGAAACTTGAAAAATGCTGAGGGGCTTACAGGGTAGATGCAGAAATTATCTTTCCCTTGGCTAAGGGGTCTAGACCCAGGGGACACAGTCTCAGAATAAGAGGCAAGCCATTTAGGATTGAGGTGAGGACAAAGTTCTTCATTCAGAGGGTAGTGAATATTTGGAATTCTCCATCCCAGAGGGCTGTGGAAGCTTAGACATTGCATATGTTCAAGTCAGGGGTTGATATTTCTAGATACTAATGGCATCAAGGGATGTGGGGATATTGTGGGAAAATGGTGTTGAGGTAGATGATCAGCCATGATCTAGTTGAATGGTGGAGGAGATGCAAGGGGCTGAATGGCCTATTCATGCTCCTATGTTCCTCTGTTTACTATTCGAAGTACTACAATAACGAGCCTCTCTGCAAGATACCATAAAGAATAGCTTCTGAAGGAGCAAAGTATCTAGGAAAGTAACTTCCTGATTTACAAATCAGTATGGAAAAGAGTTATATTGCAGGGCTGTTTTTCTCTGTACATATGCTGCCCGCCTGACCTGATCTGCTCAGTGTTTCAAACATTTTCTGTATTTATTTCAAATTTCCAGCATGCATAGTTTTTTTTGTGTGTGGAAAGAAATAAACGCTGGCAGATGCTATAGAGAAAGCATCTCAGTGAGGCAATGAAAAAGCTTTAGAGAAGATGCTATTAAATTATTTTACCGTTATTGCAAGCCATTATATAGCGCTAAGCAAGTTTACCCTATTTTTGCCTCAAGAAGACACCTATTCTCCAGATGAAAAATTGATGGGAACCTTTAGTATGTTTCTCTGTCCCTGTACGTTACTCCGGGATTTCTGAGGCTCCCCGCAAGGCATTTGCAAAATTTGTGCCTGCGATAAGTGTTAATGTATATTTCTAGCATTCGCTTCAGCTTCACAACACACTGGCCAAGAGTACTCAGGCAGAGGACCACCACAGGAAGGAGTTACAAGGGTTAATTTAACCTTGCATCATCAAAAACTGGGGTTTGTACCAGCTTTCAATTCAAAAGTCGGAAGGGAACCAATAGTAATTCAATGAGCCTGTTTTTAACTCTGTGTAAATGAATAGATTTTGAGTGAGTTAAAGTTGGGCCCAATGAGGATACAGAGGCAAATTAGTCCAATTCTCAGGTTACCTTTTGGATATTTAAGATTTGGGATGTTTGACTATAGCTGGAGAATTAGAAAATCCTGAACTAGGTGGCCAGACTTGCAGTTACAGAGCTCTCGAGTGTGTAGCTCTGGTCCATTTTTCTCTCCTATTCATTGGCACAAGGCTCTTCCAGGGGCAAGTTGCGACTGTGCCAAGCTGATGGCTGGTAAATATGGGAATTGACTGCACTTCACTCTGGGCTGGTGCTGTGTATTTCAGGCACCCTGCATCTATCCAGTGCTAGGGACAGTGGGTGGTATGGGGAGGGTTTGCAGGTTCCTTATTGTTTTTGCTATAAATGGTAAGCTTTCACATAGCATCAGCCCTGGTTCCAAAGTAGCAGCCTCAACCTTCAGTCAGAAAGTTATAATGTCAAGTGCCATTCCTGATACTTAAGTACATAGTTTAGGCTGGCACTCTAGTGCAGTGGTGAGGACATTCTTCACTGCTCAGCATGCCGAGTTTTGGATAAGACTTTAAGCCTTATGGATGGACAGAAAAGATTCCATGACACTATTACAAAGAGTAGGGGGATTTTTCCTGGTGTCCTGGCCAATATATTTATTCCTCAACCGATATCACTAAAGCAGATTTTCTGGCCAATATCACATTGCTAGTTGTGGGAGCTTGCAATGCACAAATTGACTGTTGCACTTGCTACATTAAACAGTGATCACACTTCAAAAATACTGAGTTGGATGTGAAGCGCTTTGAGATGGCCTGAGGTTGTGAAAGTCTCTGTATAAATGCAAACCTTTCTTTCCAATTTCCCTCAGGCTTAGTATCTGTTTCCTATCTGTGAAGCAACTTAGGACAATTACTACATTTAAGGCACTTCATAAAGGCAAGACTCAGTCTATGTTGTGGCTCTGTGTATGTTCCATTCTATAATACCTCATAGTGGTCACTTCATATGTGATTCCAGACAGACAGACAATCTGTTCAGGAGATATCAGAGCAGAACAGGGCCCTGTTTTACTCAGTGACCACAATGTGCAGTTTCTGGCAGAAGTCTTTGGATAATGATCATAAGTAGGAGATCATGCTGATTTCTCTCCTCCTTTCCTAAATATGTTACGACCTACCACCATCCTGCTGGTATCAACTAACCCAAAACAGACTGTGGATCAAACCTGGACCTTTCTGGTCTGTCTGGCTCAGTTTCACATTAGGCAGTACATTTCTAGACTGAGATACTGGAAACACAATGGAGACCTGAGAATGTCAACTGTGGGAGCAACCTCATTGCTTATTTAAACAAATTATTGGTCAGAGTTTCCTTTTCAGTGTACATGTGTGAGAAATAGAACTTTTTGCTTTTTTGTGATGTGCATTTATACTTTTAGTGCCTTTTAAATGGTGACAACAGTTGAATGTTTTCATGTCTATTTATCAGAAAGAGAATTTTAAAAACAACCAGCAGACAGAGAGTTAATATAAGAGCAGGTGATTTTGGGAACAAAGACCCAGATTTTTAATCGTGGGCCAGATGCGCAGAGATGGGAGAATTCCCAGCTCCGCGACCATGAGCTTTAAAAATGGCTGCCCAGATGTCAGATGTTCGGTCCGGGCGGTGGGCTGGATTAGAAGTTGGGGCAGGCAACCCAAGAAAAGCTGAGGAGGATGCCAGGTGTGGAGATGGGCTGGGCAGAAGGCCTGCCTTGGGGTTCCAGCACTGTGTTTAAAATTTAAAAATAAAGATTAAAACATGAAACATCCCTCCAGCCCTCACCTGTGGCGCACACTCCCCATGCTTCATCCAATGCCAATCCATGGCACCTTATGCCCCCTCTTACCTTCCATGCCAACCTATGCTGCCCCCACCCACCCCATAACCCCTTGTACTCTCTGTGTTAACCTATGCCCCCCACAGTCCCCCATGGCCCTCATACCCACATGCCAACCTATTCCCCTCCCACTCATCCCCTTGGCCCTTTATAACCCCTATGCCAACTTAGTGCCAACTCATATTAACTCATGCCCCTCACTCACCACACCTTGCCCTTACACCTTCCAAACCAGCTCACCCAGAATCCACCTTGCGTAGTCCTCAGGACCTATGCAGCATTGAGATAAAATTAGTTCTATAAAGTTCTTAATATCTAATGCAGACTATTGAAAAAAATGCTCTCATTGGTAAAAACCCATTTACTACATTTACATTCCTTCAACTAAATGAATTCTTATAGCAATAAACAGTTCATTCAAGTGCACAATCACTTATAACAACAAACATTGGAATTCATAGTCCCACATCAACCAATCTTTAACCACTTGTAGCCGTCAATCAAACTATGAAGTGGCAGGCACCCTACTGTGATAATGGGTGGATGTGAAATCAGTCATGCAGCACCAATTCAGTAATGCAAGCCCACAGGTTTATGACAACAGACAGAATGAAATAGCAAGCAATCATTTTTTTAACACTGCAGAAATTTTTTTCAAAGATTTGAAGAGCTTGACAGGTCCGTTTGGCAGCTGCTTCTGTTAGTTTGACAGTTGATTTTGACAGTTCCAATGAGCTTGACAGTAATGAGCTCATGCACTTCTTTTGCATATTTATGTCTACTTTTAAGAATTCCAAAGGGCACCTGACCTCCTTAAAGGGTGCAAGACTCCCCACAAAGGATGTCTTACCCTGCCCCAAAGGTGTCCTGGGACCAGATCCAAAGGGGTACCTTATCTCTCCAAAGGGGTAGCCAGGCTATCCAAACAAATCCACAATATTCAGATCTGCACTTACTTGATCTAATCTACACAATTTGATTTTACACCCCTGGCCTATCAAAATCCCACTTCTGTGGACGCAGCTAATGGTTCAAATAGCCGGCAGCCTCTATAAACCATGCATGGGTGAAACCTACCCCCACCCCATTCCCACCCCTGCAAAAATAGGAAGCGTTGTGTTTGGAATGGGAGTTGGGACTTACAATTTTCTACTTCCACCATTTTTGCTACTGAGGAGAGGCTCTCTGTTGTGGTGAAAATCTAGCCCAAAGTGTCATTATTTAAACTGGGGGAGGCAGTGGTTTAGTGTTAATGTCATTGGACTAGTAATCCAGAGACCAAGGCTAATCCTCTGGGGGTACAGGTTCAAATCCCACTACAGCAGCTGGCAGAATTTAAATTCAATTAATAAAACCTGGAATTGTAAATCCATGGTGGCCATGAAGCCATCATTGATTGTCGTAAAAATCCACCTAGTTCACTAATGTCCTTTAGGAAGGAAATCTGTCATCCTTACTTGGTTTGGCCTACATATGTCACCAGATCCACAGCAATGTGGCTGACTCTTAACTGCCCTCTGAAATGTCCTAGCAGGGATTGGCAACAAATGCAGGCCTTGCTAGCAACACCCAGGTCCCATGAAAGAATAAAATTTAAAAAGTTGGAAGTTAGATTCTGAATACAACTCCTAAATTGAGACATGTTTATTTAAGCAAAACCTTTTAGTTAGAGTAACTACTGTTCCAGAGAATTTTGCTAACAGGGGAAAGATGCAGATTTTTCATCTGCTCTTAAGTTTTATAATTCTTAGTCTCCTTATGAAAACAACACCCTAAACACAAGAGAAAATTTGTCCATCTGATCTTGTACCTGAGAGCTTTGCCCTATCTCTTGACAGAACCACCTGTAGGCTGAAGAGAAGAAGGGTTTTAACTATAGCCTAGCTGACTTGCTACCTGAGGGAGATGCAGAGATAGAGACTGCTAGAGAGAGAAAGAGGCAAAAAAAAAGGCAATAAAATGGATGCAGAAACAAAATGAAAAATACTCTAGTATAAATCCCGTGTTTACCGTGGAAAGTTGAAGTGCCCTCTGACACTGCCATATCTGAATGATTGTAGATTCACCATTTCTTGGGAATTCTCACTCAATTGACAGCAAAAGATTTGAATTCTTGTACAACCACGATATTTTGATGAATGCTGCAATAAATATGAGTGGATACTTCAATTACTGTTAGGTTCAGAGGAGAATTTCAATTGCCATTGCAAATAGCTTTTCAGCCAGAAAGGCCACATGACCCCCTACGGGGAAATAACAAAGAGCAATCCTGCTTACCTAGCTATCAATCAGCCACCTTGAGTGCC
This sequence comes from Carcharodon carcharias, assembly GCF_017639515.1. Classification (NCBI taxonomy): domain Eukaryota; kingdom Metazoa; phylum Chordata; class Chondrichthyes; order Lamniformes; family Lamnidae; genus Carcharodon; species Carcharodon carcharias. The sequence goes on along the minus strand of NC_054469.1, from coordinate 73,483,617 downwards.
TGGAAGTATCAGCATCAGTCTTGACAATAAGAATGGGTTTACTGGTTGTCTGCACAGTGATATATTAAAGAAGCCAACTTATTCCTGTCTTCCCAAAGCTTCCCTTAAGGTTCAACAAAATATATCATATCACCTTACTATCAGTTTGTTGTGGTTTTTCTTTTTCCTTTAAGTCTTTTCCTTCACCATGTTTTTCCATGTTGCGCATTATTCCTAGCCAAGGCGGATAGCCAGCAAGATGCTTCCAGGCCTCTGCTGGGCTTCCCTTATACAACAACGCATCACTTAAATAAATTGCTTTCCTATATCCCATCCCTACCTGGAAAGCACTTGACCTTCACCCGCCTTCTCCCCTAATTGTAAAGTTGAGCTCTCGAACTCACTGTTTCTGGAGGTCTGGGTATGCAGGAATCTCAATCCAGTCACTCTGTGGTTGGCTTGCATTCTAATGCTGGTTACAGCTTTCATTAGCTCCCGTCTCAAACAGCAGGTTACTCAACATTAGAGTCAGCCCATTTAAAAAAAAATCCCTTTGCAGTACAGGAATATGGAATTTTCAGGGCATTCTTTAATTGCTTCCTACATTTGTTAAGTATTTCTCCTGGGAGATTTGGACAAACGTAATTTTGGCATTAGAGCTGTGATATCTCTTTGAATTCTCTGACTCTCCCCTGGGGGTAGCACAGCGGCTTGGTGATAATGATTTTTTTGTCCTTTAAAGTTCTTTAGCTAACAACTAGACACCCCATGGCTTCTCAAGAACTCAACAGCATGGTCAGATTGCAGGCCAGGGATTCCATTAGCCATTCTTAAAGAAAGCACTCAAGTGGCTTTGATATTATTACACAGGCACCAGTTTTTCAGTTCAATCTTCACGGTGCTCTTGGTATTTGATTCAGCTTATAACTCATGTTTTATCACCCCTATCCTCCAGGGACAAATTCCCACTGGTCTAAAAAGCATGTGGTCTGTGATTAGATAGTTTAACAATTCATGCAACTCTCATATCTCACTTAAAAAGTTATCTCTGCAAAAGTTAAGTGATGGTTTTTATGGACCTCATTTTCAATAATAAAAAAAGGCGTAATGCCAGAAATCACCATCTTTTTGGTACAATGTGGTTCGATTACAAACACTGTAGAGCTATTGCTGGAGAGACTCATTATGGGAAGTTGTAGCTGCAAGAATGAACAAAGCAAGTAACTAGAATCCTGGAGCTGCAGTTCATAAATTCAGCATTGTAGTAACCTCTTTGAAACTCATCGGCTTCAGTGGATTTGTGCACATTGAGCTGGGCATTGATTTTTTTTATCTTCATCACACAGCTGCAATCATCCTGACATTTTATAAACATCTTTCTAGTTTTCAGCATGAGTGCACACAACAACCAGCAACAATCCTCAGAATGCTGAAAGAATATTGCTTCCTTTCCAAACTTTGTATGCATTTTCTACCCTCATGGTTTTCAAAAAGATCTCCGGTGAATGCTGCAAAATGGAATTATGCAAGCATACAGAAGTACTAACTATGTCATAGTTTTTAAAAAATACATTCATATGATGTAGGGATTGCTGGCTAGGCCAGCACTTGTTGTCCATCCCAGTTAGCATTGAGAAGGTGGTGGTGAGCTGTTTAGTTGAACCGCTGCAGTCTGTGTGGTGTAGGGACACTCAGAGTGCTGTTAGGGAGGGAGGTTCAGAATTTTGGCTGAGCCACAGTGAAGGAACAACAAGAATGGTCAGAATACTGTGTGACTTGGAGGGGTATATGCATGTAGAGGTGTTCCCATGCACCTGCTGTCTTTATTCTTCTAGGTGGAAGGGATCACGGCTTTGGAAGGTTGCAGAGCTCCTGGAGAATTGCTGCAGTGAGCCTTGTAGCTGGTACACACTAGTGGAGGGAATGAATAACTGGACTTTTTTTTGTTTATTCATGGGATGTGGGCTTCACTGGCTAGGCCAGCATTTATTGCTCATCCCTAATTGCCCTTGAGAAGGTGGGGGTGAGCTGCCTTATTGAACTGCTGTAGTCCATGTGGTGCAGGTACACCCACAGTGCTGTTAGGAAGGGAGTTCCAGGATTTTGACCCAGTGACAGTGAAGGAACGGCGGCATATTTCCAAGTCAGGATGGTGAGTGACTTGGAAGGGAATTTCCAGGTGGTGATGCTCCCATCTTTCTGCTGCCCTTGTCCTTCTAGATGGTAGTGGCAGTGGTCATAGGTTTGGAAGGTGCTGTTGAAGGGGCCTTGGTGAATTTCTGCAGTGCGTCTTGTAGATGGTACACACTGCTGCTACTGTGTGTCGGTGGTGGAGGGAGTGAATGTTTGTGGATGTGGTGCCAATCAAGTGGGCTGCTTTGTCCTGGATGGTGTCAAGCTTCTTGATTGTTGTGGGAGCTGCACTCATCCAGGCAAGTGGGGACTGTTCCATCACACTCCTGATTTGTGCCTTACAGGTAGTGGACAGGCTTTGGGGAGTCAGGAGGTGAACTACTCGTCGTACGATCCCCAGTCTCTGACCTGCTCTTGTAGCCACAGTATTTATATGGCTAGTCCAGTTCAGTTTTTAGTCAATGGTAACCCTCAGGATGTTGATAGTGGGGGATTCAGCAATGGTGATGCCATTGAACATCAAGGGGCAATGGTTGGATTCTCTCTTGTTGGAGATGGTCATTGCCTGAAACTTGTGTGGCACAAATGTTACTTGCCACCTGCCAGCCTAAGCCTGAATATTGTCCAGGTCTTGCTGTATTTGGACATGGACTGCTTCAGAATCTGAGAAGTCATGAATGGTGCTGAACATTGTGCAATCATCAGCAGACAACCCCACTCCTGACCTTATGATGGAAGGATGATCATTGATGAAGCAGCTGAAGATGGTTGGGCTGAGGACACTACCCTGAGGAACTCCTACAGTGATGTCCTGGAGTTGAGATGATTGACCTCCAAAAACCACAACCATCTTCCTTTGTGCTAGGTATGTCTCCAACTAGTGGAGAATTTCCCCCCTGATTCCCATTGACTCCAGTTTTGCTAGAGCTCCTTGATGCCACACACGGTCAAATACGGCCTTGATGTCAAAGGTAGTCACTCTCACCTCGCCATGGGAGTTCAGCTCTTTTGTCCATGTTTGAACCAAGGCTGTTATGAGGTCAAGAGTTGAGTGGCCCTGGCGAAATCCAAACTTGGCGTCAGTCAGCAGTTTACTGCTAAGCAAGTGCTGCTTGATAGCACAGTTGATGACCACTTCCATTACTTTACTGATGATCGAGAGTAGGCTGATGGGGAAGTAATTTGCTGTGTTGGATTTGTCCTGCTTTTTGTGTACAGGACATACCTGGTTCCACATAGCCAGGTAGTTGCCAGTGTTGTAGCTGTATGGGAGCAGCTTGGCTAGGGGCATGGCAAGCCCTGGAGTACAAGTCTTCAGTACTATTGCCGGGATATTGTCAGGGCTCCTAGCCATTGCAGTATCCAGTGCCTTCAGCCATTTCTTGATATCATGTGGAGTGAATTGAATTGGCTGAAGACTGGCATCTGTGATGCTAGGGACCTCTGGAAGAGGCCAAGATGAATCATCCACTCGGCACTTCTGGCTGAAGATTGTAGCAAATGCTTCAGTCTTATCTTTTGCACTGCCGTGCTGGGCTTCTCCATCATTGAAGATGGAGATATTTGTGGAGCCTCCTCGTCCAGTGAGTTGTTTAATAGCCCACCACCATTCACGGCTGGATGTGGCAGGACTGTAGAGCTTAGATTTGATCCGTGGATTGTGGGGTTGATTAGCCCTGTCTATCACTTGCTGCTTATGCTGTTTAGTGTGCAAGTAGTCCTGTGTTGTAGCTTCACCAGATTGACACCTCATTTTAGGTAAGCCTGGTGCTGTTACTGGCATGCCCTCCTGCACTCTTCATTGAACCAGGGTTGACCCCTGGCTTGATGGTAATGGTAGAGTGGGGGATATGCTGGGCCATGAGGTTACAGATTGTGTATGAGTACAATTCTGCTGCTGCTGATGGGCCCACAGCGCCTCAGTAATGACCAGTCTTGAATTGCTAGATCTGTCCGAAATCTATCCCACTCAACACGATGAAGAGTATCCTCAATGTGATGGCAAGACTTCATCTCCACATGGACTGTGTGGTGGTCACTCCTACTGATAATGTCATGGACAAATGCATCTGCGGCAGGCAGGTTGATGAGGATGAGGTCAAGTATATTTTTCCCTCTTGTTGGTTCTCTCACCACCTGCCATAGACCCAGTCTAGCAGTTATGTCATTTAGGACTCAGCCAGCTCAGTTAGTTGTAATGCTACTGAGCAATTCTTGGTGATGGACGTTGGGTCCCCACCCAGAGCACATTCTGCGCCCTTGCCATGCTCAGTGCTTCCTCCAAGTGGTATTTGACATGGAGGAGCACTGATTCATCAGCTGAGGGAGGGCAGTACATGGTAATCAGCATGAGGTTTCCTTGCCCATGTTTGACCTGATGCCATGAGACTTCAGGGGGTCCAGAGTCGATGTTGCGGACTCCCAAGGCAACTCCCTCCCAACTGTATACCACCTCTGCTTGACATACCCAGGGATGGTGATGGCGGTGTCTGGGACATTATCTGTAAAATGTGATTCCATGAGGATGACTATATCAGGCTGTTGCTTGACTAGTCCATGAGACAGCTCTCCCAATTTTAGCACTAGCTCCCAGATGCTAATAAGGAAGGACGACAGCTTTCCTTCCCTAAAGGGCATTAGTGAACCAGATGGGTTTTTGCAACAATTCATCAATGGTGACCATTAGACTTTTAATTCCACGTTTTTATTGAATTCAAATTTGAATCCCGGTCCCTACAGCATTACCCTGGGCCTCTGGATTACCAATCTAACAACAATACCACTACGCCATTCCCTCCCCTCAATTTAAAGTAGTGGATAAGGTGCCAATCGAGAAGGCTATTTATCCTGAATGGTGTCGAGCTTATGGTGCTGGCTGGAGTTGTACTAATCCAACAAATGAACAGTATTCTATCACACTCCTGACTTGTGCCTTGTAGATAGTGGATATCAGGAGGTGAGCTACGGACCACAAAATTCCCAGCATTTGACCTGCTTCTGTAGCCATAGTATTTATGTGGTTGGTCTGGTTAAGTTTTTGGTCAATGGTAACTCCCAAGATATTGATGGCAGGAGATTGAGCTATGGGCCATGATTTCCCAGTTGGTGATCATGGGGCGGGGCCCACTCACCGATGCGTAAAATGATGCGGGATGATGTCAAGTGGAACTCCAGGCGTCACTCTGCCTCATTTCAATCCTCAGATGGGTGGGGGCTCAGCAGAATCTATGTGCACCTGCTGACCTTTCAATGGCGATTTAAGGCCATTGACAAAGTCATTAAAGTATTTAAACTCCACAGGCGGGATGAAGTTTCATGCAGGTTTTTAAATTTTTAATAAAAGTGTTAATGAAAGTGATGGACATGTCCCAGTGCATGTGACAGTATCACATGAGGGGACATATCAGGGGAATTTTTTTTTCTATTGTTAACATTTTAAAATTTGGTGTCAATCTCCCTGAGGCAGCACTTAGCCTCAGGGAGATGAGTGTGCTCTTTCACGCACATGCATGAAAGAGTGCACTCTCGGACGTTACGCTGAGTGGGCCTTAATTGGCCTCGCCCACGTAAAATGGTGGCGTGCCTCCACGCTCCCGCTTCCAAACTTCGGGGGAAAATTCTGCCCATGGTAATCCCACTGAATGTCATGGAGGGTTGGTTAGGTTCTGTTTTGTTGGAGATGGTAATTGTGCACTGAAAGTCCAAACTGTTAGCACGCTACAAAGTCAGTGCTTAAGTGAATGTATGCACTGGGAATTTGGATTCAATATGTATAACAGAGATTAGGAGAGACATGTTCTGGTTGTAAATGGAGGCCCTTCTACCTTCCATCAGATGGATGAAAAATTGTTACACCTGGAAAAGAAAGAGAGAGGTAGTGGGCCTTCACAGTGGATTCAATATCTTGATAGTATTCAGAGGCTATGGTGGAGATTTTCTTCTCAATCAGTTATATCTAAAGGAAAACTTCATCAGAACATCTGTCAGTTGGTGACACTAAAGGTTTGCTTGGGAGACCTTTTGGGGTTGGAGCCAAACGTCGTTTTTGGAGATTTGCCTGGGAACAGTAGAGGTGGCATTTGACATTTTATGCCTTTGGAGTTTTGTACAGTTGGAGTTTCATCTCCTCACCTGTTCTTTGGACATTTTGGACTTAGCCTACATGTGAACTCATAGTCGTAATAATTGCAACAGAATATTCATCACAGGTTACTGGCAGACAGCCTTGGAATAAAACAAGATCTAACTTAGTTGTATCCACTGTTTAATGTATAATTCTTATTGACTTTGTTCTGGTCATTAAGTTACAATGCAAACATCAGGTGAAAGCTTATTTATTGATTTTTCATTGTGGTTGTTTGGTGATCACTGTTCTTTTGTTTGTTGATCCCAATTTAGATTGTAACAATTGCCTTGCAATTGCTTAGTCCTTGTGTGGCACGAATGTTACTTGCCACTTATCAGCCCGAGTGTTGTCCTGATGTTGTTGCATATGAGCATGGACTGTTTCATTATCTGAAGACTTATGAATGGCACTGAACACTGCAATCACCAGTGCATATACACACTTCTAATCTTATGGTAGAAGTTCATTGATGAAGCAACTGATGATGGTTAGACTTGGGGCAATGTTTGTAGACTCCCTCAAATAAATTAATGAAAAAGTGTGACAGTGGTCAGTGAATCTACAAAGAGAAAAGTTGTAGGATGGGAGTTTGATTGACAATAGTAAAAGATCAGAGAATAGTAGGAGGAAGCTACATGTGTTATGATGTGGCAGATGATGTGTGTCAGGTGGACCAAGTCCCCAAGGGATACCTGGTCATGCTATCACAACAGTTTTGCAATTTGCATTTATTACAAGATGCGTGCATTGAATTCAGAAGTAACAAGTCCATCAAGACCTCTAGAGATTTAAAAAAATAAATTAAAATATTTATTAACAAAATATAAGATGTCAAGCACATACTATAATTACTACTATATTAACTCCTAAAATTCCTAATTAACCTGACCTCCAGTTACTCTCCCTTTAAGGCAGCAGTCCACAATAGATTTTAGATTTAAAACAAACTCAGCAAGTTAACACAATACCCTGGACTGAGGAATTCCAAATGGCTTTTCTCCAGCTTCAGTTTTGTTAAATAGTACAAATGCTGGATACTTCATTAAGGCTATTTCACACACTCCTGTTAGATCTTACATGGCCTTCTGACACATGACCTTTCATTCTCCTTTATATATGTTTCACTCTTTTTAATATGTAAATTCTCTTGTTCCATATGTCTTTGAAACTATATCTTCCTCATAATATAAAAGCTTTCATGTTGTCACTATATATTGTCAATAACCTGTGGGAAAAATAAACACATTCCTTAGACTTGCTTATCTGGCTAGTTGTAAACAGACTAAGATCCTTTTGAAATCCAAATATCCCTTCATTTATCTAAGAATGCAAATTCCTTTCAGACCTTACATACTAAGCCAGCATCTATGTTTACTCATTAGCATGTCAAGCACCTTGCTTCTTTTGATGATTTAAAGCTTGCAGTCTGCTTGACTACAAAACATAATTAAATCACACACAGAGCCATCGATACTTACTCCCATAAACATACTTCACAATAAGCCAGAAAAAAATTATGAAAAAAAGTTAGTTTCATGACACATGATAAACATGAACACCATAGGTGGATGGGTGGCAAGAAACCAACGCATGAGAACAACAGATAAATCGGCATTTTACAAAACCATGATGCAGCAGCATAAGAGGTGTTGTAAAGCGTCACAAGAAGAGGGTAATCAGCATGTGATCAATATTAAGAAACTCAAACCAGATAAAATTTGGAATAAGAATTTGTTCTATTGTTTAAGAAGGGTAACAGGGATAATCCAGGAAATTACAGACCGGTGAGCCTTATGTCAGTGGTAGGGAAATTATTGGAGAAGATTCTTCATGACAGGATTTACTATCATTTGGAAGCAAATGGGTATATTAATGAGAGACAGCATGGTTTTGTGAAGGGGAGGTCGTGTCTCACTAACTTGATCGAGTTTTTCGAGGAAGTGACAAAGATGATCAACAATGGAAGGGCAGTGGATTTTATATACTTGGATTTCAGTAAGGCCTTTGACAAGGTCCCTCATGGCAGACTGGTACAGAAGGTAAAGTCGCACGGGATCAGAGGTGAACTGGCAAGATGGATACAGAATTGGCTTGGTCATAGAAGACAGATGGTAGAAGTGGAAGTGTGCTTTTCTGAGTAAAGAGCTGTGACTAGTGAAGTTCCGCAGGGATCAGTGCTGGGACCTTTGCTGTTTGTAGTATACATAAATGATTTAGAGGAAAATGTAACTGGGCTAATTAGTAAGTTTGCAGACAACACTAAGGTTGGAGGAGTTGCAAATAGTGGAGAGGATTGTCAAAGGATACAACGGGATATAGATCGGTGGGAGACTTGGGCAGAGAAATGGCAGATGGAGTTTAATCTGGACAAATGCGAGGTAATGCATTTTGGAAGGTCTAATACAGGCAGGAATTATACAGTAAATGGCAGAACCCTTAAGCACATCGACGGGCAGAGGGATCTGGGTGTACAGGTCCATAGGTCACCGAAAGGGGAACGCAAGTGGATAAGGTAGTCAGGAAGGCATGTGGCATGCTTGCCTTCATTGGCAGGGGTATTGAGCATAAAAGCTGGGAAGTTATGCTGCAGTTGTATAGAACTTTGGTTAGGCCACACTTGGAATATTGCGTGCAATTCTGATCGCCACATTACCAGAAGGATATGGAGGCATTGGAGAGAGTGCAGAGGAGGTTTACCAGGATGCTGCCTGGTCTGGAGGTTATTAGCTATGAGGAGAGGTTGGAGAAACTCAGATTGTTCTCTAGAGCGACAGAGATTGAGGGGCAACTTGATAGAAGTTTACAAAATTATGAATGGCATGGATAGTCAGAAGCTTTTTCCCAGGGTGGAAGAATCAATTACTAGGGGACATAGATTTAAGATGAGAGGAGAAAACTATAGAGGAGATGTGCGGGGCAAGTTTTTTACGCAGAGGGTAGTGAGTATCTGGAATTTGCTGCCAGAGGAGGTAGTGGAAGCAGGTACAATAGTAGTGTTTAAGAGGCAGCTTGACAAATACATGAATAGGATGGGAATAAAGGGATATGGACTCCGGAAGTACAAAATGTTTTAGTTGATGGGCAATATGATCGGCGCAGGCTTGGAGGGCCGAAGGGCCTGTTCCTGTGCTGTACTTTTCTTTGTTCTTTGAAAACTTGCAGAATCTACAAAATAAATATTTTGAGAGCAAGGAAATAGTCTGAGGTTTATGCACTGGGTAAGTTATTATCTAGAGAAATGTTTTGAATAAAATTTTAACTCCCTTCCCAACCTGGAAGGACATAAGTAATAGGAATAGGAGTAGACCATACAGCTCCTTGAGCCTGCTCTGTCATTCAATACAATCATGGCTGATCTTCTGTCTCATCTCCACTTTGTAATCCACTCCCCATATCCCTTGATTCCTTGAGAGACTACAAATCTGTTTATTCCAGGGGCACTTTCAACCCAAACCCTCAATCAACATGCAGAGGGTTTAATTCGAGGGTTAGAGCCCTGGGGAAGACCCCAGAGAGAGAGGGCAACTCTGCCAAGGGCAACAAGAGACCCCAGAGAGAGGGAAACTCTGCCAAGGGGAGCAAGAGACCCCAGGAAGAGGACAGCTCCACCAAGGGCAACAGGAAACCCCAGAAAGAGGAAAACTCTGCCAAGGGGAACAAGAGACCCAGAGAGAGGGCAACAAGAAAATAAACAGTTGAAAGAACAGTTGATTGTCCTTCAAGATCAAATGCAAAAGGAATGTGTAACCATTCAGCAACATGAAGAAAAGAAGATTGTCTTAAACATGAGAACAGTTATACATAGGTTATACATGAGTTGTGTATGTGCTCTACTCAAAGCAAAAGTGAAACTAAGACTAAATCACATGATACATTTCCCTACTAGTGATGTCATGCTGATATCCCTTAGAGGCATACTACAACAGAGACTACCTCCATTTTGATGCAGAGGGGCCAGCGCAGGCACAGAGGGCATTGGCCCTTAAAACTACTGATGGATCCCCTAGGTCCGGGGTGTCATTGATTGTACTCACAAAGCCATAACTGACAGATTTCTCAACAGGAAAGAAATCCACTCATTGAATGTACAGCTTATCTGTAAGCACAAGAAGCACATCTTGCGGGTATGCACTCGGTTTCTAGGCAGATTCCTTCAGTCTGCAAGAGCCCTATGTGTCATGCCACTTCTGGTCAACATCCAGGCTCCATGGGTCCCCTGAGGAGATGTCTTCTGATGCTCATCCAGTACCGAAAAAGTGAAATGGCGAGGCGTTATAACCACAGCCATCTGTATACGTGATCCTGCGTCAGCAGGACATGGGCTTTTATTATCTTGACCGCTCAGGTGGTGCCCTCTGGTGCAGCCAGCCATATTGTCCCATTCCACAACTAATCTATTCAAAGAGGCCCAGGACTCCATGAAGAGGAGAGAATGATACACATTTCTTCCTTGGCGGTTAATGGGGGGGAGCAAGATAAGGAAGAGGAAGATGAAGAGGTGCTGCAGAGGATCCCAGTGCTCATGCATCAGAGCGAGATCACAGACAATGTCCTATAGGTGTCATGGTGATCAGCAGGCCGGAATGGCTGCAAGGGCAATGCTGATTTGTCAACACTTCACCTATGTCACATGATTTACATTCTCAACTTGAACCATGAAGACAAATTTTCCAGCCAGCACAAACATCTGGACAACCCTATCATCACCCATAGACATGGAGCATTGGTCTCCACCGCCACCTTTGCCCCACTTCACAGACCCAACACCTACAACAAGTCTATGACTCCCATCGCCCCTTCCCCACTCCCCTCAGTCCCCCAAAATCCAGGAATACACAGAAGTCTGTGTGGTATGATCAAACAATATTTTTATAACTACATAAATCATTGAAAATGAAACAGAGCAAACTTCATCCAAGTGCCTCATCAAATGCAGCAAAAGTGTGGTACCTTGTGCGCAAGCCCACTCCTACCCGGTTCTCCCCCTGTGGCAGAGGGTGAAATGGAGACAGCCTGCTCCATTGTACCTGCATCTTCCTGTGCGGTCTCATACACAGGCTGTCATGTCTGCGTCATTACATGTGTAACGACTGTCACAGGGCCTTCTGGCATGAATAGTTCCTGAGTCAGAGAGATCAAGAAGGCGAGCGATGATGTTGGTGGTCCCTGAGGGGTGGCCTCCTCATCAGTCTCTTTGACTGCCCCAGCTTTTTCATGGTGCCCTTGGGTGCAAGATGTGGACACCATCTGGAATGCAACTGATATATACTCCAAACATCTCTGTGCCATCTGCAACACTGATCCTGATCTACTCAGAGGGATGCTGCATGTGGCTGTCCAAGACAGTGGCCACACTGGAGGAGTTCATGCACTCTAATCCCTGAGCCACAACAGAGCACAAGATCTGCCTGGACTCCTCCCTCATCTGCCCATGGCTGTGCAATGTCTCAGGGATCTCTGGCATTAGGAAACTATCTGTCTGTGATGTTTCAAAACATGTGACACCCAAGGTTCAGCATCTTTGTCTTGTGAAGCATGGCTTTGTCAGATTTCTGTCCTCTGAAGGGGACTGCCCACAGCTGACTGTACCTCCCTCTCCCCTTCCTGTTCACTGGTGATGTGCTGCTCACCCACTGCTGCCCACTCTAATCTAGATTGTGGCCTAACCAAGGTGGGTGTGTCTGTGATGGCAGTTGATGCAAAGGTATGAAGGCAGCGCTGGCCCTGTGGAGTCTGTCCCCTCAAAGGAAGCCAGTGATGTTCAGGTTGGTTTCCTTTGTGCAACCCAGGCTGCAAACCCTATAGGAGACACAAGAAGAAGGTGTTGAAGGGAAGTCAGACAACTTAGCAGATGCATCAGCGCAACCAAGCCTATAGATGACAGTGGTCGACAAGCCACAGCGCATATTGGGCAGGAGCCCCTCTGACCCTTCACCTGAGGATAGAGCAGTCAAATGACCCTGTTATTCTCAACCTCCAGCCTTACCAATGCTGATGACCTGCAGTAGTAGCCGTTGTAATATGCATTTACAGGATTGCAGCATGACATCACTAGAAAAGAAGTGTGTCATGCAATCCAATTTTAGTTTCACTTTTGCTTTAAGCAGCACACACACACGCACAGCTTTGTTGATGATGTCTTCAAGCTTTCTGTCCATGTATATCTGTTCACGTGTCTAGAATTAATAAATTAACCCACAACATGTATGCACAATCCCTTATAAGCGATTGATGCATTTATATTGTTATATCACAACATAGCTAGGTGTGTAGCAGTGGTTCCTTCTAAATGGTATGTTAATCAGCTCTGGCAGCAAGACTAAGTCAAGGTATGACATAGATCGTGCTACATGGCATGAGGCAACCCTTAACATTTTGGTCAGACTGCAATGAAGCCACAGCTTTAGAGAATGTTGGAACTGCTGCGAGCTGACTGTGAAGAAAAGCTTTGAAGATGCAAAGCTGAGGGATCTCTCATGTAAAGAGCTGGTAAGCAGACGGATCCATCATGGTGAGATTGCAGCACATAGCCTTTCCATTCAGTGAGTGGGACAGCGTATTGAGAGGTCCAGCACTGGGTTAGCTCAGTTGTGGATGGTGAATGACCAGCGTGTGGGCCGGATCGGTAGCAAGCGAGTGAGAGTCGAACAAAAAAAAGTCATAAAAATCAGGCCACGAAAGGTTACGATTAAAACAGTTGGAGCTTCTGAAATGTGCGGGAGAGCGGCTACAGGGACATTCATCCTGGGTACTATAGGTAGAGGAAGGTCAAAGGGACATTTTCAAAATGTCCACAAAATTCCCCAGTTTGAATTGGGATGCACGTGATCTACTATCCAAATTCAAAATGTTTAAATAACATACAGAGCTATGGTTTCTTGATTCAGGTGTATCTGATCCAGATAAGCAAGTCATAAAAATTCATCTAGCAATTAGGAATGAAAGTGTACACAGGCTGAACATGTCAGAATTAACAGCAGAAGAGCTAAAGGATCCCCAAAAGAAATGGACAAGAAGACCAGTTCATATCCATCGACTACAGTTCATGTCATTTCAACAACAACCTACAGTATCCGTATAGCACTTCGTTAGCAGATACAGAGAAAAGGGTATGTAATGTGACTTTTCAAATGCAGAGCTAGCCGACAGAATTGTTGAGTTGGTTATCGCATCCACTCCCATAGAAGCATTCCAGAAAGATCTGCCAGACAAGCCTAAAATGTATATCATTGAAGACCTACGCAAGGTTAGGCATAACTATGAAGTAATCCTCGCAGATCAACAAAGCTTACAGGTCCTAAGAATAACCCTAATTGTTGATGCACTTAATCAAACACCTAAACCTAGCAAGACAGTGGAAGGTGTGGCCTTCTGCATACACTGAGGAAATACCCAGTTTTCCATCAATTCTGCAAAGCATGTGGCAGAAAAAGCTATTAGCAGTGGCAGTGCATTGGGGCAAAGGCTGATGAAGCTACAAAGAGCTGTGTACTGATCCAAACAGACTGTACATAATGGGTACCTTCGAGCAGTAAGAATAATCATCCTGTATCCCAGAAGAAACACATACATGAGGTGATTGACAAACCAGAAAATGACAATCATGTGCATGATGAGACAAAGAGTGGTGAACACGTTTCACACCTTCAATCTCTTGGAAAACATAGATACCGTCACGCTATCCTAGGTGTTTGCCAAGATTCAAATTATCTGTCCTAAGAAAGTTGGTAACTACTCATTATTGGCCAAGGTTGACATGGGCAAGTGCCAAAATACTACCCCTGCCAATTCTAAAAGACATGTATCCACAGACAAGGCCATGGTTAAAACTTACCACTGCGCAACTTTTAATGTAAATGCTTCACTAATTCCATGTGGAAGATCCATAGTCCTCCAGTGCAAGTACAATCACTTCTCCTGAGTGTCATAGTTGCTCTACATCATGGAGACTAAAGGCCCAGCAAGTGCAGGTTTACCAGCATGCTGTAACCTCACACTAGTGACAGTCCATGGAATTAGTCAGACATCACAAGACAGATCAACCTCAGAAACAAAAGAATTTTTAAAACTGCAAGAGAAGATGGACAACACGCATAATCAAAATGTGAGTACACAATTGCCAAGTTTAGAGTTGGGACAACAAGTTTTCATCCAGGATCCCAAAGAAGGTACATGGCAACCAGCCAAGGTGACAAGAATTTGTTCGGAGCCAAGTTCCTATGATGTCATTACAGACAAAGGAGCAGTAGTGAGGCATAACTGAGGACAAATCGGATCCATTCCAGCTCCTCAACCACCATAAAGCCGTACTGCATTAAGGGCAAGATTCCACATGAAACCAGGAATAGCATCTAAGAATGACAATCTCACAGAACACTGTGAACAATTAAAGACACCTCCAGACAAAGGTTACCATTACAAGATCTAGGCATACCTGTATGCTTTAGAGACTCATAGATTTATTAGTTCTATGCACATTTGTAATGGTAACTAAACATGAACATGTATTGTAAATAGTTATACTTTGGAAGAGGGGAAAATATCTTTAAAAAGAAAGGGGGATGCTGTAATATGCCTTTTAGGTATTTCAGTATGGCATCACTAGAAAGCCAGTGTGTCATGTGATCTAGTTTTAGTTCCACTTTTGCTTTTAAGCAGAGCACACACGGATAGCTCTGCTGACAATGTATTCAAGCTTTCTGCCCATGTATAACTGTTCACATGTGCCTAGAATTAATAAATGAACCCACTACATGTTTGCAGAATCCCTTATGAGTGATTGGTACATTTATATCGTTATATCAAAATACAATAATGGCACCCGTGCGATGATGAGTCTCATCTCTTCCACTGGTTGTGAGTTGATACATGTCCAGCACTCTGCCTCCTGTCCATGTCTGTTCCCAAGTGTCATGTGCATGCTTGTCCAGCGGGATGAGGGGAGAATAATGCATGAGTTTGGCTGCATGCGCTGTCGACTCTGACATTATGACATTGACATGAGCTGTTGCGCTCCTCAGTGATGCCTCCTGCTCACTCTCACTGCACAAGTATGGGTGGCTGACATCTCAGTGGTGCAACTGGGCACTCACTCTGACAATGTTAGGGAGCACTATGGGTATTCAGTCCACTGAGTTCATATGCATGCTTCTATGTAGAGTGTTGGAGGCCTGAGCCCAGCTATCACTTGCCTCTCATCTTCCCAGAGCTTATTGAAGCATTTGCAGCACTGGACACACACGCTCATCTTCATGCCACGACTGCTCACCTCCTCTGCCAATTCCAGCCATGCTATTTTGGCCTCCTGGACTTTTATCTTCCTGGTCAGATGCAGGAAGAAAATCTGCCACCTCTCAGCCATAGTCTCAACGAGGACCTCCAGGTAAGTATCAGGAAATATGGGGGCTGCTGATAACCAACCCCTGGCATACAGGCCTGATCCCATTCTTCTCCCTGGCTAACCATCTCCACAGCAAACAGTGGGCCCAGTCATGATTGCTACTCACTTTTTTAAAGGGCCTTCCCAGACTGTATCCCACCTCCAGACTGTTTTCAGCACCGCTGACTGAGTGCTGAAACACCCCCCAGGCCAATTAGTCTATTTTTATCTGAAAATTGGATCACGCAAATGATGCTGATGATATGTGGAATTAGGACCCAGAACTGAACCAGTGGTCAGATTCCTGACTCAGAATTTAAAATCTGGCCCAAAATATTTCTTCAATGTCTCTGCCATTTCCTCATTCATGTGGGGAGCGAGTGGCATAGTGGTAATGTCAATGGGCTAGCAATGGAAGGGCCCAGGCTAATGCTCTGGGGACATGAGCTTAAATCCCACCATTGCAGCTGGTGGAATTTAAAATCAATTAATAAATCTGGAATATAAAGCTAGTCTTAGTAATATCGACCATGAACCTATCATCAATTGTTGTAAAAACCTGTCTGGTTACCTAATGTCCTTTAAGGAAGGAAATCTGCCATCCTTACCTGGTCTGGCCTGCATATGACTCCAGGTCTACTGCAATGTGGTTGACTCTTAACTGCTCTGATAAACCATTCAGTTCAAGGGCAGTTAGGGATGGGCAACAAATGCTGCCTTTACCAGTGAAGCTCATATCCCATGAAAGAATAGAAAAAATTCCCTCTAATAGTTTCTTTTTAAAAATTCATTCATGGAATGTGGGCATTGCTAGCTACACCGGTATTTATTGCCCATGCCTAATTGCCCTTGAGGAGGTGGTGGTGAGTTTCCTTCTTGAACTATTACAGTCCATGTGGTGTAGGCACATCCGCAGTACTGTTAGGAAGGAAGTTTCAGGAATTTGACCCAGCGACAGTGAAGGAACAGTGATATATTTTCAAGTCTGGATGGTGGGTGGCTTGGAGGGGAACTTCCGGGTGTTGGTGTTCCTGTCTATCTGCTGCCCTTGTCCTTCTAGATGATTGCAGTTGTGGGTTTGGAAGCTGCTGCCTATGGAGCCTTGCTGAGTTCTTGCAATGCATTTTGTAGATGGTACACACCGCTGCTACTGTGCGTCGGTGGTGGAGGAAGTGAATGTTTGTGGATATGATGCCAATCAAACGGACTGCTTTGTCCTGGATGGTGTCGAACTTCTTGAGTGTTGTGGGAGCTGCACTCATCCAAGCAAGTGGGGAGTATTCCAGCAAACTCCTGACT